>NC_047117.1:6292140-6612556 GCF_902500255.1 Thalassophryne amazonica
AAAATCCAACTGGACAGACACTGAAATGGAAGATTTGTACAGTTTTTTTGGACTTCTGATATACATGTTCTTGGTGTCACTGCCAAGTCTCCAGGATGACTGGAAACAAAGTCTTATTTTGTCTGTGCCCTTTCCAGCGAAAGTAACATCCAGAGACAGATTTAGATCGATATTCTGGAACATCCACCTAAGTGATCCAGATGAGGATGTAGAAAATGACAGAAAGAAGAGAACAGCAGGTCATGACAAACTGTTTCGAGTCAAGCATCTTTATGATGACATCCTCAGTGCCTACCAGGCTTATTAGCACCATGAACCTAATCCAGCCATCCTCACTTGGTACTGGGTGCCACATTTACATGTACAATTTTTACACGAGTCCCAGACTGTTCATGGACCGAGCTAACATGCAGTTTTGGGCATGTGGCACATACAGGGAACGCACATATAGGGAACCACCTGAGGTGCCAACGGTGCCCTCAGGTGGGCAACAAGAAGTGTGATACACTGTGGAAGTGTCAGGCCTGTGATGTGTCCCTCTGTGTTGTCTTGGACAGGAATCATTTTTTTGAGTGGGACAAATAGTTTAACATGTCCTGCACTACATTGTACAGATGTTTTTTGAAATTTACATTCATATATTTACATTCTAAATCTTATTTTGACATTTGATTGTTTTCTAAATGCACTATATTAGTACATGTTTTAGAAATTCTAAATCTTATTGTGAAATCTGACTGTTTTGTAAATAACTGTCCAAAAAATGCCTGATGCATTTCCTGCATTTATGTAAATAGTTGTATTTAACTTTCTTGCTTTCTTTTTTTTTTTTGCTACATTTGTACATATGTTTTTGAAAATTACAATTTATATTTACATTTGAAGTTATGAAAATGGTTCGTTAAACAAGTTTGTGGTTTTCACAGTTTAAAAAAAAAACTTTGTTTCTACTTGGATTTGATGTTTTTTGTGTGATTTTAGGTTCACTGTGTTAATACAGTCGGTCAGAATGAATGAAAACTGTAAAGTCACACAGGTGAGGTTGTGTTGAAAAAAATGACACCAAACAAGGCCAGGTAAACACTTTTTAAAGGTAAATTATAAAAGGTAAAACCAAAAATAGTAAAAATGTCTCATAAAAAATGTTTTTACAGATGCTCCAAAGAATTCCTCAGTGTCTGTCTGTTATTTATAATTTGCAGTTGTTTAGTTGAACCTCGATTTCACAACTTAATTGGTTCCTTCCTAAAGGCCCCTTCACACATACAGTTGTATGCAAAAGTTGGGGCACCCCTGATAATTTCCATGATTTTCCTTTATAAATCATTGGTTGTTTGGATCAGAAATTTCAGTTAAATATATCAGTGGCAACATGGGAGCCTCTAAACAACTCTCAAATGACCTGAAAACAAAGATCTCAGTCTGTTGCACTCTGAGGCTCCAATTAAATGTGTGTTGAACGTGGAGACTTCAACCTTTATAGCACTTTTTAAATTTTGTTAATAGGCCTAGTATAACTTGACTTTGGAGTATTTTTTACTCCATGCATTTTCATGAATATTATTCTCATTTTTTGCTGTCCATTTATGTACACACACGCAGCCAAAAGGATCATTTCCTTCTCTACTGCAGCAGCAACAGCGGTGGGAAGAAATATGACTCCTTCTTCCTCATTGGTTGGCTCCTGAAATTTTACACCAATCAGAAGTCACTAACCCCACGTGTGTTTGACCACAGCCCACCCACGCCACGTGGGTCTGATTGTGTGTGCGTTTTCTCTTTGTTACTGGTGGGAAGTGTGTGTGGTTAGTGTCTTGTTGTTGTTTGGGTTTTTTTGTAAAAATGAGGTGTTTTATGAATGTGGATAAACTGCTTCAGTTATTTTTTGAACTGGAGGAAGACGGAGTGTGCAGAGAGTTGTCAGAGTCTGAAACAGACAGTGAGGATTCTGGTCATGAAAGAGATGATCCCTCTTCTGTTCTATAGGATCTATAAGATGGATAAGAGAGGGGCCTCTGGTGTTTGTAAAGTGGATGAACACATGGGAGGTGTCTGTGTGCTCCACCATCCATCATGAGTTTTCGGGTGAGACAGTGCAGAGAAGGGTGAAGGATGGACGCTGGACGGTGAAGGACATTCCCTGTCCTTCCCCAGTGTTGGCTTAAAATAAAAACATGGGTGGAGTCGACCTATCTGACCAACTCAACCAGTTCTACTCCACCCATCAGAAAACTGCACGCTGCTGCAGGACAATGTTGCTGCACTTCCTTGACATTGTAACCACAAATGCATTCATCTTGCATTGTGAGATCAGCAGTGTCAAGCAAGTGCAGCCCAGACACACAAGGACTTTATGGTGGAGCTGGTGTGTCAACTGTGTGGCACAGACAAAACAGGTGTCCCACAGAACAGGAGCCAGAACTACGTTCCTGTGCCAATTGTGACAGGCACAGATCCTCAGCAAAAGGCCACAAAAGGCAGATTGAGGTGCCAACGGTGCCTTCAGGTGGGCAACAAGAGGAGTGACACACCGTGGAAGTGTCAGACCTGTGATGTGTCCCTCTGTGTTGTCTTGGACAGGAATTATTTTTTTTGAGTGGCACAAATAGTTTAACATGTCCTGCACTACATTGTACAGACGTTTTTTGCAATGTACATTTATATATTTACATTCTAAATCTTATTTTGACATCTGATTGTTTTCTAAATAGTTTAGCATTTCCTGCACTATATTTTTACATATGTTTTTGAAATTCTAAATATTATTGTGAAATCTGAGTGTTTTGCACGAAAAAGAACTGAAGAAAAAAATGCTTTATGTAAATAGTTGGATTTAACTTTTTTTTGCTGCATTTGTACATATGTTTTTGAAATTTACAATTTATATTTGCATTTGAAGTTATGAAAATGGTTCGTTAAACAAGTTTGTGGTTTTTTTTGTTTTTTTTTACTTTTTTCTACTCGGATTTGATGTTTTTTGTGTGATTTTAGGTTCACTGTGTTAATTACAGTCGGTCAGAATGAATGAAAAACTGTAAAGTCACACAGGTGAGGTTGTGCTGAAAAAAAGGAGACCAAACAAGGCCAGGTAAACACTTTTTAAAGGTAAATTATAAAAGGTAAAACCAACTAGAGACATTCATCACGAAATGCCGCGTGTGCAATCTTATTTTCCATGCAAAGTGCAGTAATATGTACTTGTATCAGGTGAGTATTTGGTTGAACCTTATGTGTTTGATGTAAACTGGGATATACAATGAAAAAAATTGGAGATTGCCATAATATTTGTTTTGAGGATGTGACAAACAGTGACCATAAAAAGTTGGTCACAGTCGTCAGCCTTCAAAACAAATGCAACCACTGGTGACCTTGAAACGGAGGTCAAAGTCACCGGCCTTCGAACCCATGCGAAGTACTCCTCCAAGGCATGTACCCACCAAGTATGAAGTTTCTACAAGCAAAAGGTGCCAAGCTCCGTTGCGGCGAACGAATTGCGGCCAGACAGACGAACTGACGGACAACCTGGATGCTATATGCCCCGCCTTGCGGCTGAAGCGCCGTGTGGGGCATAAAAATAGCCAAAAACAGCCAATTATACCCTGGACTCCAGAGGGTTATAGCATTGTGCCAAATGCTGCACAGGTATATTCATTTTTGGTGGCATTTCAAAGTGCTGCATGTTGATGACGGCATTTCACAACACTTTATTTATAACTCAGTTTGTCCACATTTGGTATCATCAAGTGGTATTGATCAGGTGATGGTCTTTTTTTAATTTAAATTTTTTAGCTCTCAATTTTCTGTAGGACTACAAACTTCCTACAGGCACTGCACGAGTTTCACAAAACGACAAATAACCTTTGTGTTGCCCGTTCGTAGTTTGAGCATCCGCTAACAGTATGTTACTCTCGTTCAACGTGCAGCTCTGCTGGATTTAAGTCACAAAACCATCAAATGAGTTCTTGTTTCTTTTCCATACTTGTATTCCAGATGCTCCAAAGAGTTCCTTAGTGTCTGTGAGTCCATCTGGTGACGTCATAGAGGGACGTTTAGTGACTCTGACCTGTGACAGTGACGCGAAACCAGCAGCTACTTACACCTGGTACAAGAACCAAAACCAGCTTCAGGGAGCAAAAAGAACATATTGTTTTTCCTCCATCAAGTCTGGTGACATCGGCTCGTACACCTGCAGAGCTCAGAATCAGTTTGGAGAGAAGAAATCTGCTCCTGTGTTTCTGAATGTTCAGTGTGAGTATAAAAATGTACAGTCAGATTTTACAGTGATGTGCAAAAGATTTAGGCACCCTAGAAATGAAACTTGTTATGTGTCAACGCGGGTTGAGGAGCGGACCTGCGTCAGACGGAACCCAGCGCTAAAAATAACCAGAAAGCGGTTCCAATAACAAAAACAATTTATTTATTTCACCCGGTGGTGCCCAACAAAGTGTAAAAACCAAAATAGCGTCCCTCTGGTGGAGTGAAGGCTGGCACGCTCTCCAGCGCCCAAAAGGATCGAAGCCCGGCGCTCCTGGACCCACTACCACCGCCAAACACCCCCCAGGTGGACACGACAAACCGACTCTCTGCGAAGCATAGAAGAGGTGAGGTAAGTCAGCAGTTACAACTAATATCCTTCAAAAGACACACACTATCAGCAACACATTCAGGTCTGTATTTTAAGCTTTATGCAAATGAGCAGCTTCTCACAACAGGTGGAGGATCACTTGTCCGCACGCCACAGCAGTGAGAAGCAAGCTGCACAATTCTCATCACAATTCAAGTATACTGCGTAACAAAATACCAAGTTACTATCAACAATTAGTCAAACACTTAATCACCTCTGATGTGTGCTGACAGCATGTGTCCCTCACCCTTCCTGCTTCACAGGCTCGATGTGTCAAACCCAGGCGTGGTCCTCAGCGTCTCACAAACAAACATCACAAGGTCGAGTTCCCGGCAGTTCTGCTTGAATCACACATGACTTAAATGCAGAACGCCATCCAATTATCTGCTTCAGCTGAAAGTCTTTAAGGCTGCACGTGAGCACCATTCACAGGTGCTGCACATGATGCTGATGAGGGTGAAGGACTCTTCAGCCAGCACCTTCTCCACAGACAAATCAGTTTTCATGCCACCTGGAGAGCAAAGAAAAGAAAAGAACACCAAAATGTCCAACCACACCCCCCAACACACAACAACTCTGGTCCTTTAGAAGTCTTTCAGTTCTCATATTTGTCCATAAATGTGTACAGACACGTCCTCTAATTAATCTCTGTGTCTGATGAGACGGATCCATTCTGTCACACAGTGGAGAAAAAAGAAAAAAGAAAAAAAAAACAGACGACATGTAATGACACTAAATGTGAAATTGAATCAGTTCTCAGAGAGGAGGTGGAGAAAAGAAATATGTTTCATTTTGGGCGTTTTGTTTCTGAAAATCAAACTAAAGAAAAGTCACAACAGGAAAAATAACCAAATGGATCAACTGGCTCACAGTGCACAGCTGTGACCGTTTATAACACCGACACTGAAATATTTGTTTCACTGTTTTCTTTACAGTGACACAAAACCACTTTTGAAATGTTCAGAAAGTAATCAATTAGATAAAAAATAAACTAATTAATTCTAATTAAAATGTATAGTACAGAGTTCTGAACTTTCCCTCTGTCTCATTTAATTAATCATTAGTCTCATAAAAAATGTTTTTACAGATGCTCCAAAGAGTTCCTCAGTGTCTGTGAGTCCACCTGGTGACATCACAGAGGGACGTTCAGTGAATCTGACCTGTGTCAGTGACGCGAACCCAGCAGCTACTTACACCTGGTACAAGAAGAACGAAAATGTTCTAAATGCATCAGGACCCGTCTGGACCATCACTGAGATCAGACCTGAACACAGTGGGGATTATTACTGTGAAGCCCGAAACATCTTTGGAAGCCAAACCTCCACCGTGAGTCTGAACATTAAATCAGGTAAATTCATGTGCTCATATTCACACATTCACATCAATTCTTGAACATTTTATTATCACAATTAAGAATCACAGACTCTCAATGTGACTTGACCAACATCAAATCCACCAATAAGAGAAAAACACGAGCAGTGAGCAGGAAGTGAGTTTATTCAGGGGATTTTTAAAAAAAAAAGATCAAACTGATAAAGGTGTTTGTGAGATCAGGTCGTGACTCATGTTTGGATCCAGATGAGTTACACAGAGATGTGGAAGAAATGATTTGATTTCAGGTTGGTGAACAAATGAGCACATCTGGCTTTGAAGAATAACTTGAAGTGTTTGTCTTTGAGGTTCAATGACAGCAGCAAATATGGTTAGAATGTCCGCTGTCGTCCTGGGGGCCGTCCTCCTGCCTGGTGTCTTCTGGACTCAGTGAGCAGTTTTCAGCAGCTACAACAACATTCAAGCATCTTTAACTGTGTCATTTATCAAATGTATTGATTTATTTGCTTTGAATTCTCTCTGGTCATCAGGAGAAAGAAAATGTCCAAACAACAGTCTGACGGCGGAAAGAGACCCAACGAAAAATCACAGGTGAGGAAGAAGAGTTCATGTTGACAGATGAAATCATGATAAAAAAATTTTTTTGAAAAAAGTTACAAAAAAAAGATATTTTTGGTTTTTACCCTCCAGATTTCTTTGTCCACCTTCAAGAATTGAGTAGAAAATCTGTTTGTTCCCATAAAAAAACATTTTAGTGGAGTTTAAAAGATAAAAATTTGACATTTGTAATTTGTTCCTTTGATCCTGTTTTTTTTAATTATTATTTTAAACAAAAGCTGCTGCTTGGATTTAAAGTTAGAATTCAACAATTTTGCTTTCAAAGTTGAAGATGATGTTCAAAAAGTAGCAGTAATAAGTTCTCTACAGTTCTTGAGGACCATCGACCTGGTGATTCCCCTCAGATACCACAGCATGAAGCAGAGGAGAAGTTACGACTCCTCCCAAATGGGACACTAGTCCATCACAGGTTACTTCCCCAACTGAAGCTGGGATATGACTGGATGATCAGACTATAGACCAGGATTTGTGTCCTATCATGTCCACTTCAGGCTCCCTGTGTCCAAACACTTCATCTGCATCGTCTCAGTCCACCAAACTGTAAATGGGTGCTGGCCTTGGCTGGGAACTAACCTGTGATGGACTGGTGTCCCATCCAGGGAATCATAGACTCTCTTCTGCTTCATGTTACTGTCTCTGGGATTAATCACCAACCTGACTGGTCTGAGGAGCTGTTTAGGAATTTTTCTCAACTTTCCCTCTAAAACTTGACTCGGGAAAGTTCCACTGCAGTTAAGATGACTGAAGATCGTCCTTTCATCAGAGCTTTGAGATCAGGTCGGGTGTGGGAGTCTGCACTGGTGTCCTGTGCTCCCACATCCACCATGCTAAAGAATCACCATGGATCAAGACAGCAACCATGAAGGGTGACCATCACCATCTCTACAAAATAGCTTCTATCTGCCACGAGTACATGATATGTGGGCGTCTCATTGGCTTTTTTCAGTTTCCACGCTCAGGGAAGTTCTCCTCATAGCTGAAGTGTCATAGCTGATGTTACCTCATCACAGTCTCTAGATGTCAGTGTCTGTTTGACACAAAGACATTCCAGTGGTCCCCAAGGACTCTCTAGTGAGACCAAGTGCCAAAGACATCTAGTCTTCACCTTATGTCATGGACTAGAGTCCAAGTCTCACAACCATGAAGTAAGACAGAAAGCATCAGGACCATGACGACTTGGACCTTCTCCAGCAAAGGTACTGGCACCAAAAAGCCTTGAGAAGAGCTTATTGAGTCCACAAGCTCTTCTCAGGTTTCTCTCAACCTCAAAGACCGAGGTTGAATGAACGTCACTGTCAAGAAGTGAATCTCTCTTCATCTGTGAAAAGTTGCTCAATATACAGATACACATCTGAAGATTGAGTTCAGAAATCCATTTTAAGTCTGGATCTTCATCTGGATGTGGGACAGTCAAACCCAGGAGTGTTTTTGGATCCACATAGTCTTTAGTTTCTCTTTTATGGTTTTTTTTTGTTGTTGTTGTTTTGTGTTTCTGCCATGTGATTGAGCGCATCAATGGAAATGAAAAGTGTTTCAAGTTTGTATCGACAATTAACAGAAACCGTTTCCAACTGACACTGGAAATAAACAACAACAACAACACACGGCTGATCATAAGACGGCTGAACAGCTATATGTCCAAAATGACGTAAATATCTTTAAACACTGAGCTCACACTCCTTTGGTGCTGAAGATGTCCAACGAGCTTAAAATCTGTCTGTGTCCAAATATTTACGTCTCTAACTGTCCGTGTCCTCTGGCCGTCAGGCCGCTGTGGATCCAGACTATGAGAACACATCAGCTGCTGCACAGAGTTCAGACGACGGTCTGTACGTCAACACCAGAGCAGTCGAGCTGCTCCGACGCCACGAGGACGAAAGCGCCGTGTAAACCGCCGTCAACTTCAGAGGCTGACAGGACGAAGACGAGATCACAAAAATGTTTTCTTCACCCTTAATTCTTGTCGTCTTCAGAAGTTGTGGAGGATTCTGTTGAGCGTTACGGGCCGGTCACCAACAAAACCACAAAACAAGAACAAATCTGAGTCTGCATCCATTCATCTGTTTGATCAAGTATTCACACAGATATAAAAATGTTTATTTCCCAGAGAAAATCAGGCACGACTGAAGCAGAAAGACACGTGTAAAAATGAAAACATACGTTTCCAAACACATCGAAAGATCTTTTTAGCAAAACACATTCAGCTGTTAATAGAACTTTATTGAACCTAAAGAAAAGTCTGGATCAGTTACTGATGCAGACTGTGTTAAACTGAGGTTTGTGTCTCTGATGAACAGGGGCGGAGCCACATTTAAAATTTTTAAATGTTTTTCTTTGTAAATAAAGAGTCTTATTGAAGTTGAATGTAAAATGTAAAGTCTGAAAACTTTAATATCATGTTCTGTCTATAATTTAATTTACATGTAGCCTGTTTTCTCTGCAACAACTCTTTGATATTTTAGTATTTTAGACTTTTAGTATTTTCGACTGCTTGTTGTGTGGAATATTGTGTTTTATTCATCAGACCTGTTTTTTGTATGAATACGCAAAGAAACATTACATCGTATAAGCTGTTTTTTTTTCTCGTCTTTTATTGTTCTGATTAATAAACTTACTTTGACAGCAGCAATAATCAAAGAACATTCGGTGATGTTGTGGGTTCATATCAAATACACAATGTCTGTAATATGTCATTTAGATTTTATGTTGAATCGACAACAGGAAATGTGCAATGAAATGTAAAAATCTATTATATAAATGTCTCAAAAGAAATAACACAGTTTAGACTTCAGTCTGAAGAACAAAACAGTCAAACACATTTCAGTGTGAAAAGTTTGTAGGAGAGTCCCAAAAGCTCAAAACGTCACTCAAAATCTAACATGTATAAATGTCAAATGTTCTGTTCACTCACTGAAAATGTATCGATGGGAAAAAGTTTAAAAAGAATAACTGCATTTTTCCAGGAATAAGAACGACAGCAAACAGGCTGAGAACAGAACCAACCTTTGGCGCCCCCAGCTGGCAGCGCAGTTACTAAGACTTAATAATGTTCACAACATGTCATTCTTCCACCAATTATTAAACACAAAAAACAGACACAAAGAACATTTTACCATCTGAGTTGTGATTAACACACTCATAATTATCGACTGCATCACAGCGATCTTTGACGTTCTGACATCGTCTTTCACTGTGACTGACAGACATCAACTTTATAATGACTGATATTAAATATGTATTTACATGTTTGTATCACGTAAAGTAAATCAAAAGTGTGGACAAGTTTATTGAATTCATTTGTAAAGTTCACAAAACGTGTTAAAGTTTATGAAATTTATTTGAACTCTTATTTTTTAAATAATATGGAATAACTAATATTTCAAAGTTTATAATGTTATTATATAACGGCTGAGTGGATCCTTGTCATTTGATTGATTGTATGTCATGTGACATGGATTACATAAAATGACATAACATAAAATGTTAAATAAAATGTAACATTTGATAACATAATGATAACATAAAATGTGGAAAAAGTAAAGGGCTGTGAACACTTTCTGGATGCAGTGTGTGTGTGTGTGTGTGTGTGTGTGTGTGTGTGTGTGTGTGTGTGTGTGTGTGTGTGTGTGTGTGTGTGTGTGTGTGTGTGTGTGTGTGTGTGTGCCCCTGTGATAGACTGGCATCCCATCCAGGGTGTACCCCGCCTCATGCCCCATGACTACTGGGATATGCCCTCCATGACCCTGATTTGGACCCAGGAAGTGGGTATAAAAATGGAGGGATTGTTCACATAAATTAATAACCTCTGAGTGAAAAGTTTCAGCCTCTGGTGATTTCTGATAAAAGATTCTTGACTCGCTGACTCACATTTTGATTCTGTGAGCTTTAAGCTTCGTGTTGGAATATTGATCAGAACAGAATGGCTGCAGAAATTCTCTCAATAAAAACTCCAGTGGAACTTCTCCATGAACTCGACTGTAGCAGCCGTGGACATGAAGACACGATGGCAGACAGGTTGGACAAGTCCAGCATCACCAAGGATGTGGTCACCTGTGACACTGTGACATTAATGACCCCACACAACAAGTTTCTACTTTTTGACCTGTACTTTTAGTTTAGTCCTTCTCGTTCATAAGAGGAAAAACTCTGATTGTCAAATTAGACAAAATTCAATAATTGAGAGTTGATAAAAGTTTAGATTATTGGATATTTCAGTGATGTGGCACGGGGTGAACTGACTTTTGTTTTCCTGAGAAGGAACCTTCATCACATTAGTTTTTTTGTTTTGTTTTGTTTTTTTTACAGAATTCCAAACTTCCTCCTTTCATCACTGTGATGTTTGACACACGAGTTTATCTTCAGCGTTAGCTGATGTTCAAACTGATGTCTATGTCTCTCTGGACTGAGGACCATCATTTCAGTCTTGTCCAAATTTAAAAGCAAGAAATTACAAGACATCCAGCTTTTCACTGAAGGAATAACAAACCTCTAAAGTATTTACTCTAGAAGAGCATCTCGTCACACAAGGTGGAAGATGTCTAGTTTGAACGACAGCATTTTCACTGTAGATCTCGAAACTTATGCTGGAGGCCACGTAGATGATCACTGAACCATTGTGAGTGTCGCGGCTATTTCTTTCATTCTTTTTCTCTCTTATATTATCTCTAAGTTCTTTGCCACAATAACCACTTCAGAGTGATGACATAACTGTGCTTTACCTGTTGAGTCGGCTGTGGTACAAACTGTACGGTAAAACAACCGTAAAGCTCCGCTGTCGTCAGTCGTTTATTGATCTCAACAGCAGAAACATCCAAAACGTAACCCTTTGACTTAGAAATTCAAGCCTGTCTTTGTAAGGTTGATTTCTGATTGTGTTGCACTCTGACAATGTGTGTTGTTTTTCAGAGTACATACATGGTTTCAGGAAAAGAACTGCTGGTATGACACAGGAAACCTTTACCACCTTAATTGACTTTTCTTTTGCAGCCGGCGTTACACATGTAGCAAAGACACTTCCCTTTGTTCTTGCTGCTTGAGTTGTTTTTATGTTTGCATACGGCTTTCTGCTCAATGTCCTTTATCTCACCAAAAACAGGATCTGTAGCTATTTTAGCTTCTCTGTTTATGAATCTGACCACATCTGCAAACTTTGCTCTTTGCCCACTTTTCTCTTGGATGTCAAACGCTGAAACTCTCCACTTCTTCCTAATCTTATGCGGCAGCTTAGAAACTCCTGTTCTGAGGTGAGAAGGGTTCTCAGTTTCTTGAAGCTGGTTAATGTCTTGCATTGCATTGTTGCATCCAGTGAGAAACAGTGAGTAACTCTGAGGAGCTTTGGCATCATCTGGTTTAATCTGTGGCCAGTTGAATGCTTTGTTCATATAGGAAGTTGCAATTTTTAGCTCACTCCCATAGTGATAACTTGGCAACCTTCTTGCTTCATTGTAACCTTGATAAGGAGTCATATGCTGACAACTTCACACTAGATCTCTGGGCTCACCTCTGGTAAACTGCTCAAGATAGTAGAACCTGTCACTGTCACGATCAGCCTTGCCATGAATAGTGTGGTCAAAGGCTCTTATGAATGACTTCTACTCCAGTGGATCACCACTAAGAACTGGAACGTCTCTCTGGGGTAAATGTGCCGGTTTGTGTTGTTTGACCAACATCTCTGTGATGTCATTTTGTCTTAACATCACCTCACACAGGTCAGGACCATTGTTGACAGTCTGCTGTGTGTCATGTTCTTGTTCTTGTCTTACTTCGCAATTATTTGCCTCTGTATGTTCAACTTTCACCTTTGGACGCAGGTTCATTTGCTGTGGATGGTTTGCTGAGCTTATCACAGGATAAACGACTGTATCACTCTCACAAGAGTCATATTCACAGTCCTCCAGCACTTTGAGTTGAGCTGTGGAAGCAGCGATAGTTGTCTCCATCTCCAGTTGTTCCCTCTTGGCTTTTAATCTGTATTCCTCAATGTCTAATGCTTGTCTCTGTTTCAAAGATGCTGCCCTTGGCACCAAAGCAGCGTGTTCTGCTTGCTCCATTGGCTGCACCAACAATATGGATGAAGCTTTGGATAAAACTCTGGATGAAGCTCTGGATGATCTTGAAGAGCCACTTATAACACTGCTTTGTGTATCATATAAACCAGACTTATTTTTTACTGGTACATCAGCAGAAACAGTCATCTGGTCTGATGTCATCTTGAAGTTGTTGTCTTGTTGTTTCTATCCATTTTTCAACATCATTTATAACTTTGTTTAACTGTTCATTTCTTGGCTTAAACCAAAGCTCCTGATCAGCTGATCAGCTTCCTTTTCTTCTTCAGGTAACAAACTCCTTTAATAACTTATTGCATTCATTTAGTTGTTCATCAATGATGTCTGGACTTTCATTTTTTTTGCATAAGTCCATTTACATAGATCGTTTTTGCAGTTAACTGTGAGAGTTTGGATCGTCTTGTACTGATAGGCCTGGTCAGGTGCTCTTCCAAACCCTTTCCTGTGTGTTTTACCGGCCTCTTGTGGTTGGCTCTGGTACTGCAGCTCTGCGTCTCAGGCTGTCAATCTTGCGCATCATCATCCGCCATTTTTCCTTTTTATAAACAACTTCTCTCAACAAGTGTCCATAAGTGATGATCGATGACACAAATCACAGCTGGCTTTCATGACGACTGTCATCTTAACAAGACCAAAACTAATTATTTGTTGTCTGCTTTACTTGAGAAGATGAGTATCTTACGTCCGTTTTTCTGTTGTCTCCGGGCGTCATGGCAGCCTCCGTTGAACTTCACAGGCGGGTTGTTTTACTTTATGTAGTGGTTATTTCTTTCATTCTTATTCTCTCTTATGTTATCTCTAAGTCAGTTGGCAGATGATACAGAATTTTTTTTGAAAGATGCATCGCAGGTTCAGCCTGCAATCAATCTGATGGACACCTTTTCAAATGCGTCAGGTTTACACCTCAACCTAAATAAAAGTGAGTTATTTTCCTTAAAAAGTTGTGATATAACATACAGGTAAAAAGTAAGTCAGTTATTTGGGTGTGGTCATCACAAAAAAATCAGCAAGACAGATGCCTTCTAAACTTTGAACCGAGAATTAAGAAAGTACAAAACAAGTTTAATCTCTGGCTACAAAGAGATGTGTCTTTAAAAGGTCGATCCCTTCTATCTAAAGCTGAAGGATTCTCCAGATTAGTCTATGCTGCTTCTTTGCTTGCCTTGGACTCTAAAACGTTAAAAACAATTGATCAAATGCTTTTTAATTTTTTGTGGGAAAAAAAATGTACACATTACATTTGAAATCTGTTGTTATTAATACCTGTAAGAATGGGGGTCTTAACTTTTTAGAGTTCTCCACCTTAAATTCTGTCTTTAAAATTAATTGGTTAAAATATGTTCTCAAAAATGATTCATCTTTATGGAATTTTATACCCAAATCTGTTTTCAAACAAATTGGTGGACTCCCATTCTTACTCGTCTGCAACTACCAAATAAACAAGATACCCCTGAAATTGTCAGAATACCGGAAACAAGCAGAAACTGGTCTATAAACACAACTTCTCTCCTCATTGTTATTACTATATTATACATTATTATCACAATTATTATATCTGTAATAATGGAGACATTCTGCATAACAGAAAAAGTTTATTTCTACAAAATTGGTTTGACAAAAACTTATTTTCAGTGTCACCACTAATCACTATGGACACTTACTGAGTCATCAGGAATTCATTAGAAAATTTTCATTTTCTGTCTCTTTAAAGGAATTTAATCAGGTTATTAAAGCTGTCCCAGTTGGAGTGATGATGTTATGCAGAAATGTCTCTCCTGCAGCGTCTCTGTTGTCATTCCATGTGAAACTTACTGTGGGAAAATATGCTTTGTATCTCACAGGAATGGCAACAGAGCAATATGTGTGTTACATCAGATAGATACAGCAACAAAGCCTTATGTAATTTCATACTGGAATACATTTGTTGTTGACCTTCCGTGGTAAAAGATCTGGTTACTCCCCCAAAAATATTTGGTTACAAATAAAATCAAAGAGATCTCCTTTCAAATTCTCCATAAAATTTATCCTGTGAAACATGTTATGCTTAAATTCAAAAGGATATTGACATTAACTGCTCCTTTTGTTCTGATCAGCCTGAAACAGTTCTCTGCTTATTTTGGTCCTGCACCTGCACAAAAAAGTTTTGGCAAAATCGTGCTTGATTTTTGTGCAATAGAATACATGGAGATTCTGTTTGAAATACATATTATATTTGGTGTGTTTAAATGTAATGTAAATCATAAAAAAGCGTTTGTCATTAACTTGGTTCTTATTCTTGGAAAATTCTATATCCATACAGTCCCGTCGCCAGATCTCAGTCTTAAGGGGGGCTTATGAAATCCACCAGGTGGGCACCACTATTAATAGCTTATTTTTGCTTATTTTTACTATTTACGCAGTCCTAATCCTTCACAATAATCATCACATTAACCATGACTGGACCAGCGCTCTCTCTCTCTCTCACACACACACACACACACACACACACACACACACACACACACACACACACACACACACACACACACACACACACACACACACACACACACACACACACAAGTACAAATAACATTAGATCACACGCAGCATCTCGAACTAAACAAACAAAAAAACACCACGGCGGGTGCATTTCAAAGCAACCAACAGAGGGGTAGCAAAAGCAATAGTAATTGCCATCACACACACACACACACACACACACACACACACACACACACACACACACACACCACACACACACACACACACACACACACACACACACACACACACACACACACAAGTACAAATAACATTAGATCACACGCAGCATCTCGAACTAAACAAACAAAAAAACACCACGGCGGGTGCATTTCAAAGCAACCAACAGAGGGGTAGCAAAAGCAATAGTAATTGCCATCACACACACACACACACACACACACACACACACACACACACACACACACACACACACACACACACACACACACACACACACAATAAAAATTTAGACCTACTTTGAGCCAGCGCTGTCCTCTCTTTCAAAAACTCACACTTCATTTCCCCCATAAACGCGGTAACTGATTGTTGCTGGGCAACACGTGATTACATACGTAGACAAACTTTCCAACAAACTCACACGGTTTTAATATATTTAATGTCTTAGTGATTATGCAACACTGGCCGTTTTAACCCAAAGCAAGTACAATAAAATGAAATTAGGATTTTATTTACCTATTTATTTATTTGAGATGTGTGACTGTGATCTGGCATGGGTGGGCGAGCCCAAGCATATCAGTGGGCGGGCACTACCCCCTAGGGCCCGCCCATAGCGACGGGTGTGTATCCATAAATGTAAATTCTCCAATCAAAAGCCAATCTTCCAATTATTTAACAAAGAATTTGAATTGTATTGATATAGTGTAAAATCCCCTTGTTGTTCAAGAAAAAAAAAATCAACCTTTCATTATTGTTTGGTAAATTCAATATTCATAAATGCAGAGTATTGAAAAGGACTCCAAATTTACAAAGACTGCTGACTGAATTTGAATAATATAATATAAGCAGTATTAAACGTACAGACTCTCCCGAATGTCATAAAACTGTCGTTTGCTATAAGGAATCCCTTTACTTTTGTTATTGTACAAGTTATTCTATTTTTTCCCTTTTGTGTCGCTTTCCAGTGTCATATGTTCATTTTGTTGTTGTATTTGTTGAAATAAAGATTTGGGAAAAAAAATCACTTCCTATTCAAGTAACGTAAGTGAGGAAGTCTTAAAGCTTGGTAATAAACCTTTCAAAATAAAATACACTTATAAGTCACTGTAAACCAAAGTATAAACAACGACTTAATAAGAAAATAGTGCTTACAGTGAGTATGTTTTGAGGGTGTGTGATTTTAGAGTAGGTGAAGGAAACGTCTCCAATTGGCTTGTGAGCGTTGACTTTAAGCTGTCCACAACCGCTGTCCACCCAATGATCATGTCCAGAAAGTGATGCTAAGATATCAGGCAGTCTGGCTTCAGGTTCTGTTGGAGTTGATGTGACGTCAAGATGATGAATAAGTGTCTTGTCCCAGTGGACAGGACAGTGAAACTGTAAACTGAATAAGAGGGTGATGAGAAACCACTGACATAAGAGACACAATGTCAACATCTGAGACGCTCAGACCACAAGCGAGGATCAAATCCAGGGTGTTTCCACTAAAGTGAGTCGAACCCTGAATCCTACTATATCTGTAATGTCCATGAATGATTTGCAGAAGAGGTCAGAGAGCTTGTTTACATGGATGTTGAAGTCACCAACAATCAGAATGTTTTCCACACGAGCTGCCAAATCAGAGACAAACTCACCAAATTCATGTAAGAATAAATTTCGTTGTTTCATGTTGGGGATGAACCAAGCAGCCACTTATTTATGCAAATGAGTGGAAAGAGGAAGGAAGCCGAGCTCAGACCATAAAACCTTCATGTGCAGCATCTTTCAGCCCCACAGCTCGCTCCGTTTGACAGAAACATCTTCATTGTTCTGAACTGATCCACATTATTTAAAGCACATGTGACTGAGCTATTATTTATTTTAAGGTATTGAAGAGACAGTGATGATTGTCACAGCAGCCAGTGGATTTGTCGTCCTCCTCTCTGTGGCAGGTACTGGATATTTACTGGACATTCACACAACTTAATGAGGAAGCTGGCTTTTGTTGATAAATGAGTTCAAATTTAAATAATGTTTCCAGTTTTTGAGACTTCCTGTTGGAATATGTTGCTTGTTGTTGTTGTCGTCCATTCGGCTGCTCCCGTTTTGTTCTGGGTCGCCACAGCGGATACAGCCAGATCTGCACTGGTATTTGGCACAAGTTTTACAGTCTCCTTCAGGGAGGTGGTGGTGTCATGGTTTGGACGTGATTTAAGAGGTTTTAATTTGTCATCTGATGGTTAATAATCACATTATTCCCTTTGATCGGTTTGGGTGTACAGAGTAAAGTCTGGTCGGTGTCAGGAGGTCATTTCTCAGACTTCCTGTAATTTGTTATGAAATGATGCTGAATTTATGTGGAAATGATTGTTGTCCAGAAGCTTCAGAGATCGGTCGCTGAGATTGATGATGACTGAGGTTTTAAGCAGAAACGAGGTGATAATTGCTTAACGCTGTTGACCTCGACTGACTTCTGCATCACAGAGAAGAACTGTCAATCAAACCTCGCTCTCAAGAGACGGCCAATCACAGCAGAGCCAGTGTCGACCTGGTTCCCTCCCACATAGTGCCATAAGTTTCAAACGAGCGAGCAGAAATAAACTTCGCACGAGCAGAAATCAAATTTGAGCGGCGGGGGGAGCGCTGGTCCTCGCGCGCGCAGAGATAATTTGCACGCGGCGAGTGATTCTTGTGCGCTCACAGTTAATATCTATGCATGAATGTATTTTTTACTTGAGTGGGGTTTTGTCACTGATCTGACGCCATAGAAGTAGAGCGGCGCTCTCTGTGTGTGTGTGTGTGTGTGTGTGTGTGTGTGTGTGTGTGTGTGTGTGTGTGTGTGTGTGTGTGTGTGTGTGTGTGTGTGTGTGTGTGTGTGCGTGTGTGCGCAAGTGGCTGTTACACTGTAAAAAATGACACAAGATCTGCTGCACTGCAAAAAGACTGAATCAGTAACAGACATTAAAGCATCAGACTGATGACTACAAGCTGAGTAAAGCAAGTGAAAATAAACGGCTGCACTATAAAACAAAATAAGCTGCACTGTAAAAAAAAAAAAAAATTGCACTGTAAAAAAAGTGCAATTTTTGGATCAAGTGGAGCTTCATCAGGGAATTCTGCATTACCGCTGGGAGAACACCAGAACACTTACTGTTTTGTTTTATACCCCATGTTGTTTGGTGTATCAGTTATGTTAGAAGTTCAGCTATGTTCGTTAATTTGGGTGTTATGGTAACTTATGTGCTACCGGAACTACGTAGGCACGTTGTGAATTTTTGGGGTGAAAAAAGAGTGAAGGCAGTCTGTTTTAGATCGTGCATGTGTGTGTTGCTCGCTGGCTCTGGTGTGGCTCAACAAGTCATCTGCACCGGAGTTAGAGCGTCCACAGAGCTGTACACCTGCTGTTCTTCAGTAAAAGAAGATAAACTTAGTTTTCCTCGTCACGACTCATCCTTCTCCTGACACTTTGTTGGCTGAAATGAACAATATGATTAACTGTTTAGTTTGTATCAGAAGAAGGTTGAGAGGGGAAAAAAAGACCTGGTCAGAATTTATTAGAAAATAAAGAGATTACAGACAACCGGTGAAGTGGATCACCAATTTAGATTGTTTATACTTTGTACACGTTAAAAATGGCAAATATTTGCTTCAAAGCATTTTAAAGTGATTTATTAATGCTTTAAATGAGTCTTTCTTTAGTTAAATTTCCCAGAATAATATATTTTATTGTTGGTTCATGAGTTGCTGGATCCTGGTCCCAGTGTTGGGCACAGCTGGACTTGGTCCTCAGATAAGGTTGGTGCAGCTAAAGAGGTCGATCATGTTCTCGTGGCTGCAGAACAACAACCTCCACTGAAATGTGACCGACAGGAAACACATCAGATTTAAAAAACAAGAATGAATGAGGACTTGTAACCATGTTCCAGGTGTATAGTGAGGTTCCATTTTCAGAAAAGTAGACTGCCAAAGGTATTTTATGCTAAAAGCAGACAACAGAGGGATTCTTCTGTATTTTGACCTGCTGAATTAAAAAAAAAAGGCTGTTTCCAAGTTGTGTTAATTTGCTAATACTACATACCCGCCCAATTTATCAAAATTTCACATTTTCTTGTACTAGAAAAGAAAATTGAGCTTTGTCAAGGAAGGAATTTGTTTTGCCAGAGCACCAAAACAGTCACAGTATTTTTTTCTTCATTTTATTACAATGAGAGCAGAAACAGATTGTCTTACATTTACACATTCATTGTTCTTATAATGTTGTGTGATCTGTCATTAATTTGTCCTTTGACATTTTCATTGATTTATGTACATTTGCACATTAATTCCTTCCTCTGCTGTGTGTTCAGGATGTGGTCTCACAAGTGTACAGGAAACCATCGCTGATGTATAGTTTGCACCTGTCCGACCGTGTGTCCCTCATGACAGCAGGCAGAATTTTCTGCAGTTCCCCAATGCATTTTCTTCCACAGTTTTTCGGCCGTTTTCTGCTTCTTTCACCCAACTTTGTGATATGTGTGAAGGGGCCATTAAAGAAGCATTGTTTCGATTTATTTCAATTTCCTACTTGTATAAAACTGACAGCAATTATTGCCTTTGAAAATTTGGCATCTTTAGCTACTCTGCTTAAGACTTTCAAATGAAAATATGTTAGACAGTTGTGAAAATATCATTAATTATACATGCATTTCACATAACTGGAGGCATAACAGTGTGAAAATACTATTTTATTTAACCAGGTTTGTCCCATTGTAAAGGAGACCTGGACAGTTATAAAGTTTACAATTCACCAAACCTGCATGTCTTTAAATGTGGGAGGAAACTGGGAACACCCAGAGGGAACCCACACAGACACGGGGAGAACATGCAAACTCCACACAGAAAGGCCGGAATCAAACCTATGACCTTCTTGCTGTGAGGCAACAGTGCTAACCACTAAGTCACCGTGCTGCCCAATAATACTAATCTTGATTATTGTAATTGGGGATAAAGGATTACATGTACAGCTTTAATATAGTTGTTTTGCAAATAATCTCACCAAAAAACTTTTTTTCATTTTAGTTCTGGAACACATACAAGCAGACAAATAAATAAAACGAGCGATCTTGTTGTTTATGCAAATTTGGGGTGAAGGGGTAAAGATACAGTTTACCCATATGGAAAAGAAATAGAAAAAATTTACAAGAAGTTACATCGGTTCCAGTAATAAACTTTATATTTGACATGTGTTGTGCTTATAAGTCTCAGTTTGATATTACACATATCTACTAAGGATTCTGTATGTGGAAATACTGTCATATATTGTTCTTTTAAGTTCCCAATTTATATAAGTCACATATTGTACAAATTTACTCAGGATCTTACATCTGGTTTGGCTGTCACATGCATTACTTACAAGTTCCAGATAGAACAGATACAAACTTTATAAAATGTATGTATATCTTTTCCATATGGGTATCGACTGCATTTTTTAATTCAGCAGGTCAAAATTCATGGAAATAAAAGTTTCATTTTCTTTTCTGGTGCACAATAAAACCAAAATTAGGCAGCCATGTTGTTTTATGCTAATTAGGGGTAAAGGAGTAGAGATACAGCTTGCTAGCATCAATTTATGAGCTCAGCAGGTCAAAATACGTGGAAATAGAAGTTTCATTTTTATATAGACCCAATTTTTAAAAAATGTAGAAAATGTGATAAAAACAAGAGGTCATGTTGTTTTATGCTAATTAGGAGGTAAAGGAGTAGAGATACAGCTTGCTAGCATCAATTTTTAAGCTCAGCAGGTCAAAATATGTGGAAATAGAAGTTTCATTTTTATATAGACCCAATTCTTTAAAAAAATGTAGAAAATGTGATAAAAAACAAATGGCCATGTTGAATTATGCTAATTAGGAGGTAAAGGAGTAGAGATACAGCTTGCTAGTGTCCATTATGGTAACTTCGGCAGGTCAAAATACATGGAAATACGATATGATACGATACGATATGATACACTTTATTGTCCCTTCCAGGAAATTTGTGTTGACTCGAAGAGCTGCACAAATAAAACTGCCATGACATGATTACATAACTCATGCATATTGCACAGAACTTGAAATATAAGTTTCATGTTATTTTATAGACAAACAAACAACAAAATTGTAGAAAATTTGATAAAAACAAGGGGCCATGCTGTTTTATGTAAATCAGGGAGCGAAGGAGTGAAGACAACTTGGCAACAGAAATTTCTGAATTCAGCAGGTCAAAATATATTTGAAAATCTGTTGTCTACTTTGAACAGAAAATGCGTTTTATTCAAGCCCTTTTTTGAAAACAGAACCTAACTGTGTAGCTGGTAAAGGATGATTACAATTTGTCTTTGTTTCTTCTGCATTTGCTCTCATTCAAACTCAAATTGCTGGAAAACTGCAGATTTTTTTCTTTTTTTTTTGTTTGTTTGATTATACATGAAAACTGCTCTGATATTAATGGTTCCATTGGTTGGTAACAGTTTTCTAATTATGCAGTAATTAAGCAGTAATATTTTGGAGGCGCTCAACTCAACTCAAACTTTATTTATAGAGCACATTTAAAACAACCCGGGTTGACCAAAGTGTTGTACACATTTTAAAACAAGATAATCAATAAAATGCAACAACAACAACAAATAAATAACACTGAAATACATAACAGAGTGCAATAAAACAGAATAAAGTAACATAATGAAATTAATTAAAATTAAATTAATATTTTGCCAGAAGCCCACTTAAACTTGATTAAAGTCCAGGTAGAAGAGGTGTGTATTTAGGGAAGATTTAAAAACCTCGATCGATCCCACAGAGCGGATGTACCAGGGCAGGTTGATCCAGAGCCTATAGGGGGCGCTGTGTTTTATCAACGGCCTCCATTTCATTGACATACTGAAGATTAACATGTCAGTAAAGTGTGTTGTAAATGATGATTTGTGATGCTGGAGGCTGCACTCTGAGTGCTCTTCTAGTTCTCACTGACTTACAGTGGGAGCTCGTGGATCTGGAGTCGTTTTAGGAAGTTGTGTGTTTTTGAGCTGTTTGTTGAATCAGATTGATGACTGGTTTGTGTTCTGCTGTGTGTTGCAGTGGTTCAGACTCAGGATGACTGGAGTGTAACTTATAGACCTACGAGCATCTGTGCACCAGAAGGATCCACAGTGGAAATGCCCTGCAGATACACATACCCAGCCACATGGAATTCTGTTTCTATCAGTGTTGAACGAAGATACTGGTTTGTGAAAAAGAATAAAAATAACCAACCTGTGGATCTGCGTTCAGACCCTGAGTACTCAGGTCGGGTGAAGTATCTCTTTGATCAGAACGTCTGCACTCTGCAGATCAAGAACCTGAGAAAGACCGACTCAGCTGAATACAAGTTTCGATTCATATCAAACCATGGAGCTGTAAGCTTTACAGTTCTTCATGCAGTCACTTTGACTGTCACAGGTAACATTTTCACTCATATCCAAATGTTGAACAGAAGATTCTTATCTACTGATTTTTGAGATTTCTGTATTTTGAGGTTCAGGTGACAAACTGTTCCTGATCAACATTTAAAGATCTCTGAGTCCAGATGAAGATTCTGTGTTTGTATAAATTAGCAGCTTTTAATATGAAGCTGGTGACAGTCTAATATTTATTATTACAATTATTATTATTATTAATAATAATAATAATAATATGAAAAATGTATGACAACTATACAACTTTAAAATACATAATTTTCTTTTGTTATAAAATTACAAAGTTTAATTTACTTGACTGGCTGCAATAAATTTTAAAAAATCAAGTTGTATTTTATCAGGTTTTTGCAGATATTTTATTGCTGTCATCTTGACAGGTGATTAGTTTTACAAACTCACACCCATTAAAATATATTATTTTTATTTTTAAAAAACTCAATGTCTATCTTGACAGTTGAATACTTTCTTTAAAATAAAAAAAAACATGTATTCACAATAATATAAATAAATCATCTGCAAATAAGGAAGCAGCAGGTTAAAGGTAAAGAGAACAACAAATCAGTCAGTTGTCTTCACCTCTTGGACCTCAGAAATTGGTGACCTGCTGCAACAACATTGATCAAAGTTATTACAATATTGGGACGTTATTACATGATCAGGTTCTGCAAATGTAGAACCAGTTATTACATTATTGGTACAGAGATTATTACACTTTTGGGAAGTTAGCAAGACAAAATACAACTGACAACTGACTTTTGTCTTGCTGACAGTCGTGGTCTCCAGGGTTTCCCAAACCTGGTCCTCAGGACACAAAGTACTGCACATTTTCCAACTGTCAGGATCAGCTCAGTCAGATGTGTTCAGATAATCAACAGCTGGCTGAACTGATCCGCTCTGATTCGTCAGGGACGCACACCAGAACGTGCCGTTCCACACTGCATTATGGGTAATGACAAAAACCAACAAGTAGCCATTGTCCAATTACTTATGGTCCTGACACAGAGAACATTTTTATAATATTAATCTTGGTGTGAATTGAATCAGAGTCATTTTTTGGTGGATATCGTAACATTTAATTTCCTGCTCAGAGTTTTAATGTTGTTTCTGTCAGATTGTTTTATGATCAGTGATGATGCTGTTTCCTGTTTAGATTCAGATCTTCAGGTCAAAGTCGTCTCATCAACCAGCAACTCGTCTCACACTTATGTGTTTCTACGATGTCACAGTGAATGTGATCCACCTTATTCTTCCTTTGTCTGGTTCAATAACGGACAGAAAATTCACACTGGAACTTATTATTATGGACGGATTAATCCTGGAGATGAAATCTGGTGCACTTTGGAAGGATTTGAGGATTACCGCTCTGCTTCAGTGTGTAAGTTTATTATTTCACTGTGGAACTAGTTTTTCTTCCAAAACTCAAACATCCTAAACTCAGGATGTTGACTGATAGAAATCTGATGTTTCTGCGTCATTAAATATATATTTAAAAGTTTTTTTTTCTGTGTGGACTTGATTCTGCATTCGTTCACATTAACTGTGGTTAGCGGGAGCAGTTAGCATCAAATACAGTTCAGTCAGACAACGTTTAGCGTATTTATAGCAGCAGAACATAGTTTGAATTTGGCGTTGAGGCTCCGCCCTCATCCCTCCCCACAGATGATGACTTGTGATATTGGGGAGTGATGATTAGACACATTTCCACCAATCACAGCCCAGAGCTGGATGCTGGGGTGGAGGCGGGGCTAAGCAGCAAAATGGACGCGGCAGCAGCAGCGTTTAACAGGCAGCTGGGAAACATCCATCTTTAATCTGGATATTTGTCAAAGACGAATCTTGTGTCCAAACCTCTGGATGAGGATTGTTGACTGTTTGTCCATCAGACTCATTTTGTCCAAAACAATCAATATGGCGTCTGTTTCTGCAGCCGTTTTGAAAAATGAGTCCAGTTTCCGCTCAGGGTTATAAAAGATCTGCAGAGTGTCAAACAGTAACTTTTTGTTTGTGGGATCAAGACCAGTTGATTGAAAAAAATATGAACTGGGAAACGAGCAGAAAATACGTACTTGAAATCATTGATTTTGTCCAAACACACTTATTTTGCCATTTTCCAGTTTAAAGACGTACAGACAGTAGGTGGCAGCACATTCTATCTAATGTCAGTCACTGAAGTAACTTATTATGATACAATTAATGTTCTGACTTCAGTTTCAGTTCCATTACAGTATTTAAATCCTTCTTGCTTGTGCAAATATCAAGATGATGTCGACCCCGTATAATTACTGGGTTCAACATCCAGATTTGCTCAGAATGCATCAGTCGTTGTCAAATGTGGTGCTTTTGGACAAAATACTTTCTACAAAAACTTCTTTCAGGCCTTAAAATTGATTTCCTTCAGTTTCAGTTTTACTCTTTAATAGATAGACCATTCAAAAATGATGATATATAGTTTGTAAAATAAAATATTTTGATGGAAAATTAACCCTCTGGAGTCGAATGACGCGCCCTCATGTAAAAAAGTCACATGACCTAATTAGGCAGACATAACACTCAATCTGCTGCACTCTAAGGCTCCCTTTAAAAATGTGTTGAGACGTCATCCTTTATAGCACTTTTTAAATTTTTTTAATAGGCCGAGTATAACTTGACCATGCGTTTTCAGTAATATTATTGCCATTTTTCACTGTGCGTTTATGTACACACATGCAGCCAAAAGGATCATTTCCTTCTCTACTGCAGCAGCAACAGTGGTGGAAAATATGACTCCTTCTTCCTCATTGGTTGGCTCCTAAAATCTTCCACCAATCAGAAGTCATTAACCCCACGTGTTCACAAACCCCACGTGTTTGATCACAGCCCCCCACGCCATGTGGGTCTGATTGTGTGTGCGTCTTCTCTTTGTTACTGGTGGGAAGCGTGTGTGGTTAGTGTTTTGTTGTTGTTTGTTTGTTTGTTTGTTTTTAATAAAAATGAGGCATTTTATGAATGTGGAGAAAGTGCTTTGGTTTTTTTTTTTTTAACTGGAGATAGACTGAGCGTGCAGTGAGTTGTCAGAGTCTGAAATAGACAGTGAGGATTCTGGTCATGAAAGAGATGATCCCTCTTCTGTTCTGGAGGAGCAGCCAAAACAGGTGGATCCACCAACGTATGCATGGAGATCTGGACAGAGGGTCGGAGCTTGCGCTTCTGTTTCCAGATCCAGATCTACGCTCGGATGTGCAGCAGAGACACGCCCCACCACTGACACACCCCAGCACTGACTGCTGGAACACAGAGGAGGATGCAGTCACTGGTCCAGCAGTAAGCAGATTTCAGCCTCGGAGAACACCAGGAGTCCAGGTTGATACACTTTCCACCCAAAAGTCCAAAAGACCTTTTTCTTTTGTTTTTTGCAACTGACACAATTAGAACAATTTGCACCAACACAAATAAAATTGCTGCAAAAAACAAGGCATTAGGGACAAAAATACAACTGGATAGACACTGAAATGGAAGATTTGTACAGTTTTTTTGGACTTCTGATATACACGTTGTTGGTGTCACTGCCAAGTCTCCAGGACTACTGGAAACAAACTCGTATTTTGTCTGTGCCCTTTCCAGCAAAAGTAATGTCCAGAGACAGATTTAAATCAATATTCTGGAACATCCTCCAAAGTGATCCAGATGGGGATGTAGAAAATGATAAAAAAAAAAAAAAAGGGAACAGCAGGTCATGATATGTTTCAAGTCAGGCTTCTTTATGATGACATCCTCAGTGCTTGCCAGGCTTATTACCACCTGAGGAGGGAGCTGGCAGTGGATGAAAGGATGGTGGTGGTGAAGGCAAAAACTGGAATGACTCAATATTTGAAGGACAAGCCAACAAAATGGGGCATGAAACTTTTTGTATTGGCTATAATGGCTACACACAAGTTTTCCATTTACACTGGCAAGACTGTGAACACAAGTGAGTCATACGATGTGGTCATGAACCTGATACAGTCGTCTTCGCTTGGTACTGGTACCACATTTACATGGACAATTTTTACACAAGTCCCAAACTGTTCATGGACCTGGCTAACATGAAGTTTGGGGCATGTGGCACATACAGGGAGAACAGATGAGGATGCCCCAAAGGGAGGGCAAATGCTCTCACAAAAAAATCTGAAAGAGGATCTACAAGATGGATAAGAGAGGGGCTTCTGGTGTTTGTAAAGTGGATGGACACACAGGTGGTGTTTGTGTGCTCCACCATCCATCATGCGTTTTCGGGTGAGACAATGTGGAGAAGGGTGAAGAATGAGAAGGGTGGATGGTGGACGGTGAAAGACATCTGAAGCATTTCCTGCATTTATGTAAATAGTTGTATTTTTGTCTTGTTTTTGTTTTGTTTTTGCTACATTTGTACATATGTTCTTGAAATTTACAATATATATTTGCATTTGAAGTTATGAAAATGGTTCGTTAAACAAGTTTGTGGTTTTCATAGTAAAAAACCCAAACTTTTTCATACTTGGATTTTATGTTTTTTGTGTGATTTTAGGTTCACTGTGTTAATACAGTCGGTCAGAATGAATGAAAAACTGTAAAGTCACACAGGTGAGGTTGTGCTGAAAAAAAAAATGACACCAAACAAGGCCAGGTAAACACTTTTTAAAGGTAAATTATAAAAGGTAAAACCAACTAGAGACATTCATCACGAAATGCCCCGTGCGCAGTATTATTTTCCATGCAAAGTGCAGCAATATGTACTTGTATCAGGTGGGTATTTGGTTGAACATTATGTGTTTGAATGTAAACTGGGATATAAAGTGAAAAAATTGGAGATTGCCATAATATTTATTTTGAGGATGTGACAAACTGACCATAAAAAGTTGGTCACAGTCGCCAGACTTCCAAACAAATGCAACCACTGGTGACCTTAAAAAGCAGGTCAAGGTCACTGGCCTTCGAACCCATGTGAAGTACTCCTCCAAGGCATGTACCCACCAAATATTAAGTTTCTACGAGCAAAAGATGCCGAGCTATGTTGCGGCGAACGAATTGCGGCAGGACAGACGAACTGACAGAAGGTCAGACAGACAACCTGAATGCTATATGCCCCGCCTTGCGGCTGAAGCGCCGTGTGGGGCATAAAAATAGCCAAAAACGGCCAATTATACCCTGGACTCCAGAGGGTTATAGCATTGTGCCAAATGCTGCACAGGTATATTCATTTTGGTGGCATTTCAAAGTGCTGCATGCTGATGACGCCATTTCACAACACTTTATTTAGAACTCAGTTTGTCTACATTTGGTATCATCATGTGGTATTGATCAGGTGATGGTCTTTTTTTAATTTAAATTTTTTTAGCTCCCAATTTTCTGTAGGACTACAAACTTCCTACAGGCACTGCACGAGTTTCACAAAACGACAAATAACCTTTGCGTTGCCCGTTCCTAGTTTGAGCATCCGCTAACAGTATGTTACTCTCGTTCAACGTGCAGCTCTGCTGGATTTAAGTCACAAAACCATCAAATGAGTTCTTGTTTCTTTTCCATACTTGTATTCCAGATGCTCCAAAGAGTTCCTTAGTGTCTGTGAGACCATCTGGTGACGTCATAGAGGGACGTTTAGTGACTCTGACCTGTGACAGTGATGCGAAACCAGCAGCTACTTACACCTGGTACAAGAACCAAAACCAGCTTCAGGGAGCAGAAAGAACATATCGTTTTTCCTCCATCAAGTCTGGTGACATCGGCTCGTACACCTGCAGAGCTCAGAATCAGTTTGGAGAGAAGAAATCTGCTCCTGTGTTTCTGAATGTTCAGTGTGAGTATAAATATGTACAGTCAGATTTTACAGTGATGTGCAAAAGATTTAGGCACCCTAGAAATGAAACTGGTCTTTTAGAAGTCTTTCAGTTCTCATATTTGTCCATAAATGTGTACAGACACGTCCTCTAATGAATCTCTGTCTGATGAGACGGATCCATTCTGTCACACAGTGGAGAAAAAAGAAAAAAAAAAACAGACGACATGTAATGACACTAAATGTGAAATTAAATCAGTTCTCAGAGAGGAGGTGGAGAAAAGAAATATGTTTCATTTTGGGCATTTTATTTCTGAAAATCAAACTAAAGAAAATTCACAACAGGAAAAATAACCAAATGGATCAACTGGCTCACAGTCGCACAGCTGTGACCGTTTATACACCGACACTAAAATATTTGTTTCACTGTTTTCTTTACAGTGACACAAAACCACTTTTGAAATGTTCAGAAAGTAATCAATTAGATAAAAAATAAACTAATTAATTCTAATTAAAATGTATAGTACAGAGTTCTGAACTTTCCCTCTGTCTCATTTAATTAATCATTAGTCTCATAAAAATGTTTTTACAGATGCTCCAAAGAGTTCCTCAGTGTCTGTGAGTCCACCTGGTGACATCACAGAGGGACGTTCAGGTGAATCTGGACCTGTGTCAGTGACGCAAACCCAGCAGCTACTTACACCTGGTACAAGAAGAAACGAAAATGTTTCTAAACAGCATCAGGACCCGTCTGGACCATCACCTGAGATCAGACCTGAACACAGTGGGGATTATTACTGTGAAGCCCAAAACATCTTTGGAAGCCAACCTCCACCGTGAGTCTGAACATTAAATCAGGTAAATTCATGTGCTCATATTCACACATTCACACCTTTGTTGACTGTCCGACTCACAGATCAATCGTGGTTTAACTTTCAAGTTGCCAAACACCAGAAAAGTCTTCAATGACACCAGGAAAAGTAGCTCGATTTGTTGCTACTTGCTTTTGAGAAAATAAGTTGCCAAGAGGGTTTGGAAAGTCACCAGATTTTGTGAGAAATTTGCCAAGTTGGCAACACCACCCATAGGGACACCATAAAAAGAATTCTAACTTTCCTCCCTCAAAATCTTATCTTTGGAAATTCTCGCCACCTAACCAAGCAACGCTAGTCATGTGACTCCATCCTTGCAAAGCATACACTTTAACTATTTTGACGTATTCACCATCAAAGTCCACAAAAAACACAGATTTCACACTGAAAAAAAAAAAGAAGATGTTTTCCTCATTCATTTTAGGGGCGTGACCTGAGATTATGTCACCAAAATTCATATTGCACACAGTTTGAGGTTTCTGAGCGTTTATCAGAGGCAGGTGAAATCAGGCTAATTTCCCATGTTCATAACTTCATTTCTCTGGTCATATGGCACCAAAAAAAAAGAGAAATGTATCAATATCTTCATAATTCTTTATTTATTTATAATAGTTTGACATTTTATTTATTAGTGATACACACTTAACCTTTGACCAAAAGATGTTGACCTACTATCCAGTCATAGTGACTTAACAGAAGTTTAAAGATGGGATAAACTATATAGTTTTGCTTTCTGTATGATATTTTTGATGGGATTTGAGTATATTATTTTTTAACTATGGCTAAAATTCCTGCCACTTTAAATATAACAGAATGCTAAATACCCTCAGCCGAATTAGCACTGTCTTATTTATAATTTGCAGTTGTTTAGTTGAACCTCGATTTCACAACTTAATTGGTTCCTTCCTAAAGGCCCCTTCACACATACAGTTGTATGCAAAAGTTGGGGCACGCCAGATAATTTCCATGATTTTCCTTTATAAATCATTGGTTGTCTGGATCAGAAATTCAGTTAAATATATCATATAGCAGACAAACACACTGATATTTGGGAAGTGAAATGAAGTTTCTAGTATTTACAGAAAGTGTGCAATAATTATTTAAACAAAATTGGGCAGGTGCATAAATTTGGGCACCTTTGTCATTTTATTAATTTGAATACATTAACACTAATTATTAGAACACAAAATGCATTTGGTACGCTCATTGACCCTTGACCTCCTTACACAGGTGAATCCAATCAAAGGGTATTTAAGGTGGCCATTTGCAAATGTTTCCCGTCTTTGCATCTCTTCTAATGAGTAGCAACATGGGAGCCTATAAACAACTCTCAAGTGACCTGAAAACAAAGACTGTTCAACATCATGGTTTAGGGGAAGGATACAAAAAGCTATCTCAGAGATTTCAGCTGTCAGTTTCCACTGTGAGGAACATAGTGAGAAAATGGAAGACCACAGGCACAGTGCTAGTTAAGGCGTGAAGTGGCAGGCCAAGAAAAATCTCAGATAAGCTAAGCGAAGGATGGTGAGAACAGTCACAGTCAACCCAAAGACCTGCTCCAAAGACCTATAACATGATCTTGCTGCATTTAGTGTCTCTGTGCATCTTTCAACTATACAGCACACTTTGCACAAAGAGATGCTGTATGATGCTGTAATGCAGAGGAAGCCTTTTCTGCGTATACGCCACAAACAGAGTCGCTTGAGGCATGCTAAAGCACATTTGGACAAGCCAGCTTCATTTTGGAATAAGGTGCTGTGGACTGATGAAACTAAAATTGAGTTATTTGGACATAACAAGGGGCAGTATGCATGGCAGAAAAAGGACACGGCAGACCAAGTAAAACACTTGCTACCTACAGTAATTTGGAGGTGGTTCCATCATGCTGTGGGGCTGTGTGGCCAGTGCAGGTACTGGGAATCTTAAAGTTGAGGGTCACATGGATTCCAGTCAATATCAGCAGGTTCTTGAGAACAATGTTCATGAATCAGTGACAAAGTTGAAGTTGAGCTGGATCTTTTAACAAGACAATGACCCTAAACACTGCTCAAAATCTATTAAGGCATTCATGCAGAGGAACAAGACAAATGTTCTGGAATGGCCATCTCAGTCCCCAGACCTGAATATTATTGAAAATCTGTGGTGTGATTTTAAGCGGGCTGTCCATGCTCAGAAACCAACAACCTGAGATGTTTTGTAAAGAAGAATGGTCCAAAATACCTTCAACCAGAATCCCAGACTCTCATTGGAAGCTATATGAAGCATTTAGAGGCTGTTATTTCTGCAAAAGGAGGATCTACTAAATATGATGTATTTTTTTCTGTTGGGTGCCCAAATTTATGCACCTGCCTAATTTTGTTTAAAGAATTATTGCACACTTTCTGTAAATCCTAGAAACGTCATTTCACTTCTGAAATATCAGTGTGGTCATCTGCTATATGATATATTTAACTGAAAATTGCTGATCCAAACATCCAATGATTTATAAAGGAAAATCATGAAAATCATCAGGGGTGCACGAACCTTTACATACAACTGTAACACGATTGAATCCGATTCGCGCACAAAGGAGGAATTTCATGCCACTCGTGAAAAATCGAAGCCGCTGAAAGACAGCAAGTGCCCTGTGAGTGTACTGTACTACTGTCTGACAACTTCACGATAAACTACATTAAAGTGGTTTAGAGCAGTTTATAGTTTCTTCAGGACACCTGCAGTCTTTCAGGTCTTAATTACTTTCACTCATCAAAATTTCTTAAATAATTAGGAACATTCTGATCAGTTAATTGATTTTTGACCCTGACTGGATTCGGCACAGTCCCTGATACAGTCGATGTAAACGACTGTGTGGTTACGTTGCTGAAGTACACGTGCTCTCTGAGAGCTGCTGTAATTAAATGAATTCTTTCTGATAACAATTAACAGATTCAGCAGCCATCATTAAAATCGCTGCCATTCCAGTCATCACCGTGTTCCTGGTTGCTGTACTCCTGTTTGCCGTCTTTGCATTTGGTGAGCAGTTTTATGTGACTTTGACTGTCTTCATTAATGAATCTTTACTTGTGTGATTTGGTTTATTTTAATGCCATTTATTTTCATGTTAATTGTCTGTGTTCATCAGGAGAAAGAGAAGGTCCAAACAACAATCAGACGGTGGACAGAAAACAGACAATGAATCCCAGGTGAGGAAGACGAGGAAATGATGACGGGTCAATGAAAATGCAACTATCTAACTAACAATCCTTTTTTTGTGACGCTTATTTAACACAACTTAGGAGGTAGACATTAAGGGCCCTATCTGTGCAGTCTTTCATCCACAGTCTGAAACAGAAAATGCAAGTGTATTTGTGTGTCTAACCCACACTTATTGTCCACATGGCGTGAAGCAATCAGCATGAAATGCGCCACTGGGTGCAAAGGCACTCGATAAAGACACCTAATTACTCATGGGTGTGTCAGTGGAATAACATCAAATCAACCAGAGTGTCATTTGTCATGCTTTCAAGTCTTTTATACCGTTTGCTGCTGAGACAGTGAGCTGACAAGTGAGAGGTTTTCGGTGCACCATAGAAGGAAACACATCTCAAATGTAGGAAGTGTGGTGACTGCTGTGGCAGATAGATTACCTGTTGTTCGTCTAAAAGTGTGTATGAAGATTGTTCACTGACGACTGTGCACAGACTGAACTGGTGGAAGTTTTAGGAATAACAAATCCCACATCCATGTCAGTCGCAGCACTGTTAAAGATGAAAGTAAAAACTGTTACCTTTATGTTGTGGTGTTTATGCCACGATGCATTAAAACATGGGTTGTTACCGCATCTTAAAGGTATAGTGCCACTGGGTTTTTCAAGTTAAGGCAATAAAATAATTTTCTTTGGCACCACTATAATTTTATTCCTTTGCAATTGATAAGGATTCCTAATATGATATTGCCAATATGATCAAAATTCATGCTGTCTGGAAACAGCATGGAATTTTGCTTGGAATTCAACCCCTGAGGGGGAAAATTTCAAGGAATGAGACACTATGATGAATATTTGGTGGCTTTGATAGTGATTTAAAAGATATCTTATGGATATTAATTAACATGAGTCACAAGTAATCTCAAAACCTCATGCATATGCTTCGTCCTGTAGTTAGTCCTGCATGATGATGATGAAGGAAGGAAGACAATAGTCACTCTGGAATTCCCCCCAGATAAATATGTTCTCTTCATGTAATTTGCAATATGTTACAAAAATATACCAACATTATAAAACTTGGATTTTGGTAGAAACTAAAATTTTTCTCAGTTTTGTTAAATTTGAAAGGCCCTATAGCTTTAAACGATATTTTTGTAGTAGTCTACATTTTCAACTCAAGCCACATTTAAAGGACATGTCGCACCAAAATTATAACAAGTTAGATTTAGGCTGTTAGTGACCATCCAATCCTACATCAGGATTACTTGTGTACTTCTGTGACCGGTCTCAAAGTACAGAGACTGCCGAAAACAAGTACCTCTGAGTATTCATTTTTCCAAGTGTTTCCAACAGTGTTTACGCAGCTTTGAAGAAAACTCCCAGTCCACGCTTGAATAGAATGTAGCTGTGGTTAAGATGAAGCTGCAGATTAATAGAAAAGTTTACTTAAGTGTGAAATTGTGTTATGGTGACTCGTGTTTAAAGTGACAGCTCTTCATTTTGATGCAGTCACGGGAAAACCAGCAGCCCGCTCTCCATTGTGAGAAGACTTAGTGTGCGTGCACAGGCATTAGTCATAAACGCGGGCTGTTATAAACCGTGTCTGCTAGAGCCTGAAATTGATATAGCCTGAAAAACAGCTGAGAGGTACGCGTGAGTGTGCACGTTCACTGCGGCAACTATAATGGAGTTAAAACAGTGTGCTGCTCTGTTGTAGAACAGACTCACACACATCAAGATCCAAAATCTGACAGACTCTCTCAAGTATACGGAAAATAAACCCTACCAGCTCCACTGAGAAGAACAACATACAAAAGGTAAAAAAAAAAACTGAACAGGGCACTCACCCACTTATAGAATGATTTCCCAGATTAAATATGTAAAGTCCACTCCACCAAAGAAGTCCTCACGCATGGATCATGCGTGATTGCCAGCCAGAGAACCATGATCAGGTCCACTCTCAGTCCTCACGCACTGATCACGTGTAAACTCTAGCCAGAGAACAATGTCCAGGTCCACTATAAGTTCTCACACATGGCTCACGCGTGATCACCAGCCAGACAATAATGTCCCATGGCAGCTTTGCTGTCACCTCCTCACAAAGTTCTCTCATGATTCTGGGATGTTAGAAAGTCCACTATCTCCTGAAAATAATGTTTGGATTTTTTCCAATGTAAGAAATACATTTACATGTTCAGGCAGCCTGTAAAAACTGCGTTGTGAAGACATTCTACGTGCATGTTCCTTATGGCAGTAAAAGAGTGTAAATAGTATAAGACGTCTGTGTGGTGACACAGACAGCTGAGTTACCACACATTAGGTTAAAAAATCTGACAGACCCTGACAAATGTAAGATTTTCGGGGTGAAGTGTGTCGTCTCCTCTCTGTACACTCTATGTCAATCTAAGTCATCACTTTTGAATGAAAGCTCAGAAACTTCGTTATCAGATGTAGCAGCGTTCATTTCACTCTGCTGGCCATCGGGATGTTTCTGCTTTTCCTAAAATGTATGTCACACACAGAGAAATGCCGAGCAAGACGTTTCTGGAAATGCACCTGCTGACTCCCAAAGTGAGAGGGATAATTAGCATTAAAATTCATCAGTGACTACTAATTATTACTGCATGTGCACGCATGGATTTACCATCATAAATACTTTAATCTTAAATAACGTGCGCTATGCCCTTTAAACGTCTGGCCGCCCTGTGAAAACTGAAAGCTTCGTTTTGATAACACATTTTAAAAATATGCCATGTTCTTCTATGATACCTGCTTTTGTTTCTATTCATGATTTAATGTTTTTGTTCTTGGGTATGATGGATCGTCTCTCCATCAAATCAAATCAAATCAGTTTTATTTATATAGCGCCAAATCACAACAGCAGTTGCCGCCAAGGCACTTTAATTGTAAGGCAAAAGCCATACAATAATTACAGAAAAAACCCTAACGGTCAAAACGACCCATATGACAGGGGTGGCCAAGTTCGGTCCTCGAGAGCCACATTCCTGACACTCCTGAAAGGCTCATTAAAGTCTGCTAACAAGTTTCATTGGATTCAGGTGTGTTGGAGCAGGGAGACAACTAAGAGTGTCAGGAATGTGGCTCTCGAGGACCGACCTTGGCCACCCCTGCCCTATGAGCAAGCACTTGGCGACAGTGGGAAGGAAAAACTCCCTTTTAACAGGAAGAAACCTCCAGCAGAACCAGGCTCAGGGAGGGGCAGTCTTCTGCTGGGACTGGTTGGGGCTGAGGGGAGAGAATAAGGAAAAAGACATGCTGTGGAAGACAGCAGAGATCAATCACTAATGATTAAATGCAGAGTGGTGCATACAGAGCAAAAAGAGAAAGAAACACTCAGTGCATCATGGGAACCCCCCAGCAGTCTTAATCTATAGCAGCATAACTAAGGGATGGTTCAGGGTCACCTGATCCAGCCCTAACTATAAGCTTTAGCAAAAAGGAAAGTTTTAAGCATAATCTTAAAAGTAGAGAGGGTGTCTGTCTCCCTGATCTGAATTGGGAGCTGGTTCCACAGGAGAGGAGCCTGAAAGCTGAAGGCTCTGCCTCCCATTCTACTCTTAAAAACCCTAGGAACTACAAGTAAGCCTGCAGTCTGAGAGCGAAGCGCTCTATTGGGGTGATATGGTACTAAGAGGTCCCTAAGATAAGATGGGACCTGATTATTCAAAACCTTATAAGTAAGAAAAAGAATTTTAAATTCTATTCTAGAATTAACAGGAAGCCAATGAAGAGAGGCCAATATGGGTGAAATATGCTCTCTCCTTCTAGTCCCCGTCAGTACTCTAGCTGCAGCATTTTGAATTAACTGAAGGCTTTTCAGGGAACTTTTAGGACAACCTGATAATAATGAATTACAATAGTCCAGCCTAGAGGAAATAAATGCATGAATTAGTTTTTCAGCATCACTCTGAGACAAGACCTTTCTAATTTTAGAGATATTGCGCAAATGTAAAAAAGCAGTCCTACATATTTGCTTAATATGTGCATTGAAGGACATATCCTGATCAAAAATTACAATTACAATTTGTTCATGTAAATGGGGAATCTTCTTCACAGACTAAGGTTAATTATGGAGTTCCACAAGGTTCTGTGCTAGGACCAATTTTATTCACTTTATACATGAAGCCAGAGGACACACACCATTAGCTAAACTGCAGGATTGTCTTACAGACATAAAGACATGGATGACCTCTAATTTCTGCTTTTTAAACTCAGATAAAAGTGAAGTTATTGTACTTGGCCCCACAAATCTTAGAACATGGTGTCTAACCAGATCCTTACTCTGGATGGCATTACCCTGACCTCTAGTAATACTGTGAGAAATCTTGGAGTCATTTTTGATCAGGATATGTCATTCAAAGCGCATATTAAACAAATATGCAGGACTGCTTTTTGCATTTACGCAATATCTCTAAAGTAGAAGGTCTTGTCTCAGAGTGATGCTGAAAAAACTAATTCATGCATTTATTTCCTCTAAGCTGACTATTGTAATTCATTATTATCAGGTTGTCCTAAAAGTTCCCTGAAAAGCCTTCAGTTAATTCAAAATGCTGCAGCTAGAGTACTAACGGGGACTAGAAGGAGAGAGCATATCTCACCCATATTGGCCTCTCTTCATTGGCTTCCTGTTAATTCTAGAATAGAATTTAAAATTCTTCTTCTTACTTATAGGTTTTGAATAATCAGGTCCCATCTTATCTTAGGGACCTCATAGTACCATATCACCCCAATAGAGCGCTTCGCTCTCAGACTGCAGGCTGGATCAGGTGACCCTGAACCATCCCCTTAGTTATGCTGCTATAGACTTAGACTGCTGGGGGGTTCCATGATGCACTGAGTGTTTCTTTCTCTTTTTGCTCTGTATGCACCACTCTGCATTTAATCATTAGTGATTGATCTCTGCTCCCCTCCACAGCATGTCTTTTTCCTGGTTCTCTCCCTCAGCCCCAACCAGTCCTAGCAGAAGACTGCCCCTCCCTGAGCCTGGTTCTGCTGGAGATTTCTTCCTGTAAAAGGGAGTTGTTTCCTTCCCACTGTCGCCAAGTGCTTGCTCACAGGGGTCGTTTTTGACCTTTGGGGTTTTTACGTAATTATTGTATGGCCTTGCCTTACAATATAAGGTGCCTTGGGGCAACTGTTTGTTGTGATTTGGTGCTATATAAATAAAATTGATTGATTGATTGAAAAATGACTCCAAGATTTCTCACAGTATTACTAGAGGTCAGGGTAATGCCATCCAGAGTAAGGATCTGGTTAGACACCATGTTTCTAAGATTTGTGGGGCCAATACAATAACTTAAGTTTATCTGAGTTTAAAAGCAGGAAATTAGAGGTCATCCATGTCTTTATGTCTGAAAGACATTCCTGCAGTGTTAACTAATTGGTGTGTGTCCTCTGGCTTCATGGATAGATAAAGCTGGGTATCATCTGCGTAACAATGAAAATTTAAGCAATGCTTTCTAATAATACTGCCTAAGGGAAGCATGTATAAAGTGAATAAAATTGGTCCTAGCACAGAACCTTGTGGAACTCCATAATAACCTTAGTCCTGTGAGAGATTCCCCATTTACATGAACAAATTGTAATCTATTAGATAAATATGATTCAAACCACCGCAGCGCAGTGCCTTTAATACCTATGGCATGCTCTAATCTCTGTAATAAAAATTTATGGTCAACAGTAGGGCTGCAGCTATTGATTATTGTAGTAATCGAGTATTCTATCGATTATTCTGGCGATTAATCAAGTAATCGGATATAAAAAGTACTTTTGCGTTTTAAAACATTAACAGTCCAGGGCTCTCCCTAAGTAATGGTACAGTGTCACTGTGTCATCACGGTGACTGTCAAATTTAGTGTATCCCTTTCTGTTTTTCTGGGTAATTATTTATTTTTTCACATCTTTACAAGTTTTGGATCTTTCCTGTTGCTGTTTTCTGTACTATGATGAATTCTAAACCCTGACTGAAACTCTTCAAATAGACCATTCCTCTGCAGATGATCAGTTAGCTGTTTTACAACTACCCTTTCAAGAATTTTTTTGAGAGAAAAGGAAGGTTGGAGATTGGCATATAATTAGTTAAGATAGCTGGGTCAAGTGATGGCTTTTTAAGTAATGGTTTAATTACTGCCACCTTAAAAGCCTGTGGTACATAGCCAACTAATAAAGATAGATGATCATATTTAAGATCGAAGCATTAATTAATGGTAGGGCTTCCTTGAGCAGCCTGGTAGGAATGGGGTCTAATAGACATGTTGATGGTTTGGAGGAAGTAACTAATGAAATAACAGACAGAACAATCGGAGGAGAAACAGTCTAACCAAATACCGCGCATCACTGAAAGCAGCCAAAGATAACGATATGTCTTTGGGATGGTTATGAATAATTTTTTCTCTAATAGTTAAAATTTTATTAGCAAAGAAAGTCATTACTAGTTAAAGTTAAAGGATATTTGGCTCAATAGAGCTCTGACTCTTTGTCAGCCTGGCTACAGTGCTGAAAAGAAACCTGGGGTTGTTCTTATTTTTCTTCAATTAGTGATGAGGTAGTAACATGTCCTAGCTTTACGGAGGGCTTTTTTATAGAGCAACAGACTCTTTTTCCAGGCTAAGTGAAGATCTTCTAAAATTAGTGAGACGCCATTTCCTCTCCAACTTACGGGTTATCTGCTTTAAGCTGCAAGTTTGTGAGTTATACCACGGAGTCAGGCACTTCTGATTTAAAGCTCTCTTTTTCAGAGGAGCTACAGCATCCAAAGTTGTGCTCAGTGAGGATGTAAAACTATTGACGAGAAATATCTATCTCACTCACAGAGTTTAGGTAGCTACTCTACACTGTGTTGGTATAGGGCATTGGTGAACATAACAAAGAGAGAATCATATCCTTAAACCTAGTTACAGCACTTTCTGAAAGACTTCTACTGTAATGAAACTATTCCCCACTGCTGGGTAGTCCATCAGAGTAAATGTAAATGTTATTAAGAAATGATCAGACACAAGGGGGTTTTCAGGGAATACTGTTAAGTCTTCAATTCCATACCATAAGTCAAACAAGATCTAAAGTATAATTAAAGTGGTGGATGGACTCATTTACATTTTGAGCAAAGCAATTGAGTCTAATAATAGATTAAATGCAGTGTTTGAGGCTGTCATTCTCAGCATCTATGTGGATGTTAAAAATCACCCACTATTTAATTAATAAAACTAATATACCTTATCTGAGCTAAGCACTAAGTCAGACAAAAGGTCTGAAAATTCACAGAGAAACTCACAGTAATGACCAGGTGGACGATAGATAACAACAAATAAAACTGGTTTTTGGACTTCCAGTTTGGATGGACAAGACTAAGAGTCAAGCTTTCAAATGAATTAAAGGTCTGTCTGGGTTTTTGATTAATTAATAAGATGGAATGGAAGATTGCTGCTAATCCTCCGCCTCGGCCCGTGCTACGAGCGTTCTGACAGTTAGTGTGAATCGGGGGTGTTGACTCATTTAAACTAACATATTCATCCTGCTGTAACCAGGTTTCTGTAAGGCAGAATAAATCAATATGTTGATCATTATTATATAATTTACTAACAGGGACTTAGAAGAGAGAGGCCTAATGTTTAATAGACCACATTTAACTGTTTTAGTCTGTGGTGCAGTTGAAGGTGCTATATATTTTTTCTTTTTGAATTTTTATGCTTAAATAGATTTTTACTGGTTATTGGTGGTCTGGGAGCAGGCACCGTCTCTACGGGGATGGGGTATTGGGGGATGGCAGGGGGAGAGAAGCTGCAGAGAGGTGTGTAAGACTACAACTCTGCTTCCTGGTCCCACCCTGGATAGTCACGATTTTGGAGGGTTTAATAAAATTGGCCAGATTTCTAGAAATGAGAGCTCCTCCATCCCAAAGTGGGATGGATGCTGTCTCTCCTAACAAGACCAGTTTTTCCCCAGAAGCCAATTATCTATGAAGCCCACCTCATTTTTGGACACCACTCAGACAGCCAGCCAATTCAAGGAGAACATGTGGCTAACCATGTCACTCCCGGTCTGATTGGGGAGGGGCCCAGAGAAAACTACAGAGTCCCGACATTGTTTTTGCAAAGTTACACACCGATTCAATGTTAATTTTAGTGACCTCCGTTGGCGTAACCGGGTGTCATATACTGCCGACGTGAATTACGTCCTTACCAAAATTTACGCTTAGCCTTAGCCAGCAGTTCAAATTTCCTTCAGTGTCGCCTGCTCTGGCCCCCCAGAAGACAATTGACTATGGTGGTGTGTCGCTAACTTCACATTTCGCAAAACAGAGTCGCCAATAACCAGAGTTTTGTTCCTCAGCGGGTGTGTCGCTGAATGGGGAAAAACGGTTAGAGATGTGAACGGGTTGGTGGTGTACAGGGGGTTTGTGTTTAGGACTACGCTTCCTCCTCATAGTCACCCAGCCGGCCTGCTTTCCCGGCTGCTTGGGGATCTGCTGGGTGACAGCTAACGGCGGCTAAGCTACCTTGGTCCGCACCGACTACAGGGGCCTGGCTAGCTGTAGAGTTTTCCAAGGTGCGGAGCCAAGTCTCCAATTCGCCCAGCCTGGCCTCCAAAGCTACGAATAGCTACACTTATTACAAGTACCATTACTGCTAAAGGAGGCCGAGGAATAACTAAACATTTCACACCCAGAGCAGAAAAGTGCGGGAGAGACAGGAGAAGCCGCCATGCTAAACCGGCTAAGAGCTAGTACGCTAAGCTAGCGGATTCCTAAAAACACACAAAGTGAATGTGTAAATCATTTAGAGGTGATTCAGCAGAGGGAGTGCTTTAGTTAAGGCACGTGAAGATTACACTGTGAAACAAATCGTTATCTAGTTAACTAGATCAATCTAACTGCGCAGATTAAACAGCTAACAGATACAGAAAAACACCGCCGTGCTCCGGAACAGGAAGTGATACAATACCGCAGTGAGAGCCAACCACCATCAGTGACAACCACTAAAAATCAACAAGAACGCAGATCAGAATTTGTGCAATTATTTTTGATCCCATAAAAATGGGACACCGCAAACAAAATGCTGAGGTAATTCCTACAACAGACACCTGATGTAAATATCTTCCAAATGAAGCAGTCTGTCTGTGTCCAAATATTTATGGTCCCAACTGTTCGTGGCTTCTGGCCATCAGCTCGTTGAGGATCCAGACTACGAGAACACGTCAGCTGCTGCACAGAGGTCACCAGCAGAGCAGCAGCACGTTTTCTACGCCAGCGTGCGTTTCACCAAAAACAAGGCTGACGCTCTTTACTCCAGCGCCACAGCGGCTCAGCCACGCCCACAACGCCAGGACGAGGAGACCATGGAGTACAGCACCATCAACATCAGCAGAGGGTGAGAGGATGAGGACGCAACTAAACTAATGTTTACTTCAATAATAAAACATAACTTGTTCTGATTTTCCTTTTACAGAAAACATCAAGAAGCTGTGGAGGATTCTGATCTGCTGTACAGCACGGTCACCAAAACACACAAAAAATGAACAAGACTGACGTCTGTGTGTCTTTATCTGATTGTTGAAAGGAGGACTTGCACAGATGAGAAAAAAAACAATTTCTTTGAACAAATCGTCATAACGGCAGCATAAAGACACATCTACAAATGAAAACAATTCCATAAATATTCAAATTTCTTTTTTTAACTCACTTTGTGTATTCATATTTAATGGTTGTATGTTCGTGGGGAGATGATCCTCAAATCATCTGTCATTTAAGTTTTCCATGAATATCTGGATTTCTCCATGTGGAGTGGGGCTGATGTTATAATGTCACGGTGCGTTACAACTGTGTGGGCCCTATCTTGACAAACTATGCTGCATGGTTTGTGTCAGGTATAAAATCAGTCTCCCAGTGCAATTTGTGACCCAATTCCAAAAATGAAGAAATCAGGCCTGATTTAATAATAGCTGTCCAAATTAGTGCGCCATATTGTTGCATACCGATGATAGCTGGTTAGCGCTGAGTGAATACGGTGGAATGTCAATGCGGCCCATGACACAAGTGCTCGTACAATGAAGCCAAATGCACACAAATACTCCACACAGCCTGCACTGTCACCTCAGTGGTGGTTATTACCAAAAGCTAAAATGTTAACGTTTCAAAAGTGTCTTCTGTTGAAGAGCTCAACATGCTTTCAATGGGATTTATGTTGCAGAGGAGAATCAAACCAAAGCTGTCTGTAAAATTAATGTAACAGACACGTTTTGGATTGCTCACATTGTTGTACAAGGCTACTATCACCACAGATTACACCAGATTTAAGCCTCTGATTGGGTATCCAATTTGTATTTTTGTCACAAAAAACTGTACACATTCGGGTGTGACATATTGACAGTGGGAGACTTAGCGGCATGATGTTATAACATTAGTATCGCCTGCTGTTAATGCGCCAGCACATGCTAACACTAAAGGTAAGGTCACATTAGCTACAATCAATAGCAAGCACAGACGCAAAGTGGCAACGTGTCATTGATTTTCAATTAGAGTGGGAGTTTTGCAGTGGCAAGAGACAACAGTCGCTCTGCCGTCAGCTAGGCGGCGCTAAAACAGACAAAAGGTCTATTTCATGCAAATACTGAGTGATGCGACCCTGTGACTACCAATCAGAGTGAAGAAAGGTAGCGCAGTGTCAGCTGGCTGCTTGTGCGAGCAAAATAAACTAAAGTGGAGGAAAACGTTCCAAAACAGTTTATGGGGCTATTCCACATAGCGCTATTCCTTTCCGCTTAATCCCCCATATCAAATTGGGGCACGTTTTGATGTATTGCAGTAACTTCTTGACGCTGTGTTCAGCACGCAAAAATCTGAGGATACTGTCATTACAATTTATTCAGTATCATCTCTCCATTAAAGTAATCTAAGTCGTGTCTGCAGACATGCAAAAGTTTCCACAGAACCTGTCAGGTGGTTGGAGTTCAAAAAAATCTTAATTGTGTGTGAGACGTCTGTGTGAAGTTTCTTATTACAGTAAATAGCAGTGAGTCAATCATTTACATTTTACAGCTGTGAATTTGCGCGTGTGTGTGTGTGTGTGTTTAACTCAGTACGAGCTGCAGACACACTGAAGAATGAAGGAAACACAACAGTTTCAGTGTGACTGGGCCTTAAAACCAGAAGTAAGTGTGTTGCTTCGTCGTTTAACTGTCAGTGTCACGCTGGTCAGCGTTCGGCTGTGGTTAAAACAGAAACAGCTGTGGTTAAAACAGAAACAGCTGTGGTTAAAACAGAAGATGAGTTGAGGAACATCAAAAAGGTCAGGATGACCATGAAAGACAGAAGAATTCTTCACCTGGTGAAGAAAAACCCTGTTCCAACAGCTGGCCAAGTCAAGAACACACTCCAAGTAGTAAAGTCACAAAGAGGGGATTTCACCAGGGCAAATAGAGCATTTAGGGCCAGCTGCTTGCCAAAAAATAACATAAAATAATAATAAATCTGGTACCAGGATTATGTGAACTGTATAACTGGTAATATTTATGTGGTTTTTGTTTGTGTTTTGTCTTTTCACCTATTTAAAGTCAGAAACGTGCTGAACATTCTGTGCCACTAGTCAACTAGCCAAAGACTTATTGAGCAGTGAACAAGTCAGTCACCTGACCTGAATCCAGCTGAGCAGCATTTTTACTCGCTCTCAAACACGCTGAATGTGTCAAGAAAATCTCCAAAGGAGGTGACATTGGTTACATTTACCACTTAAATCTAAACTTTTCAGAGGAGACCGGGGTAACTCATCGGGACAGGACACAGTGTCAGCATTGTCCCGGTCCACCCGGCTGTGAATGGGTACTGGCCTTGACTGGGGAAGTAATGTTGAATGGACTGGCAGATCCTCATTCACGGGAAACGTCTGGACCAATGGACTGCAGGGACTGTATAGACCTTACAGACCTGATAACTGTGGAGCAGGTAGCTCAGTGGATAGAAGCAGCCCCACCAATATGTATATCTGGGTATGAATGGTAAAAACAGGTGGCGGCCTTGGCGAGGGAAGTAAATGTGACTCGTCATTGCAAAGTGCTTTGACCCTCGTACCTTCAGTATAAAATCAAAATCCAGTGTTTCAGCCAATAAGCTTTTATTCAAACTTTTATTGCCGTTTATGTGCACGCCAGTTTATCAGCACTGTTTGTGTATTCGCATTGATAAATATATGCATTTATTTTCCTCTTCCCAGAAGTTGAAGCGAGCAAACTGTTAAGAACTACGTAGCTGCACTGTTTTACACTCTACTCACACACGTATCAGCGGTATCTTCATAAAACACGGACTCCATTTATTATGAGGCGTTTAAATGGTGCGTTTCCAGTTGACGAGTTTGTGGTCGTTTCTCTTACAGCCTGCAGCCGTTAACGGACAGCTCCTGAGTCGCCGCCTCCAGGCTGGTGCATTTGAGCTGCAGTCTGGGGTTGCTGGCGCATGCAGATGAAGGCCAGCGCTCCACCCACGTGTCCTTCCCCAGCATGTAGTTGTATCTGACACACAATGTAAATAGTGTTGATAGTCTTGGATCCGAACAGATATTTACAGTCATGATTCTGTTGTATTTATCTTCAAACAGATTATCACAAATCCAGATGTTCTGAACCGATTGTTGCATCGTCAGTTTTTGCTAACTCACAGTTGATGGGCGGAGCTACAGTATATGATGATGCTGTGACGAGTTAACATACCGCCCGTCCGTCCCATTTCAAATAAACCTACTTTTGTAGAATTCTCCTGCCACTGCGGTTAGTGTAGGTTTTTTTTTGTTAAAGTTCTCGATCCATACCTTTTGGTATCGACGTCGATGTTCCACTGGTCCTCCTTGGGGCCGATGATGAGGTACTGAGACCCTTTCTGCAGACTGAGTCCCTCTCTGCAGCCTCCGTGAGACATGAAAAATCGTTTCTGGCCGACTTCAACTCCAGCCTCAATACCTGGATAGAATTAATCGGAACATCATTATGGGTTTCCTGAAAGTAATTTAAATACAGGATGACCCAAAAAACAGAACCGGTAAATGTCTTGATATTTGCTGGAGTTAAAATTCAGTCTGTGTACAATCATTCCCCAAAGTTTCAGTTATCTTGGTCGCATAAAAGTCATGTTCTTTCCAAATTATGCTCCAAATGGTATGATTTTTGGCAAAATAGGCCACCAAGCAAAATGTCTTTTCATTGGTTGACCAAGACATGTTGGGGAAGACTATTGGCACAATAGTCTTCCCCAACATGGAGGATTTGTTACTATTTTTATGGGTTCCTGGTTTTTTTTTGGTTCACCCTGTATGTGACCATGTTTTGGCTTCTCCCATTTTGTCACAGTGGATCCAAAATAGATGCACATGTTGATTTGACACAACTTTTATGGCAGATGTAAAATGAAAATGGAGTCTTGAACCAGGGTTCTTCTCTTTATGATGCAAAAGTTTGACCGTGGTCCTCCCATTGTCTGCTTTGGTTTGTCTCATGCATCTTGTTTCACTTCCTGCACTCACATCGATTAACTGCATTGATTATTTCCATCCTCACAGTCATCTTCACTTCCTTCCTCTTTTTTGTCACTTCAGTTTTTATCTTTTCACCTCCGTCAACTGTTAAACCGCAGCATAGTGACCTGCTCGGAAACCTAATATGTGCAATGTCAATTTCTTACATTAATGTTGCAAACTGAGTCTCACATGCTGAAAATTAACTTGACAGTAAGACAACTTGAGAAAAAATAAAATGAAATGTTTGAATTCCATGGAAATGTTGCCTAATCATCAGAGTCCAGGTTCAAATGATTTAAGCAAATGAAGCACAAACTGACTCACCCAACTTGATAACTCGTGTGATCTCCATCTCATATTTGTCGTAGTAACTCTGACTCACACTCACAACCTTCACCTGGAACACTGGAACACAGACAATAAAGCTGATGTCAGTTTATAACTTTAGTGTTTTGTCAAGATGTCTGGACGGCGATTAGTCAGCCACAAGGAATTTCTTTCTTTTTTGAAAATTTATTGGATTTGAACCAAGAACCTTCTTCCACTCCATTGCCCCCAGTTTGGCAAATATTTATCAAATAATCCCAGAATGCCTCCTTCACCTTTTCTCCACGGTTACAGTCCAGGCAGAAATTTCATTTATATGCAGTACCTCTAAATATATACTAAAACACAAACACGATGGCTTAGTGGTTAGCACTGTTGCCTCACAGCATGAAGGTCACGGGATCAATTCCCACCTGTGGCCTTTCTGTGTGGAGTTTGCATGTTCTCCACGTGTTTGTGTGGGTTTCCTTCGGGTGCTCTGGATTCCTCCCACATCCAAAGACATGCGGATTGGATGGATTGGAAACTCGCTTGTAAAAGAGATCTCGATTTCAACGGGACTGACCTGGTTAAATTTAAAGGAGCTCTGTATGGTCTGATCTTAATAGCCTGTAAACATTTGTTGTGTTTTTTTTTTTTTCTTCTATTTCATGCTGTTGTTGTTATATTGTTGTTTTTATATAACTGTGCCAAATAATTTCCAAATACTTTTGTATAAATGCTGGTATTGTTGGAAATCCAATTTAAAAAAAAATAAAGATTATATGAAAGATTATTGAAAAAGCACAAGTCGGGTGATGGGTAGAGATGGAGACAACAATGAAAACCATGACAACGGTGAAGGAGTTACAAGTTTAAGTGGCTCAGATTACAGAAACATGTACTGTAACATTTTCTTGCTTTGCTGAAACAAGAGAACCGAAGTCACTAGATGATCCTCATTAAAACCTGTGAAGCACACGGACAACTGTTGTACTTTACATATTCAGTCTGAGCCACTAAAGGTTCCTGGAACATGTCACAGAAAATTTTCCTCATGTGCACTTATTCCACTTTATCAAACAACGTGTGTGTTATGCCCACTTTATTTCCGTATCGAAGGTCAACAGATTTTTAGGTCACGGTGCTTGAGCGCTCTCTGAAAGACGGATGTTGTCACATTTCCTGATTCTGTTCCAGCTTAAGAACAAAACGTCTTTAATTCCCGGGTGTTAATTCAGACCTCCATCCTCACTGAAGGAAAATGTGTGTGGTCCTTAGATTCTGGTGGACTGTATTTGCTGGTCAGTAACTTTTTTTTAAACTACTTTGGGATGTTCTGTGATATTTTCCAAAGTGACGTATAAGTCAAGAAACAGAGGTGTAGCGGTACACAAAAATCATGGTTCGGTACGTTTTCAGTACACTGAAAAGAAGAAACTGTGTTAAAGATATTTATCCTGTGTTCTGTGTGACAGAATAGTCCTCTCACACTGTTAAACAATGTATATTCTTGAGGTATAATTAATCTTTTTGAAATGGGTCCAAAGGAGGAAGCTGATTTCTAGAAATTGAAAAAAAATTGTTATGAGCTCTTTAATTTGAGATTTTTGTAAAGTGTTGTAGTTTACTTTTTATTAATACCATTTTATTTGAGTTAATTTTGTTTAGTGATCCAATTCCGAGGAACGTTTTATATCAACATATAAATTACTGTTATTAATAACAAACTTGTGATTTTTCGGTATATAACTTACACTTGATTTTAAGTCGCAGGGCCTCCAAAACTAGTAAAAACATCAACACCAACAACAAAATTCCCACGGCCTACCTGGAAAATGAGATAAATCAATTCCTGGAATGTTGTGGAATGTTCAATGTGGTTTAACAAGGTGGTGAACATGTGTATGTAAATATCTGATCATCTTAAAAATCTGACACGGTGAAGAAAAATCAAAGACCTGTGACTTGTGGCTATTATTTTAAAATAACTTTATATACTTGTATAAATGAAGCAGACATTCTTCATACAACCCTGGCAAAAATTATGGAATCACCGGCCTCGGAGGATGTTCATTCAGTTGTTTAATTTTGTAGAAAAAAAGCAGATCACAGACATGACACAAAACTAAAGTCATTTCAAATGGCAACTTTCTGGCTTTAAGAAACACTATAAGAAATCAAGGGAAAAAAATTCTGGCAGTAACGGTTAATTTTTTAGACCAAGCAGAGGGAAAAAAATATGGACTCACTCAATTCTGAGGATATAAATTATGGAATCACCCTGTACATTTTCATCCCCAAAACTAACACCTGCATCAAATAAGATCTGCTCGTTAGTCTGCATCTAAAAAGGAGTGAACACACCTTGGAGAGCTGTTACACCAAGTGGACTGACATGAATCATGGCTCCAACATGAGAGATGTCAATTGAATCAAAGGAGAGGATTATCAAACTCTTAAAAGGTGGAAGTTGAAGAAAATGGTCCATGACAAGGCTCCAACCTGCAAAGCTGATCTGGCAACAGCAATCATAGAAAGTTGGAGCCAGATTGATGAAGAGTACTGTTTGTCACTCATTAAGTCCATGCCTCAGAGACTGCAAGCTGTTAGAAAAGCCAGAGGTGGTGCAACAAAATACTAGTGATGTGTTGGAGCGTTCTTTTGTTTTTCATGATTCCATATTTTTTTCCTCTGCTTGGTCTAAAAAGTAACTGTTACTGACTGCCACAATTTTTTTTCCTGATTTCTTATAGTGTTTCTTAAAGCCAGAAAGTTGCCATTTGAAATGACTTTAGTTTTGTGTCATGTCTGTGATCTGCTTTTTTCTACAAAATTAAACAACTGAATGAACATCCTCCGAGGCCGGTGATTCCATAATTTTTGCCAGGGGTTGTAGGCGCTGTTGTAGAATATGTTGAGTTGTAGAAAATTGATTGCTCTGATTGTTTTAGGTTGGGTGTATGTAAATATAAGGCCCTAACTGTGTTTGTTTATGTTGGATTAAAAGTATTTACCCTTTAAACATTTTTTTTAAAACAAAGACCTAAAAATCAATCAATCAATAATCCCCGTCACCTCCATAACTCTGAGATCCTTGTGTTAATGACTACGGTTAACCTCGTCTTGTGAGTTTCAAGGTCACGCGGTGAAGGCGGCGTGTTGTACCGTGATGTAACTGCGTGCAGGCAAACGTCTCTCTTTCCTTGTTGGGGAAGTTTTCATTGTCGCTTTTGGAAATGCAGCAGTCACCTGGTGATTCCGAGCAGAGTTCACAGAAATGATCAGTAACACTCTGGATCACCCGCGCAGGCTCTTGGTGTCGCGGACGCACTCACCCTGCGTGCAGCGGCAGACATTTTCTCTGCAGATCTGCCTCAGCGCCGTTTGTCCTCGATGGGTGTGTACGTACGACTGCACCGGTGGTCTGACACACAGACAGACAGACACAGAGTCAGCGACGCACTTTGTTTTCTTTTTTGGATAGTGTTGACATTGTAGTGTGATGTCACAAAGCGGACAGATGCACAACCACTTTGACGATGCATTTTCAGAACAAATTTTAAATAATTCAATATTTTTCAGTAATCAAGAAGAATGAAGTCAAATTTTGAAATGTGGTATGAGCCAATGCTCAATCAACACACCTGCTGCTAACCGCTGAGCTGTTTAGCTGGTTACCTGGTTACCTTACCATCCCAAAAATTATACAAAATACCGTACTGTGATATAAAGTCACAAAAATAGATTGATATAGTGCGCAGGTACTTTTTTCACATAACTGACCAACTCACTGCACTGAACTAGCTAGTAAGCTAGCCAGTCAACGCGTTTTACACAATGGATCACCAAGCACCCAGCTTAGCTAACAGTTTGAGTGTTTAGTGAGAACCCACTCCAGTGTTTCCATACCTGGGTTGTTACTGAAAACATAACAGAGTGCAATAAAACAGAATAAAGTAACATAATGAAATTAATTAAAATTAAATTAATATTTTGCCAGAAGCCCACTTAAACTTGATTAAAGTCCAGGTAGAAGAGGTGTGTATTTAGGGAAGATTTAAAAACCTCGATCGATCCCACAGAGCGGATGTACCAGGGCAGGTTGATCCAGAGCCTATAGGGGGCGCTGTGTTTTATCAACGGCCTCCATTTCATTGACATACTGAAGATTAACATGTCAGTAAAGTGTGTTGTAAATGATGATTTGTGATGCTGGAGGCTGCACTCTGAGTGCTCTTCTAGTTCTCACTGACTTACAGTGGGAGCTCGTGGATCTGGAGTCGTTTTAGGAAGTTGTGTGTTTTTGAGCTGTTTGTTGAATCAGATTGATGACTGGTTTGTGTTCTGCTGTGTGTTGCAGTGGTTCAGACTCAGGATGACTGGAGTGTAACTTATAGACCTATGAGCATCTGTGCACCAGAAGGATCCACAGTGGAAATGCCCTGCAGATACACATACCCAGCCACATGGAATTCTGTTTCTATCAGTGTTGAACGAAGATACTGGTTTGTGAAAAAGAATAAAAATAACCAACCTGTGGATCTGCGTTCAGACCCTGAGTACTCAGGTCGGGTGAAGTATCTCTTTGATCAGAACGTCTGCACTCTGCAGATCAAGAACCTGAGAAAGACCGACTCAGCTGAATACAAGTTCAGATTCATAACAAACCATGAACGTGGAAGATATACAGGTTCTCATGCAGTCACTTTGACTGTCACAGGTAACATTTTCACTCATATCCAAATGTTGAACAGAAGATCTTATCTACTGATTTTTGAGATTTCTGTATTTGAGGTTCAGGTGACAAACTGTTCCTGATCAACATTTAAAGATCTCTGAGTCCAGATGAAGATTCTGTGTTTGTATAAATTAGCAGCTTTTAATATGAAGCTGGTGACAGTCTAATATTTATTATTACAATTATTATTATTAATAATAATAATAATAATCATCATATGAAAAATGTATGACAACTATACAACTTTAAAATACATAATTTTCTTTGGTTATAAACTGACAAAGTTTAATTTACACGATGGTCTGCAATAAATTAAAAAAAATCAAGTTGTATTTTATCAGGTTTTTGCAGATATTTTATTGCTGTCATCTTGACAGGTGATTAGTTTTACAAACTCACACCCATTAAAATATATTATTTTTTATTTTAAAAAACTCAATGTCTATCTTGACAGTTGAATACTTTCTTTAAAATAAAAAAAAAACATGTATTCACAATAATATAAATAAATCATCTGCAAATAAGGAAGCAGCAGGTTAAAGGTAAAGAGAACAACAAATCAGTCGGTTGTCTTCACCTCTTGGACCTCAGAAATTGGTGACCTGCTGCAACAACATTGATCAAAGTTATTACAATATTGGGAAGTTATTACATGATCAGGTTCTGCAAATGTAGAACCAGTTATTACATTATTGGTACAGAGATTATTACACTTTTGTGAAGTTAGCAAGACAAAATACAACTGACAACTGACTTTTGTCTTGCTGACAGTCGTGGTCTCCAGGGTTTCCCAAACCTGGTCCTCAGGACACAAAGTACTGCACATTTTCCAACTGTCAGGATCAGCTCAGTCAGATGTGTTCAGATAATCAACAGCTGGCTGAACTGATCCGCTCTGATTCGTCAGGGACGCACACCAGAACGTGCCGTTCCACACTGCATTATGGGGAATGACAAAAACCAACAAGTAGCCATTGTCCAATTACTTATGGTCCTGACACAGAGAACATTTTTATAATATTAATCTTGGTGTTAATTGAATCAGAGTCATTTTTTGGTGGATATCGTAACATTTAATTTCCTGCTCAGAGTTTTAATGTTGTTTCTGTCAGATTGTTTTTTGATCAGTGATGATGCTGTTTCCTGTTTATATTCAGATCTTCAGGTCAAAGTCGTCTCATCAACCAGCGACCCGTCTCACACTTGTGTGTCTCTACGATGTCACAGTGAATGTGATCCACCTTATTCTTCCTTCGTCTGGTTCAATAACAAACAGAAAATTCACACTGGAATTGATTATAAAGAACGGATTAATCCTGGAGATGAAATCTGGTGCACTTTGGAAGGATTTGAGGATTACCGCTCTGCTTCAGTGTGTAAGTTTATAGTTTCACTGTGGAACTAGTTTTTCTTCCAAAACTCAAACATCCTAAACTCAGAATGTTGACTGATGGAAATCTGATGTTTCTGCTTCATTAAATATATATTTAAAAGTTTTTTTTTCTGTGTGGACTTGATTCTGCATTCGTTCACATTAACTGTGGTTAGCGGGAGCAGTTAGCATCAAATACAGTTCAGTCAGACAACGTTTAGCGTATTTGTAGCAGCAGAACATAGTTTGAATTTGGCGTTGAGGCTCCGCCCTCATCCCTCCCCACAGATGATGACTTGTGATATTGGGGAGTGATGATTAGACACATTTCCACCAATCACAGCCCAGAGCTGGATGCTGGGGTGGAGGCGGGGCTAAGCAGCAAAATGGACGCGGCAGCAGCAGCGTTTAACAGGCAGCTGGGAAACATCCATCTTTAATCTGGATATTTGTCAAAGACGAATCTTGTGTCCAAACCTCTGGATGAGGATTGTTGACTGTTTGTCCATCAGACTCATTTTGTCCAAAACAATCAATATGGCGTCTGTTTCTGCAGCCGTTTTGAAAAATGAGTCCAGTTTCCGCTCAGGGTTATAAAAGATCTGCAGAGTGTCAAACAGTAACTTTTTGTTTGTGGGATCAAGACCAGTTGATTGAAAAAAATATGAAACTGGGAAACGAGCAGAAAATACGTACTTGAAATCATTGATTTTGTCCAAACACACTTATTTTGCCATTTTCCAGTTTAAAGACGTACAGACAGTAGGTGGCAGCACATATTCTATCTAATGTCAGTCACTGAAGTAACTTATATGATACAATTAATGTTCTGACTCAGTTTCAGTTCCATTACAGTATTTAAATCCTTCTTGCTTGTGCAAATATCCAGATGATGTCGACCCCGTATATTACTGGGTTCAACATCCAGATTTGCTCAGAATGCATCAGTCGTTGTCAAATGTGGTGCTTTGGACAAAATACTTTCTACAAAACTTCTTTCAGGCCTTAAAATTGATTTCCTTCAGTTTCAGTTTACTCTTTAATAGATAGACATTCAAAAATGATGATTATATAGTTTGTAAATAAAATATTTTGATGGAAAATTACCCTCTGGAGTCGAATGACGCGCCCTCATGTAAAAAGTCACATGACCTAATTAGGCAGACATAACACTCAATCTGCTGCACTCTAAGGCTCCCTTTAAAAATGTGTTGAGACGTCATCCTTTATAGCACTTTTTAAATTTTTTTAATAGGCCGAGTATAACTTGACCATGCGTTTTCAGTAATATTATTGCCATTTTTCACTGTGCGTTTATGTACACACATGCAGCCAAAAGGATCATTTCCTTCTCTACTGCAGCAGCAACAGTGGTGGAAAATATGACTCCTTCTTCCTCATTGGTTGGCTCCCTAAAATCTTCCACCAATCAGAAGTCATTAACCCACGTGTTCACAAACCCCCACGTGTTTGATCACAGCCCCCCACGCCATGTGGGTCTGATTGTGTGTGCGTCTTCTCTTTGTTACTGGTGGGAAGCGTGTGTGGTTAGTGGTTTGTTGTGTTTGTTTGTTTGTTTGTTTTAATAAAATGAGGCATTTTATGAATGTGGAGAAAGTGCTTTGGTTTTTTTTTTTTAACTGGAGATAGACTGAGCGTGCAGTGAGTTGTCAGAGTCTGAAATAGACAGTGAGGATTCTGGTCATGAAAGAGATGATCCCTCTTCTGTTCTGGAGGAGCAGCCAAAACAGGTGGATCCACCAACGTATGCATGGAGATCTGGACAGAGGGTCGGAGCTTGCGCTTCTGTTTCCAGATCCAGATCTACGCTCGGATGTGCAGCAGAGACACGCCCCACCACTGACACACCCCCAGCACTGACTGCTGGAACACAGAGGAGGATGCAGTCACTGGTCCAGCAGTAAGCAGATTTCAGCCTCGGAGAACACCAGGAGTCCAGGTTGATACACTTTCCACCCAAAAGTCCAAAAGACCTTTTTCTTTTGTTTTTTGCAACTGACACAATTAGAACAATTTGCACCAACACAAATAAAATTGCTGCAAAAAACAAGGCATTAGGGACAAAAAATACAACTGGATAGACACTGAAATGGAAGATTTGTACAGTTTTTTGGACTTCTGATATACACGTTGTTGGTTGTCACTGCCAAGTCTCCAGGACTACTGGAAACAAACTCGTATTTTGTCTGTGCCCTTTCCAGCAAAAGTAATGTCCAGAGACAGATTTAAATCAATATTCTGGAACATCCTCCAAAGTGATCCAGATGGGGATGTAGAAAATGATAAAAAAAAAAAAAAAGGGAACAGCAGGTCATGATATGTTTCAAGTCAGGGCTTCTTTATGATGACATCCTCAGTGCTTGCCAGGCTTATTACCACCTGAGGAGGGAGCTGGCAGTGGATGAAAGGATGGTGGTGGTGAAGGCAAAAACTGGAATGACTCAATATTTGAAGGACAAGCCAACAAAGGGGCATGAAACTTTTTGTATTGGCTATAATGGCTACACACAAGTTTTCCATTTACACTGGCAAGACTGTGAACACAAGTGAGTCATACGATGTGGTCATGAACCTGATACAGTCGTCTTCGCTTGGTACTGGTACCACATTTACATGGACAATTTTTACACAAGTCCCAAACTGTTCATGGACCTGGCTAACATGAAGTTTGGGGCATGTGGCACATACAGGGAGAACAGATGAGGATGCCCCAAGGAGGGCAAATGCTCTCACAAAAAAATCTGAAAGAGGATCTACAAGATGGATAAGAGAGGGGCTTCTGGTGTTTGTAAAGTGGATGGACACACAGGTGGTGTTTGTGTGCTCCACCATCCATCATGCGTTTTCGGGTGAGACAATGTGGAGAAGGGTGAAGATGAGAAGGGTGGATGGTGGACGGTGAAAGACATCTGAAGCATTTCCTGCATTTATGTAAATAGTTGTATTTTTGTCTTGTTTTTGTTTTGTTTTTGCTACATTTGTACATATGTTCTTGAAATTTACAATATATATTTGCATTTGAAGTTATGAAAATGGTTCGTTAAACAAGTTTGTGGTTTTCATAGTAAAAAACCCAAACTTTTTCATACTTGGATTTTATGTTTTTGTGTGATTTAGGTTCACTGTGTTAATACAGTCGGTCAGAATGAATGAAAAACTGTAAAGTCACACAGGTGGGTTGTGCTGAAAAAAAAAAATGACACCAAACAAGGCCAGGTAAAACACTTTTTAAAGGTAAATTATAAAAGGTAAAACCAACTAGAGACATTCATCACGAAATGCCCCGTGCGCAGTATTATTTTCCATGCAAAGTGCAGCAATATGTACTTGTATCAGGTGGGTATTTGGTTGAACATTATGTGTTTGAATGTAACTGGGATATAAGTGAAAAATTGGAGATTGCCATAATATTTATTTGAGGATGTGACAAACTGACCATAAAAAGTTGGTCCACAGTCGCCAGACTTCCAAACAAATGCAACCACTGGTGACCTTAAAAAGCAGGTCAAGGTCACTGGCCTTCGAACCCATGTGAAGTACTCCTCCAAGGCATGTACCCACCAAATATTAAGTTTCTACGAGCAAAAGATGCCGAGCTATGTTGCGGCGAACGAATTGCGGCAGGACAGACGAACTGACAGAAGGTCAGACAGACAACCTGAATGCTATATGCCCCGCCTTGCGGCTGAAGCGCCGTGTGGGGCATAAAAATAGCCAAAAACGGCCAATTATACCCTGGACTCCAGAGGGTTATAGCATTGTGCCAAATGCTGCACAGGTATATTCATTTTTGGTGGCATTTCAAAGTGCTGCATGCTGATGACGCCATTTCACAACACTTTATTTAGAACTCAGTTTGTCTACATTTGGTATCATCATGTGGTATTGATCAGGTGATGGTCTTTTTTTAATTTAAATTTTTTAGCTCCCAATTTTCTGTAGGACTACAAACTTCCTACAGGCACTGCACGAGTTTCACAAAACGACAAATAACCTTTGCGTTGCCCGTTCCTAGTTTGAGCATCCGCTAACAGTATGTTACTCTCGTTCAACGTGCAGCTCTGCTGGATTTAAGTCACAAAACCATCAAATGAGTTCTTGTTTCTTTTCCATACTTGTATTCCAGATGCTCCAAAGAGTTCCTTAGTGTCTGTGAGACCATCTGGTGACGTCATAGAGGGACGTTTAGTGACTCTGACCTGTGACAGTGATGCGAAACCAGCAGCTACTTACACCTGGTACAAGAACCAAAACCAGCTTCAGGGAGCAGAAAGAACATATCGTTTTTCCTCCATCAAGTCTGGTGACATCGGCTCGTACACCTGCAGAGCTCAGAATCAGTTGGAGAGAAGAAATCTGCTCCTGTGTTTCTGAATGTTCAGTGTGAGTATAAATATGTACAGTCAGATTTTACAGTGATGTGCAAAAGATTTAGGCACCCTAGAAATGAAACTGGTCTTTTAGAAGTCTTTCAGTTCTCATATTTGTCCATAAATGTGTACAGACACGTCCTCTAATGAATCTCTGTCTGATGAGACGGATCCATTCTGTCACACAGTGGAGAAAAAAGAAAAAAAAAAACAGACGACATGTAATGACACTAAATGTGAAATTAAATCAGTTCTCAGAGAGGAGGTGGAGAAAAGAAATATGTTTCATTTTGGGCATTTTATTTCTGAAAATCAAACTAAAGAAAATTCACAACAGGAAAAATAACCAAATGGATCAACTGGCTCACAGTGCACAGCTGTGACCGTTTATAACACCGACACTAAAATATTTGTTTCACTGTTTTCTTTACAGTGACACAAAACCACTTTTGAAATGTTCAGAAAGTAATCAATTAGATAAAAAATAAACTAATTAATTCTAATTAAAATGTATAGTACAGAGTTCTGAACTTTCCCTCTGTCTCATTTAATTAATCATTAGTCTCATAAAAAATGTTTTTACAGATGCTCCAAAGAGTTCCTCAGTGTCTGTGAGTCCACCTGGTGACATCACAGAGGGACGTTCAGTGAATCTGACCTGTGTCAGTGACGCAAACCCAGCAGCTACTTACACCTGGTACAAGAAGAACGAAAATGTTCTAAAAGCATCAGGACCCGTCTGGACCATCACTGAGATCAGACCTGAACACAGTGGGGATTATTACTGTGAAGCCCAAAACATCTTTGGAAGCCAAACCTCCACCGTGAGTCTGAACATTAAATCAGGTAAATTCATGTGCTCATATTCACACATTCACACCTTTGTTTGACTGTCCGACTCACAGATCAATACGTGGTTTAACTTTCAAGTTGCCAAACACCAGAAAAGTCTTCAATGACACCAGGAAAAGTAGCTCGATTTGTTGCTACTTGCTTTTGAGAAAATAAGTTGCCAAGAGGGTTTGGAAAGTCACCAGATTTTGTGAGAAATTTGCCAAGTTGGCAACACCACCCATAGGGACACCATAAAAAAGAATTCTAACTTTCCTCCTCAAAATCTTATCTTTGGAAATTCTCGCCACCTAACCAAGCAACGCTAGTCATGTGACTCCATCCTTGCAAAGCATACACTTTAACTATTTTGACGTATTCACCATCAAAGTCCACAAAAAACACAGATTTCACACTGAAAAAAAAAAAGAAGATGTTTTCCCTCATTCATTTTAGGGGCGTGACCTGAGATTATGTCACCAAAATTCATATTGCACACAGTTTGAGGTTTCTGAGCGTTTATCAGAGGCAGGTGAAATCAGGCTAATTTCCCATGTTCATAACTTCATTTCTCTGGTCATATGGCACCAAAAAAAAGAGAAATGTATCAATATCTTCATAATTCTTTATTTATTTATAATAGTTTGACATTTTATTTATTAGTGATACACACTTTAACCTTTGACCAAAAGATGTTGACCTACTATCCAGTCATAGTGACTTAACAGAAGTTTAAAGATGGGATAAACTATATAGTTTTGCTTTCTGTATGATATTTTTGATGGGATTTGAGTATATTATTTTTTAACTATGGCTAAAATTCCTGCCACTTTAAATATAACAGAATGCTAAAATACCCTCAGCCGAATTAGCACTGTCTTATTTATAATTTGCAGTTGTTTAGTTGAACCTCGATTTCACAACTTAATTGGTTCCTTCCTAAAGGCCCCTTCACACATACAGTTGTATGCAAAAGTTGGGGCACGCCAGATAATTTCCATGATTTTCCTTTATAAATCATTGGTTGTCTGGATCAGAAATTTCAGTTAAATATATCATATAGCAGACAAACACACTGATATTTGGGAAGTGAAATGAAGTTTCTAGTATTTACAGAAAGTGTGCAATAATTATTTAAACAAAATTGGGCAGGTGCATAAATTTGGGCACCTTTGTCATTTTATTAATTTGAATACATTAACACTAATTATTAGAACACAAAATGCATTTGGTACGCTCATTGACCCTTGACCTCCTTACACAGGTGAATCCAATCAAAGGTATTTAAGGTGGCCATTTGCAAATGTTTCCCGTCTTTGCATCTCTTCTAATGAGTAGCAACATGGGAGCCTATAAACAACTCTCAAGTGACCTGAAAACAAAGACTGTTCAACATCATGGTTTAGGGGAAGGATACAAAAAGCTATCTCAGAGATTTCAGCTGTCAGTTTCCACTGTGAGGAACATAGTGAGAAAATGGAAGACCACAGGCACAGTGCTAGTTAAGGCGTGAAGTGGCAGGCCAAGAAAAATCTCAGATAAGCTGAAGCGAAGGATGGTGAGAACAGTCACAGTCAACCCAAAGACCTGCTCCAAAGACCTATAACATGATCTTGCTGCATTTAGTGTCTCTGTGCATCTTTCAACTATACAGCACACTTTGCACAAAGAGATGCTGTATGATGCTGTAATGCAGAGGAAGCCTTTTCTGCGTATACGCCACAAACAGAGTCGCTTGAGGCATGCTAAAGCACATTTGGACAAGCCAGCTTCATTTTGGAATAAGGTGCTGTGGACTGATGAAACTAAAATTGAGTTATTTGGACATAACAAGGGGCAGTATGCATGGCAGAAAAAGGACACGGCAGACCAAGTAAAACACTTGCTACCTACAGTAATTTTGGAGGTGGTTCCATCATGCTGTGGGGCTGTGTGGCCAGTGCAGGTACTGGGAATCTTAAAGTTGAGGGTCACATGGATTCCAGTCAATATCAGCAGGTTCTTGAGAACAATGTTCATGAATCAGTGACAAAGTTGAAGTTGAGCTGGATCTTTTAACAAGACAATGACCCTAAACACTGCTCAAAATCTATTAAGGCATTCATGCAGAGGAACAAGACAATGTTCTGGAATGGCCATCTCAGTCCCCAGACCTGAATATTATTGAAAATCTGTGGTGTGATTTTAAGCGGGCTGTCCATGCTCAGAAACCAACAAACCTGAGATGTTTTGTAAAGAAGAATGGTCCAAAATACCTTCAACCAGAATCCAGACTCTCATTGGAAGCTATATGAAGCATTTAGAGGCTGTTATTTCTGCAAAAGGAGGATCTACTAAATATTGATGTATTTTTTTCTGTTGGGGTGCCCAAATTTATGCACCTGCCTAATTTTGTTTAAAGAATTATTGCACACTTTCTGTAAATCCTAGAAACGTCATTTCACTTCTGAAATATCAGTGTGTTCATCTGCTATATGATATATTTAACTGAAATTGCTGATCCAAACATCCAATGATTTATAAAGGAAAATCATGAAAATCATCAGGGGTGCACGAACCTTTACATACAACTGTAACACGATTGAATCCGATTCGCGCACAAAGGAGGAATTTCATGCCACTCGTGAAAAATCGAAGCCGCTGAAAGACAGCAAGTGCCCTGTGAGTGTACTGTACTACTGTCTGACAACTTCACGATAAACTACATTAAAGTGGTTTTAGAGCAGTTTATAGTTTCTTCAGGGACACCTGCAGTCTTTCAGGTCTTAATTACTTTCACTCATCAAAATTTCTTAAATAATTAGGAACATTCTGATCAGTTAATTGATTTTTGACCCTGACTGGATTCGGCACAGTCCCTGATACAGTCGATGTAAACGACTGTGTGGTTACGTTGCTGAAGTACACGTGCTCTCTGAGAGCTGCTGTAATTAAATGAATTCTTTCTGATAACAATTAACAGATTCAGCAGCCATCATTAAAATCGCTGCCATTCCAGTCATCACCGTGTTCCTGGTTGCTGTACTCCTGTTTGCCGTCTTTTGCATTTGGTGAGCAGTTTTATGTGACTTTGACTGTCTTCATTAATGAATCTTTACTTGTGTGATTTGGTTTATTTTTAATGCCATTTATTTTCATGTTAATTGTCTGTGTTCATCAGGAGAAAGAGAAGGTCCAAACAACAATCAGACGGTGGACAGAAAACAGACAATGAATCCCAGGTGAGGAAGACGAGGAAATGATGACGGGTCAATGAAAATGCAACTATCTAACTAACAATCCTTTTTTTGTGACGCTTATTTAACACAACTTAGGAGTAGACATTAAGGGCCCTATCTGTGCAGTCTTTCATCCACAGTCTGAAACAGAAAATGCAAGTGTATTTGTGTGTCTAACCACACATTATTGTCCACATGGCGTGAAGCATCAGCATGAAATGCGCCACTGGGTGCAAAGGCACTCGATAAAGACACCTAATTACTCATGGGTGTGTCAGTGGAATTAACATCAAATCAACCAGAGTGTCATTTGTCATTGCTTTCAAGTCTTTTACCGTTTGCTGCTGAGACAGTGAGCTGACAAGTGAGAGGTTTTTCGGTGCACATAGAAGGAAAAACATCTCAAATGTAGGAAGTGTGGTGACTGCTGTGGCAGATAGATTACCTGTTGTTCGTCTAAAATGCTGTGTATGAAGATTGTTCACTGACGACTGTGCACAGACTGAACTGGTGGAAGTTTTAGGAATAACAAATCCACACATCCATGTCAGTCGCAGCACTGTTAAAGATGAAGTAAAAACTGTTCACTTTTATGTTGTGGTGTTTATGCCACGATGCATTAAAACATGGGTTGTTACGCATCTTAAAGGTATAGTGCCACTGGGTTTTTTCAAGATTTAAGGCATAAAAATAATTTTCTTTGGCACCACTATAATTTTATTCCTTTGCAAATTGATAAGGGATTCCTAATATGATATTGCCAATATGATCAAAATTCATGCTGTCTGGAAACAGCATGGAATTTTGCTTGGAATTTCAACCCCTGAGGGGGAAAATTTCAAGGAATGAGACACTATGATGAATATTTGGTGGCTTTGATAGTGATTTAAAAGATATCTTATGGATATTAATGTAACATGAGTCACAAGTAATCTCAAAACCTCATGCATATGCTTCGTCCTGTAGTTAGTCTGCATGATGATGATGAAGGAAGGAAGACAATAGTCACTCTGGAATTTCCCCCCAGATAAATATGTTCTCTTCATGTAATTTTGCAATATGTTACAAAAATATACCAACATTATAAAACTTGGATTTTGGTAGAAACTAAATTTTTCTCAGTTTTGTTAAATTTGAAAGGCCCTATAGCTTTAACGATATTTTTGTAGTAGTCTACATTTTCAACTCAAGCCACATTTAAAGGACATGTCGCACCAAAATTATAACAAGTTAGATTTAGGCTGTTAGTGACCATCCAATCCTACATCAGGATTACTTTGTGTACTTCTGTGACCGGTCTCAAAGTACAGAGACTGCCGAAAACAAAGTACCTCTGAGTATTCATTTTTCCAAGTGTTTCCAACAGTGTTTACGCAGCTTTGAAGAAAACTTCCCAGTCCACGCTTGAATAGAATGTAGCTGTGGTTAAGAATGAAGCTGCAGATTAATAGAAAAGTTTACTTAAGTGTGAAATTGTGTTATGGTGACTCGTTTTTAAGTGACAGCTCTTCATTTTGATGCAGTCACGGGAAAACCAGCAGCCGCTCTCCATTGTGAGAAGACTTAGTGTGCGTGCACAGGCATTAGTCATAAACGCGGGCTGTTATAAACAGTGTCTGCTAGAGCCTGAAATTGATATAGCCTGAAAAACAGCTGAGAGGTACGCGTGAGTGTGCACGTTCACTGCGGCAACTATAATGGAGTTAAAACAGTGTGCTGCTCTGTTGTAGAACAGACTCACACACATCAAGATCCAAAATCTGACAGACTCTCTCAAAGTATACGGAAAATAAACCCTACCAGCTCCACTGAGAAGAACAACATACAAAAGGTAAAAAAAAAAACTGAACAGGGCACTCACCCACTTATAGAATGATTTCCCAGATTAAATATGTAAAGTCCACTCCACCAAAGAAGTCCTCACGCATGGATCATGCGTGATTGCCAGCCAGAGAACCATGATCAGGTCCACTCTCAGTCCTCACGCACTGATCACGTGTAAACTCTAGCCAGAGAACAATGTCCAGGTCCACTATAAGTTCTCACACATGGCTCACGCGTGATCACCAGCCAGACAATAATGTCCCATGGCAGCTTTGCTGTCACCTCCTCACAAAGTTCTCTCATGATTCTGGGATGTTAGAAAGTCCACTATCTCCTGAAAATAATGTTTGGATTTTTTCCAATGTAAGAAATACATTTACATGTTCAGGCAGCCTGTAAAAACTGCGTTGTGAAGACATTCTACGTGCATGTTCCTTATGGCAGTAAAAGAGTGTAAATAGTATAAGACGTCTGTGTGGTGACACAGACAGCTGAGTTACCACACATTAGGTTAAAAAATCTGACAGACCCTGACAAATGTAAGATTTTCGGGGTGAAGTGTGTCGTCTCCTCTCTGTACACTCTATGTCAATCTAAGTCATCACTTTTGAATGAAAGCTCAGAAACTTCGTTATCAGATGTAGCAGCGTTCATTTCACTCTGCTGGCCATCGGGATGTTTCTGCTTTTCCTAAAATGTATGTCACACACAGAGAAATGCCGAGCAAGACGTTTTCTGGAAATGCACCTGCTGACTCCCAAAGTGAGAGGGATAATTAGCATTAAAATTCATCAGTGACTACTAATTATTACTGCATGTGCACGCATGGATTTACCATCATAAATACTTTAATCTTAAATAACGTGCGATATGCCCTTTAACGTCTGGCCGCCCTGTGAAAACTGAAAGCTTTCTTTTTGATAACACATTTTAAAAATATGCCATGTTCTTCTATGATACCTGCTTTTGTTTTCTATTCATGTATTTAATGTTTTTGTTCTTGGGTATGATGGATCGTCTCTCCATCAAATCAAATCAAATCAGTTTTATTTATATAGCGCCAAATCACAACAGCAGTTGCCCCAAGGCACTTTATATTGTAAGGCAAAAGCCATACAATAATTACAGAAAAACCCTAACGGTCAAAACGACCCCATATGACAGGGGTGGCCAAGTTCGGTCCTCGAGAGCCACATTCCTGACACTCCTGAAAGGCTCATTAAAAGTCTGCTAACAAGTCTTTCATTGGATTCAGGTGTGTTGGAGCAGGGAGACAACTAAGAGTGTCAGGAATGTGGCTCTCGAGGACCGACCTTGGCCACCCCTGCCCTATGAGCAAGCACTTGGCGACAGTGGGAAGGAAAAACTCCCTTTTAACAGGAAGAAACCTCCAGCAGAACCAGGCTCAGGGAGGGGCAGTCTTCTGCTGGGACTGGTTGGGGCTGAGGGGAGAGAATAAGGAAAAAGACATGCTGTGGAAGACAGCAGAGATCAATCACTAATGATTAATGCAGAGTGGTGCATACAGAGCAAAAAGAGAAAGAAACACTCAGTGCATCATGGGAACCCCCCAGCAGTCTTAATCTATAGCAGCATAACTAAGGGATGGTTCAGGGTCACCTGATCCAGCCCTAACTATAAGCTTTAGCAAAAAGGAAAGTTTTAAGCATAATCTTAAAAGTAGAGAGGGTGTCTGTCTCCCTGATCTGAATTGGGAGCTGGTTCCACAGGAGAGGAGCCTGAAAGCTGAAGGCTCTGCCTCCCATTCTACTCTTAAAAACCCTAGGAACTACAAGTAAGCCTGCAGTCTGAGAGCGAAGCGCTCTATTGGGGTGATATGGTACTAAGAGGTCCCTAAGATAAGATGGGACCTGATTATTCAAAACCTTATAAGTAAGAAAAAGAATTTTAAATTCTATTCTAGAATTAACAGGAAGCCAATGAAGAGAGGCCAATATGGGTGAAATATGCTCTCTCCTTCTAGTCCCCGTCAGTACTCTAGCTGCAGCATTTGAATTAACTGAAGGCTTTTCAGGGAACTTTTAGGACAACCTGATAATAATGAATTACAATAGTCCAGCCTAGAGGAAATAAATGCATGAATTAGTTTTTCAGCATCACTCTGAGACAAGACCTTTCTAATTTTAGAGATATTGCGCAAATGTAAAAAAGCAGTCCTACATATTTGCTTAATATGTGCATTGAAGGACATATCCTGATCAAAATTACAATTACAATTTGTTCATGTAAATGGGGAATCTTCTTCACAGACTAAGGTTAATTATGGAGTTCCACAAGGTTCTGTGCTAGGACCAATTTTATTCACTTTATACATGAAGCCAGAGGACACACACCAATTAGCTAAACTGCAGGATTGTCTTACAGACATAAAGACATGGATGACCTCTAATTTCCTGCTTTTAAACTCAGATAAAAGTGAAGTTATTGTACTTGGCCCCACAAATCTTAGAAACATGGTGTCTAACCAGATCCTTACTCTGGATGGCATTACCCTGACCTCTAGTAATACTGTGAGAAATCTTGGAGTCATTTTTGATCAGGATATGTCATTCAAAGCGCATATTAAACAAATATGCAGGACTGCTTTTTTGCATTTACGCAATATCTCTAAAATTAGAAAGGTCTTGTCTCAGAGTGATGCTGAAAAACTAATTCATGCATTTATTTCCTCTAAGCTGGACTATTGTAATTCATTATTATCAGGTTGTCCTAAAAGTTCCCTGAAAAGCCTTCAGTTAATTCAAAATGCTGCAGCTAGAGTACTAACGGGGACTAGAAGGAGAGAGCATATCTCACCCATATTGGCCTCTCTTCATTGGCTTCCTGTTAATTCTAGAATAGAATTTAAAATTCTTCTTCTTACTTATAAGGTTTTGAATAATCAGGTCCCATCTTATCTTAGGGACCTCATAGTACCATATCACCCCAATAGAGCGCTTCGCTCTCAGACTGCAGGCTGGATCAGGTGACCCTGAACCATCCCTTAGTTATGCTGCTATAGACTTAGACTGCTGGGGGGTTCCCATGATGCACTGAGTGTTTCTTTCTCTTTTTGCTCTGTATGCACCACTCTGCATTTAATCATTAGTGATTGATCTCTGCTCCCCTCCACAGCATGTCTTTTTCCTGGTTCTCTCCCTCAGCCCCAACCAGTCCTAGCAGAAGACTGCCCCTCCCTGAGCCTGGTTCTGCTGGAGATTTCTTCCTGTTAAAAGGGAGTTTTTCCTTCCCACTGTCGCCAAGTGCTTGCTCACAGGGGGTCGTTTTGACCTTTGGGGTTTTTACGTAATTATTGTATGGCCTTGCCTTACAATATAAGGTGCCTTGGGGCAACTGTTTGTTGTGATTTGGTGCTATATAAATAAAATTGATTGATTGATTGAAAAATGACTCCAAGATTTCTCACAGTATTACTAGAGGTCAGGGTAATGCCATCCAGAGTAAGGATCTGGTTAGACACCATGTTTCTAAGATTTGTGGGGCCAAATACAATAACTTAAGTTTTATCTGAGTTTAAAAGCAGGAAATTAGAGGTCATCCATGTCTTTATGTCTGAAAGACATTCCTGCAGTTTAACTAATTGGTGTGTGTCCTCTGGCTTCATGGATAGATAAAGCTGGGTATCATCTGCGTAACAATGAAAATTTAAGCAATGCTTTCTAATAATACTGCCTAAGGGAAGCATGTATAAAGTGAATAAAATTGGTCCTAGCACAGAACCTTGTGGAACTCCATAATTAACCTTAGTCTGTGAAGAAGATTCCCCATTTACATGAACAAATTGTAATCTATTAGATAAATATGATTCAAACCACCGCAGCGCAGTGCCTTTAATACCTATGGCATGCTCTAATCTCTGTAATAAAATTTTATGGTCAACAGTAGGGCTGCAGCTATTGATTATTGTAGTAATCGAGTATTCTATCGATTATTCTGGCGATTAATCAAGTAATCGGATAAAAAGTACTTTTGCGTTTTAAAACATTAACAGTCCAGGGCTCTCCCTAAGTAATGGTACAGTGTCACTGTGTCATCACGGTGACTGTCAAATTTAGTGTATCCCTTTCTGTTTTTCTGGGTAATTATTTATTTTTTCACATCTTTACAAGTTTTGGATCTTTCCTGTTGCTGTTTTCTGTACTATGATGAATTCTAAACCCTGACTGAAACTCTTCAAATAGACCATTCCTCTGCAGATGATCAGTTAGCTGTTTTACAACTACCCTTTCAAGAATTTTTGAGAGAAAAGGAAGGTTGGAGATTGGCATATAATTAGTTAAGATAGCTGGGTCAAGTGATGGCTTTTTAAGTAATGGTTTAATTACTGCCACCTTAAAAGCCTGTGGTACATAGCCAACTAATAAAGATAGATTGATCATATTTAAGATCGAAGCATTAATTAATGGTAGGGCTTCCTTGAGCAGCCTGGTAGGAATGGGGTCTAATAGACATGTTGATGGTTTGGAGGAAGTAACTAATGAAAATAACAGACAGAACAATCGGAGAGAAACAGTCTAACCAAATACCGGCATCACTGAAAGCAGCCAAAGATAACGATATGTCTTTGGGATGGTTATGAATAATTTTTTCTCTAATAGTTAAAATTTTATTAGCAAAGAAAGTCATTACTAGTTAAAGTTAAAGGAATATTTGGCTCAATAGAGCTCTGACTCTTTGTCAGCCTGGCTACAGTGCTGAAAAGAAACCTGGGGTTGTTCTTATTTTCTTCAATTAGTGATGAGTAGTAACATGTCCTAGCTTTACGGAGGGCTTTTTTATAGAGCAACAGACTCTTTTTCCAGGCTAAGTGAAGATCTTCTAAATTAGTGAGACGCCATTTCCTCTCCAACTTACGGGTTATCTGCTTTAAGCTGCAAGTTTGTGAGTTATACCACGGAGTCAGGCACTTCTGATTTAAAGCTCTCTTTTTCAGAGGAGCTACAGCATCCAAAGTTGTGCTCAGTGAGGATGTAAAACTATTGACGAGATAATCTATCTCACTCACAGAGTTTAGGTAGCTACTCTACACTGTGTTGGTATATGGCATTGGTGAACATAACAAAGAAGGAATCATATCCTTAAACCTAGTTACAGCACTTTCTGAAAGACTTCTACTGTAATGAAACTTATTCCCCACTGCTGGGTAGTCCATCAGAGTAAATGTAAATGTTATTAAGAAATGATCAGACACAAGGGGGTTTTCAGGGAATACTGTTAAGTCTTCAATTTCCATACCATAAGTCAAAACAAGATCTAAAGTATAATTAAAGTGGTGGATGGACTCATTTACATTTTGAGCAAAGCCAATTGAGTCTAATAATAGATTAAATGCAGTGTTGAGGCTGTCATTCTCAGCATCTATGTGGATGTTAAAATCACCCACTATTAATTAATAAAACTAATTATCTTATCTGAGCTAAGCACTAAGTCAGACAAAAGGTCTGAAAATTCACAGAGAAACTCACAGTAATGACCAGGTGGACGATAGATAACAACAAATAAAACTGGTTTTTGGGACTTCCAGTTTGGATGGACAAGACTAAGAGTCAAGCTTTCAAATGAATTAAAGGTCTGTCTGGGTTTTTGATTAATTAATAAGATGGAATGGAAGATTGCTGCTAATCCTCCGCCTCGGCCCGTGCTACGAGCGTTCTGACAGTTAGTGTGAATCGGGGGTGTTGACTCATTTAAACTAACATATTCATCCTGCTGTAACCAGGTTTCTGTAAGGCAGAATAAATCAATATGTTGATCAATTATTATATAATTTACTAACAGGGACTTAGAAGAGAGAGGCCTAATGTTTAATAGACCACATTTAACTGTTTTAGTCTGTGGTGCAGTTGAAGGTGCTATATTATTTTTTCTTTTTGAATTTTTATGCTTAAATAGATTTTTACTGGTTATTGGTGGTCTGGGAGCAGGCACCGTCTCTACGGGGATGGGGTATTGGGGGGATGGCAGGGGGAGAGAAGCTGCAGAGAGGTGTGTAAGACTACAACTCTGCTTCCTGGTCCCAACCCTGGATAGTCACGATTTGGAGGGTTTAATAAAATTGGCCAGATTTCTAGAAATGAGAGCTCCTCCATCCAAAGTGGGATGGATGCTGTCTCTCCTAACAAGACCAGGTTTTCCCCAGAAGCCAATTATCTATGAAGCCCACCTCATTTTTTGGACACCACTCAGACAGCCAGCAATTCAAGGAGAACATGTGGCTAAACATGTCACTCCCGGTCTGATTGGGGAGGGGCCCAGAGAAAACTACAGAGTCCGACATTGTTTTTGCAAAGTTACACACCGATTCAATGTTAATTTTAGTGACCTCCGATTGGCGTAACCGGGTGTCATTACTGCCGACGTGAATTACAGTCTTACCAAATTTACGCTTAGCCTTAGCCAGCAGTTTCAAATTTCCTTCAGTGTCGCCTGCTCTGGCCCCCAGAAGACAATTGACTATGGTTGGTGGTGTCGCTAACTTCACATTTCTCAAAACAGAGTCGCCAATAACCAGAGTTTGTTCCTCAGCGGGTGTGTCGCTGAGTGGGGAAAAACGGTTAGAGATGTGAACGGGTTGGTGGTGTACAGGGGGTTTGTGTTTAGGACTACGCTTCCTCCTCATAGTCACCCAGCCGGCCTGCTTTCCCGGCTGCTTGGGGATCTGCTGGGTGACAGCTAACGGCGGCTAAGCTACCTTGGTCCGCACCGACTACAGGGGCCTGGCTAGCTGTAGAGTTTTCCAAGGTGCGGAGCCAAGTCTCCAATTCGCCCAGCCTGGCCTCCAAAGCTACGAATAAGCTACACTTATTACAAGTACCATTACTGCTAAAGGAGGCCGAGGAATAACTAAACATTTCACACCCAGAGCAGAAAAGTGCGGGAGAGACAGGAGAAGCCGCCATGCTAAACCGGCTAAGAGCTAGTAGCTACGCTAAGCTAGCGGATTCCTAAAAACACACAAAGTGAATAATGTGTAAATCATTTAGAGGTGATTCAGCAGAGGGAGTGCTTTAGTTAAGGCACGTGAAGATTACACTGTGAAACAAATCGTTATCTAGTTAACTAGATCAATCTAACTGCGCAGATTAAACAGCTAACAGATACAGAAAAACACCGCCGTGCTCCGGAACAGGAAGTGATACAATACCGCAGTGAGAGCCAACCACCATCAGTGACAACCACTAAAAATCAACAAGAACGCAGATCAGAATTTGTGCAATTATTTTTGATCCCATAAAAATGGGACACCGCAAACAAAATGCTGAGGTAATTCCTACAACAGACACCTGATGTAAATATCTTCCAAATGAAGCAGTCTGTCTGTGTCCAAATATTTATGGTCCCAACTGTTCGTGGCTTCTGGCCATCAGCTCGTTGAGGATCCAGACTACGAGAACACGTCAGCTGCTGCACAGAGGTCACCAGCAGAGCAGCAGCACGTTTTCTACGCCAGCGTGCGTTTCACCAAAAACAAGGCTGACGCTCTTTACTCCAGCGCCACAGCGGCTCAGCCACGCCCACAACGCCAGGACGAGGAGACCATGGAGTACAGCACCATCAACATCAGCAGAGGGTGAGAGGATGAGGACGCAACTAAACTAATGTTTACTTCAATAATAAAACATCATAACTTGTTCTGATTTTCCTTTTACAGAAAACATCAAGAAGCTGTGGAGGATTCTGATCTGCTGTACAGCACGGTCACCAAAACACACAAAAAATGAACAAGACTGACGTCTGTGTGTCTTTATCTGATTGTTGAAAGGAGGACTTGCACAGATGAGAAAAAAAAAACAATTTCTTTGAACAAATCGTCATAACGGCAGCATAAAGACACATCTACAAATGAAAACAATTCCATAAATATTCAAATTTCTTTTTTTAACTCACTTTGTGTATTCATATTTAATGGTTGTATGTTCGTGGGGAGATGATCCTCAAATCATCTGTCATTTAAGTTTTCCATGAATATCTGGATTTCTCCATGTGGAGTGGGGCTGATGTTATAATGTCACGGTGCGTTACAACTGTGTGGGCCCTATCTTGACAAACTATGCTGCATGGTTTGTGTCAGGTATAAAATCAGTCTCCCAGTGCAATTTGTGACCCAATTCCAAAAATGAAGAAATCAGGCCTGATTTATCATAATAGCTGTCCAAATTAGTGCGCCATATTGTTGCATACCGATGATAGCTGGTTAGCGCTGAGTGAATACGGTGGAATGTCAATGCGGCCCATGACACAAGTGCTCGTACAATGAAGCCAAATGCACACAAATACTCCACACAGCCTGCACTGTCACCTCAGTGGTGGTTATTACCAAAAGCTAAAATGTTAACGTTTCAAAAGTGTCTTCTGTTGAAGAGCTCAACATGCTTTCAATGGGATTTATGTTGCAGAGGAGAATCAAACCAAAGCTGTCTGTAAAATTAATGTAACAGACACGTTTTGGATTGCTCACATTGTTGTACAAGGCTACTATCACCACAGATTACACCAGATTTAAGCCTCTGATTGGGTATCCAATTTGTATTTTTGTCACAAAAAACTGTACACATTCGGGTGTGACATATTGACAGTGGGAGACTTAGCGGCATGATGTTATAACATTAGTATCGCCTGCTGTTAATGCGCCAGCACATGCTAACACTAAAGGTAAGGTCACATTAGCTACAATCAATAGCAAGCAACAGACGCAAAGTGGCAACGTGTCATTGATTTTCAATTAGAGTGGGAGTTTTGCAGTGGCAAGAGACAACAGTCGCTCTGCCGTCAGCTAGGCGGCGCTAAAACAGACAAAAGGTCTATTTCATGCAAATACTGAGTGATGCGACCCTGTGACTACCAATCAGAGTGAAGAAAGGTAGCGCAGTGTCAGCTGGCTGCTTGTGCGAGCAAAATAAACTAAAGTGGAGGAAAACGTTCCAAAACAGTTTATGGGGCTATTCCACATAGCGCTATTCCTTTCCGCTTAATCCCCCATATCAAATTGGGGCACGTTTTGATGTATTGCAGTAACTTCTTGACGCTGTGTTCAGCACGCAAAAATCTGAGGATACTGTCATTACAATTTATTCAGTATCATCTCTCCATAAAAGTACATCTAAGTCGTGTCTGCAGACATGCAAAAGTTTCCACAGAACCTGTCAGGTGGTTGGAGTTCAAAAAAATCTTAATTGTGTGTGAGACGTCTGTGTGAAGTTTCTTTATTACAGTAAATAGCAGTGAGTCAATCATTTACATTTTACAGCTGTGAATTTGCGCGTGTGTGTGTGTGTGTGTGTTTTAACTCAGTACGAGCTGCAGACACACTGAAGAATGAAGGAAACACAACAGTTTCAGTGTGACTGGGCCTTAAAACCAGAAGTAAGTGTGTGTTGCTTCGTCGTTTAACTGTCAGTGTCACGCTGGTCAGCGTTCGGCTGTGGTTAAAACAGAAACAGCTGTGGTTAAAACAGAAACAGCTGTGGTTAAAACAGAAGATGAGTTGAGGAACATCAAAAAGGTCAGGATGACCATGAAAGACAGAAGAATTCTTCACCTGGTGAAGAAAAACCCTGTTCCAACAGCTGGCCAAGTCAAGAACACACTCCAAGTAGTAAAGTCACAAAGAGGGGATTTCACCAGGGCAAATAGAGCATTTAGGGCCAGCTGCTTGCCAAAAAATAACATAAAATAATAATAAATCTGGTACCAGGATTATGTGAACTGTATAACTGGTAATATTTATGTGGTTTTTGTTTGTGTTTTTGTCTTTTCACCTATTTAAAGTCAGAAACGTGCTGAACATTCTGTGCCACTAGTCAACTAGCCAAAGACTTATTGAGCAGTGAACAAGTCAGTCACCTGACCTGAATCCAGCTGAGCAGCATTTTTACTCGCTCTCAAACACGCTGAATGTGTCAAGAAAATCTCCAAAGGAGGTGACATTGGTTACATTTACCACTTAAATCTAAACTTTTCAGAGGAGACCGGGGTAACTCATCGGGACAGGACACAGTGTCAGCATTGTCCCGGTCCACCCGGCTGTGAATGGGTACTGGCCTTGACTGGGGAAGTAATGTTGAATGGACTGGCAGATCCTCATTCACGGGAAACGTCTGGACCAATGGACTGCAGGGACTGTATAGACCTTACAGACCTGATAACTGTGGAGCAGGTAGCTCAGTGGATAGAAAGCAGCCCCACCAATATGTATATCTGGGTATGAATGGTAAAAACAGGTGGCGGCCTTGGCGAGGGAAGTAAATGTGACTCGTCATTGCAAAGTGCTTTGACCCTCGTACCTTCAGTATAAAATCAAAATCCAGTGTTTCAGCCAATAAGCTTTTATTCAAACTTTTATTGCCGTTTATGTGCACGCCAGTTTATCAGCACTGTTTGTGTATTCGCATTGATAAATATATGCATTTATTTTCCTCTTCCCAGAAGTTGAAGCGAGCAAACTGTTAAGAACTACGTAGCTGCACTGTTTTACACTCTACTCACACACGTATCAGCGGTATCTTCATAAAACACGGACTCCATTTATTATGAGGCGTTTAAATGGTGCGTTTCCAGTTGACGAGTTTGTGGTCGTTTCTCTTACAGCCTGCAGCCGTTAACGGACAGCTCCTGAGTCGCCGCCTCCAGGCTGGTGCATTTGAGCTGCAGTCTGGGGTTGCTGGCGCACTCTGCAGATGAAGGCCAGCGCTCCACCCACGTGTCCTTCCCCAGCATGTAGTTGTATCTGACACACAATGTAAATAGTGTTGATAGTCTTGGATCCGAACAGATATTTACAGTCATGATGTTCTGTTGTATTTATCTTCAAACAGATTATCACAAATCCAGATGTTCTGAACCGATTGTTGCATCGTCAGTTTTTGCTAACTCACAGTTGATGGGCGGAGCTACAGTATATGATGATGCTGTGACGAGTTAACATACCGCCCGTCCGTCCCATTTCAAATAAACCTACTTTTGTAGAATTCTCCTGCCACTGCGGTTAGTGTAGGTTTTTTTTTGTTAAAGTTCTCGATCCATACCTTTTGGTATCGACGTCGATGTTCCACTGGTCCTCCTTGGGGCCGATGATGAGGTACTGAGACCCTTTCTGCAGACTGAGTCCCTCTCTGCAGCCTCCGTGAGACATGAAAAATCGTTTCTGGCCGACTTCAACTCCAGCCTCAATACCTGGATAGAATTAATCGGAACATCATTATGGGTTTCCTGAAAGTAATTTAAATACAGGATGACCCAAAAAACAGAACCGGTAAATGTCTTGATATTTGCTGGAGTTAAAATTCAGTCTGTGTACAATCATTCCCCAAAGTTTCAGTTATCTTGGTCGCATAAAAGTCATGTTCTTTCCAAATTATGCTCCAAATGGTATGATTTTTGGCAAAATAGGCCACCAAGCAAAATGTCTTTTCATTGGTTGACCAAGACATGTTGGGGAAGACTATTGGCACAATAGTCTTCCCCAACATGGAGGATTTGTTACTATTTTTATGGGTTCCTGGTTTTTTTTTTGGTTCACCCTGTATGTGACCATGTTTTGGCTTCTCCCATTTTGTCACAGTGGATCCAAAATAGATGCACATGTTGATTTGACACAACTTTTATGGCAGATGTAAAATGAAAATGGAGTCTTGAACCAGGGTTCTTCTCTTTATGATGCAAAAGTTTGACCGTGGTCCTCCCATTGTCTGCTTTGGTTTGTCTCATGCATCTTGTTTCACTTCCTGCACTCACATCGATTAACTGCATTGATTATTTCCATCCTCACAGTCATCTTCACTTCCTTCCTCTTTCCTTGTCACTTCAGTTTTTATCTTTTCACCTCCGTCAACTGTTAAACCGCAGCATAGTGACCTGCTCGGAAACCTAATATGTGCAATGTCAATTTCTTACATTAATGTTGCAAACTGAGTCTCACATGCTGAAAAATTAACTTGACAGTAAGACAACTGTGAGAAAAAATAAAATGAAATGTTTGAATTCCATGGAAATGTTGCCTAATCATCAGAGTCCAGGTTCAAATGATTTAAGCAAATGAAGCACAAACTGACTCACCCAACTTGATAACTCGTGTGATCTCCATCTCATATTTGTCGTAGTAACTCTGACTCACACTCACAACCTTCACCTGGAACACTGGAACACAGACAATAAAGCTGATGTCAGTTTATAACTTTAGTGTTTTGTCAAGATGTCTGGACGGCGATTAGTCAGCCACAAGGAATTTCTTTCTTTTTTGAAAATTTATATTGGATTTGAACCAAGAACCTTCTTCCACTCCATTGCCCCCAGTTTGGCAAATATTTATCAAATAATCCCAGAATGCCTCCTTCACCTTTTCTCCACGGTTACAGTCCAGGCAGAAATTTCATTTATATGCAGTACCTCTAAATATATACTAAAACACAAACACGATGGCTTAGTGGTTAGCACTGTTGCCTCACAGCATGAAGGTCACGGGATCAATTCCCACCTGTGGCCTTTCTGTGTGGAGTTTGCATGTTCTCCACGTGTTTGTGTGGGTTTCCTTCGGGTGCTCTGGATTCCTCCCACATCCAAAGACATGCGGATTGGATGGATTGGAAACTCGCTTGTAAAAGAGATCTCGATTTCAACGGGACTGACCTGGTTAAATTTAAAGGAGCTCTGTATGGTCTGATCTTAATAGCCTGTAAACATTTGTTGTGTTTTTTTTTTTTTTCTTCTATTTCATGCTGTTGTTGTTATATTGTTGTTTTTATATAACTGTGCCAAATAATTTCCAAATACTTTTGTATAAATGCTGGTATTGTTGGAAATCCAATTTAAAAAAATAAATAAAGATTATATGAAAGATTATTGAAAAAGCACAAGTCGGGTGATGGGTAGAGATGGAGACAACAATGAAAACCATGACAACGGTGAAGGAGTTACAAGTTTAAGTGGCTCAGATTACAGAAACATGTACTGTAACATTTTCTTGCTTTGCTGAAAACAAGAGAACCGAAGTCACTAGATGATCCTCATTAAAACCTGTGAAGCACACGGACAACTGTTGTACTTTACATATTCAGTCTGAGCCACTAAAGGTTCCTGGAACATGTCACAGAAAATTTTCCTCATGTGCACTTATTCCACTTTATCAAACAACGTGTGTGTTATGCCCACTTTATTTCCGTATCGAAGGTCAACAGATTTTTAGGTCACGGTGCTTGAGCGCTCTCTGAAAGACGGATGTTGTCACATTTCCTGATTCTGTTCCAGCTTAAGAACAAAACGTCTTTAATTCCCGGGTGTTAATTCAGACCTCCATCCTCACTGAAGGAAAATGTGTGTGGTCCTTAGATTCTGGTGGACTGTATTTGCTGGTCAGTAACTTTTTTTTAAACTACTTTGGGATGTTCTGTGATATTTTCCAAAGTGACGTATAAGTCAAGAAACAGAGGTGTAGCGGTACACAAAAATCATGGTTCGGTACGTTTTCAGTACACTGAAAAGAAGAAACTGTGTTAAAGATATTTATCCTGTGTTCTGTGTGACAGAATAGTCCTCTCACACTGTTAAACAATGTATATTCTTGAGGTATAATTAATCTTTTTGAAATGGGTCCAAAGGAGGAAGCTGATTTCTAGAAATTGAAAAAAAAATTGTTATGAGCTCTTTAATTTGAGATTTTTGTAAAGTGTTGTAGTTTACTTTTTATTAATACCATTTTATTTGAGTTAATTTTGTTTAGTGATCCAATTCCGAGGAACGTTTTATATCAACATATAAATTACTGTTATTAATAACAAACTTGTGATTTTTCGGTATATAACTTACACTTGATTTTAAGTCGCAGGGCCTCCAAAACTAGTAAAAACATCAACACCAACAACAAAATTCCCACGGCCTACACTGTGGAAAATGAGATAAATCAATTCCTGGAATGTTGTGGAATGTTCAATGTGGTTTAACAAGGTGGTGAACATGTGTATGTAAATATCTGATCATCTTAAAAATCTGACACGGTGAAGAAAAATCAAAAGACCTGTGACTTGTGGCTATTATTTTAAAATAACTTTATATACTTGTATAAATGAAGCAGACATTCTTCATACAACCCCTGGCAAAAATTATGGAATCACCGGCCTCGGAGGATGTTCATTCAGTTGTTTAATTTTGTAGAAAAAAAAGCAGATCACAGACATGACACAAAACTAAAGTCATTTCAAATGGCAACTTTCTGGCTTTAAGAAACACTATAAGAAATCAAGGGAAAAAAATTCTGGCAGTAACGGTTAATTTTTTAGACCAAGCAGAGGGAAAAAAATATGGACTCACTCAATTCTGAGGAATAAATTATGGAATCACCCTGTACATTTTCATCCCCAAAACTAACACCTGCATCAAATAAGATCTGCTCGTTAGTCTGCATCTAAAAAGGAGTGAACACACCTTGGAGAGCTGTTACACCAAGTGGACTGACATGAATCATGGCTCCAACATGAGAGATGTCAATTGAATCAAAGGAGAGGATTATCAAACTCTTAAAAGGTGGAAGTTGAAGAAAATGGTCCATGACAAGGCTCCAACCTGCAAAGCTGATCTGGCAACAGCAATCATAGAAAGTTGGAGCCAGATTGATGAAGAGTACTGTTTGTCACTCATTAAGTCCATGCCTCAGAGACTGCAAGCTGTTATAAAAGCCAGAGGTGGTGCAACAAAATACTAGTGATGTGTTGGAGCGTTCTTTTGTTTTTCATGATTCCATATTTTTTTCCTCTGCTTGGTCTAAAAAAGTAACTGTTACTGACTGCCACAATTTTTTTTTCCTGATTTCTTATAGTGTTTCTTAAAGCCAGAAAGTTGCCATTTGAAATGACTTTAGTTTTGTGTCATGTCTGTGATCTGCTTTTTTTCTACAAAATTAAACAACTGAATGAACATCCTCCGAGGCCGGTGATTCCATAATTTTTGCCAGGGGTTGTAGGCGCTGTTTGGTAGAATATGTTGAGTTGTAGAAAATTGATTGCTCTGATTGATTTTAGGTTGGGTGTATGTAAATATAAGGCCCTAACTGTGTTTGTTTATGTTGGATTAAAAGTATTTACCCTTTAAACATTTTTTTTAAAACAAAGACCTAAAAATCAATCAATCAATAATCCCCGTCACCTCCATAACTCTGAGATCCTTGTGTTAATGACTACGGTTAACCTCGTCTTGTGAGTTTCAAGGTCACGCGGTGAAGGCGGCGTGTTGTACCGTGATGTAACTGCGTGCAGGCAAACGTCTCTCTTTCCTTGTTGGGGAAGTTTTCATTGTCGCTTTTGGAAATGCAGCAGTCACCTGGTGATTCCGAGCAGAGTTCACAGAAATGATCAGTAACACTCTGGATCACCCGCGCAGGCTCTTGGTGTCGCGGACGCACTCACCCTGCGTGCAGCGGCAGACATTTTCTCTGCAGATCTGCCTCAGCGCCGTCTTGTCCTCGATGGGTGTGTACGTACGACTGCACCGGTGGTCTGACACACAGACAGACAGACACAGAGTCAGCGACGCACTTTGTTTTCTTTTTTGGATAGTGTTGACATTGTAGTGTGATGTCACAAAGCGGACAGATGCACAACCACTTTGACGATGCATTTTCAGAACAAATTTTAAATAATTTCAATATTTTTCAGTAATCAAGAAGAATGAAGTCAAATTTTGAAATGTGGTATGAGCCAATGCTCAATCAACACACCTGCTGCTAACCGCTGAGCTGTTTAGCTGGTTACCTGGTTACCTTACCATCCCAAAAAATTATACAAAATACCGTACTGTGATATAAAAGTCACAAAAATAGATTGATATAGTGCGCAGGTACTTTTTTCACATAACTGACCAACTCACTGCACTGAACTAGCTAGTAAGCTAGCCAGTCTAACGCGTTTTACACAATGGATCACCAAGCACCCAGCTTAGCTAACAGTTTGAGTGTTTAGTGAGAACCCACTCCAGTGTTTCCATACCTGGGTTGTAATACTCAAAGACGTCAACTGAGGACGGCTGCAGGAGGCCAACTTTGAAGCTCTGCTGCAGCCTGAAGATCAGGATCTCTGGTTCTTTGTGAGACACCTGAGAGGACAGGAGACAAGGAGACAAAAGAGGATACAAGAAGGACATGAAGACTTAAGTCCACCTTATTTTGTTTGTGATCAAATGCGACAGTATGTGTAGAAACCCACTGAGATGTTAAAGCAAACTCCGTAAACTGCAAAGTTAGACAGACACAAATGAAGCCCGTGCACGGACCATGCAGGCGCTGAAGAATCAGGTGGTAGCGCACGGTATCGTTACCTTGAACAGGTGGATGATGAGGGAGCCTCTGTCACTCAGGTTGTCAATGATCTGGAAGTTATTGATGTAACGGTCGACTGAGTTGGAGAGCTGGACGTAGAAACAGAAAACGTCAGCGTAAAAGTTCTAGATCACGATTTATTTAACTCTTCAGTCAGTGAGATGAGAAACAATCCAACTGATGAACCTGGAAATCTTGTTTAAAAAATAAAAGGAAATCATTTCATTATTCTCAGTGAAGGATTGATTTTCGTAAAGAGGACGTCACATCGTTGGACTTTAACAACGTGTCAATTGAGAAAATAGTAGTTTTATAAATATTTTATTGTAGGTGAAATCCATCCTAATGTTATTTCTGTTGACGCTGTCTGGAAAAACCATGTCGGACTACTTGGAATACTTCAATAATTTGACGACTTCAGATTCTCTCAGACTGCAGCATCAGTACAGACGTTGTACATAAAATGTACAATCTCAAACTGAACTACGTTTATTTCCATGCTAGTGTTGGTGCCGTTTACCATCTCCAGGTCTGAGTTTTCAGGAGTGAATCCGGTCGGGAAACTGATATCCAGAACCACCATCCTGACGTCTGCGGGACCTAAAGCCCTGTGAGACCGAAACAGAGCCGCTGTGATTCAACCTTCAAATTGTGACGTGACGCCTCCACAAATTCACAAACCGCCACAGCGTATGTTCACAAAGTAATCTGGATCAGACTGTTTTTAAGTAGGAAATTCTTTAACCCTCTTTAAATGAGCATCAGCTGAAGGAAACACATGTAAATCTAGAACCCACCTCACTTTGATGGTGATCTGGTACGACTTCTCCACATCAGCTGGAGGCTTTTCTATTACAGGAGAGGAAAAACAAAAGCTATAATTAAAAAATAAAATAATAAGAATAATTATTATTATGTAGTAGCTTCTGTAAATCCTTTAAAGCTGTTTGTGTATGAAATGTATGTATGTTCCAAAGTATGAATCAGATTTTTTTTTTTATCTAGTTTTGGAGACGCTGCAACTTATATACTGAAAATCATACATATCATTTCAGAATAATAATTATAGTAACTATTTCACTACTATTTTAACTACTATTTCACAGGAATCAAAGAAATAAACAAAACAAATTCCAATAATAAAAGAGTAAATGCTAAAACAACACACAAAAATCCTAAATTAATAATCTGATAATACAGATAAACTGTGCGCCTTCGCCTTACAGTGCTGTGCAAATGTTTTAGGCACATTTAATGTCATAAAAGCATTAAAAATTATGAAACAAGACGTGTGATGAATTTTGACTTTAATAATCATTGATATGAAAATTGGGTTCTAAATTTGTGTTATTTGTTATATAAGTTGCAGGACCTCATAAACTATTTTAGATCATGTGTTTTACAATCATTTTAATGCTGCATGATCATTTGCAACTGTGTTTGTGTGGTATTCTACTGGCCAGTAAAAAAATTATTATGACTATTGTTCTCATTACTGAAAAAAAAGTCATAGGTCACATATTCACTTTTGTTGGAAATGATTTTGTGTTGACATGCTAATTAAAAAGGGTGTGGGCGGGGCATCACAAGCTACTTTTATTATAACTGAGATGCTATATATACAGTACTATATTTATATCTTTTTTCTCTTCAAAATGCATTTTTAAGACACGTGACATACTCTGGGAAATACGGTAAGTTGTGGTGTAATACTGTGTATGTGTAGTACAGCTTGTATTTCACACTGAAGTGTTTTTCCTGTTAAATAATTTTTTTGTGATGTGTTTTAAAATAGGTTTTAAATTGGAATCATTCTCACTCAGTCAATTTATCATCTTTATTTTTATTTGTCTTTATATGTGTTATGCTGTTTTCTACTTTAGTCTGTTGAAATATAAAGTGTTTTAAAATATGTTTTCTGAATAAATATCCTTTGTATTGTATTTATTTATGATGTAATAGTTGTTAAAATATGTGAGAACTGGAGTTACCGCTGGACTCCTCTATGGTGACGTTGAGCTCAAAGTGTCTGCAGGGTATCTTCTCATCCACCTCGTGGAGCTGGTTGTAATAGGTCACGACCTTGGAAAGGCAAAAGTGCACCAAGACACATACACACACACACACGAAAAATAGAAGTTACAACCAGTCAATACAGATAAAGCTGAAGATTTATGACTTTTATATATGATAGAAATCCTCATCTTAAAAAAAAAACATTATTCAGAAGAAATCTGTGGTATTTCAAAATCCACAGTGATACAGTTTTAGATTTTAGTTTTTATCTGTGAGTGTGTCCAGCTCAGGGGCTACATCCTTCTAAGGATGCATCCTGTGAAGGCCAGAACCAACCCTTCTGAAATAAGACAGTCTAGCCCACTGAGCGCATTTCGACTGCGTAATTCGCTTTCCCGCCCCTGCCCCCGTCGTAACCTTGACAGCTGCACACGACTAGCTAGCATGACAAACTAGCGTAATATACATATGCTAGTAGTTTAGCAATCATTTTTCCATACTTATATATACTTTACTTATTGACATTACTTATTTAGAATTGTGCATATGACGTACTGTACTGTACTTTTGTTTTTCAAAAATTTACCAAACATTTTGTCTTGGCGGTGGGGGGGATTGCGTAATGATGCTTGGAATTGTTTGGGCTGTGAAGGATGCACCTGATGTAACCTTCGTTTCTGGGGGAAAGCATTCCAAAAAAGCTTCAACAACAACCCGAGTGGCAAGTGCTCCGGCTTCAGTTTTGAAATGCGTATTTTAAAAATGCATGTTTCAAAACTGAAGCCGGACTGTCAATAACAACGCCGAAGACCATCTCAATTTGTGGAAAAAAGGAGGCCATCTGGCCCCCCTAGTGGTATCATGATAAGTTGGGTGTTAACTCTATGTGTGTTGAAGATTGTGAATATTTACTTGACGGTAAAATCTGTGTGGAGATATTTTGCAGAATTACAAAGATGTGAACTGAAGTTGATGCTGACTGCGGTCCTGCGTTCGTACCTCCAGTATTCCTTGTCCACTTCCTCGAGCCTCCACTTCCAAGTCCATACCTGTTGGCAACTAGGAAACAAAGACACCAGAGAAGAAGAAACTTTAATCTGTGAGGACTTCCTGTTCAGTTAGACTCTATTTCACAGATGTGTGTCTGTCACTAGAATGTAAACACTGTTGACCGTTTCTCAGACTGATTTCAGTCACTGTCACATTTCGTACCCGTGAGGTGCGAGCAGCGTAGGAGGTGCTGGGGTCAAAGTGGTAGCGGATTTCGCTGCGACCTGGTACCCTGACGTCTACATTTAGATTGAGGTTTTGATTGAGGGGTACGTGGACCATGTACTCTGACAGCGCCTGGAGCACCACCATGGTGGACTAACCATGAGAGACAAGGACAAAGAGGAACAAAAACGACAGATGATCGCATCTTTGACTTCACAAATTCAATAAGACTCAACATGAAGACACTCCCCCTGGTGGTACCTGAGTAGAACCGAAGCCGCCTCCTCGCCGCCGCTGACTATTCAGCCATTTGAAGGCAGCTTCAGCATCACGCATGTGTCCCAGTTTTATCAGCGCCAGCAGGGCGTAGCCCGTCGCCTCCAGAGTGAACAGAGTATTCTCGCTGTCAGGCCAGTGAGTGCCACCTACAGGACAGACAGAGACCGGCTCACGAAAAGACAACGCTCTTTTTAAATCTTCATAACTGTATGTATTAACACTATTTCAATGTGTTTCTTCATCTGACATTTATAATTCCAGTTCTATGTGAAAGACTGAATTACTCGTCTTCTTTAACATACGTAGAGTCAACTAGTCCCATAGATGTTTTCCAGAGAAATATCATCACAAAGATTCTGGATGTGAGGTGGCCAAAGAAGATCTTTTATATGCAACTGCACAAAACAAAAGTACCCCACTGAAGTGCAACCACAATAAAAAAAAAAAAAAAAACAAAACAAAAAAGGTGATACGATGATATGTCGCTGTGGCGACGGACTGCAGCGAGCCAGCGCTCGCATTGAGCGCACATTGACAGCCCCTAGGTGAAATGGATCGTTAGATCATAACAAGTAGTGGACGATCTGACTGTCACGTCACCCACGTGAGCTCTTCACCACTTCACGTGGTGAAGTGCGCAGAGATGTTGCACAATTAATAAATCAGTGTTCTACATTTTACAGGCTGAACATGTTTGAGTAATCAGGATACCTTCTGCAGCAACTTGAAGTAACTGGTGGATCGGGTCAATGGGTTTCGCAGATTCCAGCAAGGCTAGAGCATAGGAGGCGATGGCCACGGTGTAAGGTCGCTTTATTGGGATCATCAACGTTCCTTTCAGGTACTGGGCTGCCGAATCGATAGCAGACTGCAAACACAAACAAACAACGTTATATTTCATTTATTCATTTAGACTAACTAAAAACCACACCTTATTTATGTAGTACACATGGAACAAACAAACACATTTACACTTGTACAAAACATGAATGTCATGATTTTAACTGGCCTGTGTCAGAATGAGTGGAAAATGTCCCTATATATATATATATATATATATATATATAGGGCTGTCACAATTATTACAATATTCGTCAATCGCGATTATTTTTCATATTCGCGATTACCGTGAATTATTTATTTTATCCACAAAGCATAAAACGACTCAGAATCTGACATCATTGTGCTGCAGCCTCGCTCTCGTCTTAAGGCGGGACAATAACATGGAGGCTGAGGAGCGATCCGTCCTGCCGTTTGGATAAGACAGCCGATTAAAACAGTGGCCGTCTTCTTCAAAAGCCGTCTAAAATGCGGAGCTGTCGGTGTGTGTGTGTGTGTCTGTGTGTGTGCGCACGTGGAGTCAACAGGCTGCAGACTGCGAGGGAGGGGGTGGGTGAGGGAGATTCCTGAATGGAAGCACGACACGTTACAGTCTGAGAACCATCAGTGCACAGCGAGCGTGGAGCAGAGAGGATTTTAACCCGAGTGAACATGTTAAAAAACAAAACGTGAAGCTTACTTCTCTCTGAACTTTCTCTAAAGGTGTGATTCTGCCGTTACCGTCCTGTTCACACCATGTGCGCGTCGTATGCTGAATTTATGAGATCATGAGATGAAATAAATGGTCAAATATCTTTAAAAACATATTTAAAAATGAGAATATATGAATGAACTGAGCCACAAAAAAAAAAAAAAAAAAAAACCCTGACATGAAGAAGCTGTGGTGATGTTCAGACGCACAGATCACAAAAAGCAGGTAGGAACTCTGAACTTTAACAGCTGTTACTTTCCAAAGGTATTTATTTGTTCAATCTTGAGCTTAATGTAGTGTTTAAGCACAAAACGTGACTGATGAGGAGAAACAATTTCAGAAATGCAACAGAAACAACCACAAATCAGAAAAAGTTGGGACTGTTTGTAAAATGAAGATAAAAATAAAAATGGTGCACCATTCCTAGTTTCTCCACTCACAGAAGCCAAACGTTCTTCCAGAGTTGTGTAATTATACTACAATAGTAGAATATAAAGAAGTGAAAAAAAGAAAAAAATAGACAATATATTCGTCAATCGCAATTATTTGTCTGACAATTAATCGTCTCCAGAAATTCCTAATCGTGACAGCCCTATATATATATATATAACAATAAATCAGGGAAATCATCCACTATTTGAAGACGTGTAGATAATCTGCTCTAATTGCTACTAAAGGAATTTATTCTTTATTATTTTATTTATTCTTTCTGATAAATTTACCTGTATTTTCATGTACGATTCACCACAAGTGAGTCCCGCCTGCTTGGCCTCCATCAGTGCGATGAGGACGAAGGCTGTTAAACTTGTATCCGGGTGGTCACCACAGAGACCGCCCTGCACAGACACACCCCCCCAAAAAAGATAAATAATTTTAAAATGTGACATTTTTCCATGTTTTTTTTTGTTTTTTTTTACTTTTTCCTATATGTCTCCCAGAACGCCTTTCCACAACAAACAGGAAATTAGCATTCAGCTCACATGAGTTCACAGAAAAAGAAATAATTGGCTCATGGCTGTGGATAACAGATTTAAATTAACGTTTGCAATGATGGTTGTGAGACAGGCAGACAAGGCGGTCAACTACAATTTGGAAATGGTTTGTGGAATCATATCACAAACTTATGCCAGGCAAGAATATGTGAAATTACTTGTGTTAAGTACAATTACAGATAAGTAGAATAAATGTTGCTTTTGTTGACCCCCCGTAATTCAAATGGTCTACATGGAAGACGTGCGTGAAGATGTGGTGGTTGTGGCCGTGTGTCTCTCACAGTCATGGTTGCACTGTAGACTGGGTTGTCCTCTATAAAGTTCCCTGAACTTTGTTTTTTGTTGTTCACCAGGTAGAGCAGGGGTTCACACACGTGCTGCTCGTTGATGCCAACAATTGAGTGAGCCATGGAGAAAACCTTCACCACATACGCCGTGATCCTGACATTCAAATCAGACGTGAGCAAATTATATTTAAAAACACATTATATCTACATACTAAGAGACAACTTGTGTGTGTGTGTCCCTCTTCTGTCCAAATGGCATCTAGGAATTAAGCCAAACTTGACACCCATATACTTTGACATACAGGGAGTGACACAGGCCATAGAGCCCTTGTGCTAGAAGTGCTAGTAGTTGTAGTAAAAAACGTTGGCGTCACAATTTTCCATTCTCTTCTTTTTTTTTTTTTTTTTTTGAAATTTATACCTTCTCATTTTTTTTGCAAATAGCAGTAGCATAGTAGTAGCTGTTTCTTCTTGATGCAGGTTTAGTTGCACCCTGACAGTTTTGTGCAATCCGGGATAGGTGGGAGGTGATAGCTTTGTTAGTGAAGATGAAGTTTTCATTTTAGTCTCTGAATCAAACCAGCCTTGGGGTGGGTAATTAATTAATTATATTATATCTTCCATCCATCCTTTTTCTATACCTGCTTATTCCAATTAAGGGTCACGGGGCGCAAGGCAAGGTACACCCTGGACAGAACGCCAGTCTGTCGCAGTATATATTATATTATTATGTTATATTATATTGACATATGATAAATGATCTGAATTTATAGCCCATCAAAATGAAGAATGATCTCCCTCATGTTGTGATTTGGTGCTGATTAAAAAAAAATTACTGAACTGCTATCCAATATTCAGGATGTCTACACATGTGAGCAGGGTAACTGAGTCAAAAATTGAATTCCATACAAATGAGGGAATTATGAAAATTAAACCTTATGTTGTAATTCAACGTGATACCTGAATTTATTCAACACACTGAAATGCTCACTCAGGGGATTTGATATTTTGGATTTAGCTGAACGTTGTGAACGTCAATTTGGATATTTAAGGCAACAAAGGTGTTTAAAAAGCATGAAATTATAAAAATAAATCCTGTTATACTGGAATAAAAGCTCTTCCAAAAGCAGAACAGTATTTTCGAACCAGATTTAACAGTGGAATATAGGCTATATTCCTTTTATCCTTAAAAACCAGAGACTAAATGAGTTAGCATGCTGAGCCCAGTCACTACAGCGGCTCACTAAGCTAGCTAATTTGGCTAGCAAGCAAGTAACCAGCTGAAAAATAAATATGTTTGAAATGATTTTCAAATAAACACACAATATTACTAGTAATACACCTTCTGCTTTTAATAAACATTTTTGCAGCAAATTGTGCAGGAATGTACAAATGAAATTTATGCAGCAAATTCAGAGACCAACCGAACGAGTTAGCATGCTGAGCCCAGTCACTACAGCGGCTCATTAAGCTAGCTAGTTTGGCTAACTAGCAAGTAACCACCTTAAAAATGAACATATTGGGATCATTTTGAAAGAAACAATGTATATTACTTATATAATATGTGTAAATAATTTTTACAGTAAATTGTGTAAGAATGTGCAAATAAAATTAATGTGACAAATTTGTGACAACACTAACGACGCAATAGAGCTCTCACACATGGCTGAATTTGGCACCAAGTCTGGATGAGCAACAACTTGGCACAAACCACAGGATATAGCTTAGGGGGAACCTGGCATGCTACTCTGCATAGCTAACAATAAATCAGGTACGGTTGGTTTAACTTTTACAGGTGTTGAACAAGTTCAATATTTTTGGGAAAGCAGATGATCATGAACAAGAAATAATAAAGCTGATTATTGCCATCAGACACGTGTCAGTTAGATATGTAAAATGTAATCCTACCACGTGCTTGCGCCTTCACGCCTGTAGGGGGGGTAAGAGCCGTCACTTTTTCTGTAAGCAAGCTGGTTCTCATAGCCTAGAAAAACAAGAACAAAACAGAATGTGAAGATGAGGTGAGAGGAAGGAGTGAGATGTCTTCATTCACCGATCAATATCTAATGAGCGTATCCATCACTTATTCATCCCATTTATTGTTTCATCGATTTGCATGCTATCCTAGTAATAAAGGTTCTCTGGAAAATACTAGATATCTAGATGTAGAGCTTATAGCCATCAGTACCGTTCTGTTTGTTGTGTTAATATTTCAAATTTGACAAACTAAAGGCTGCATTAAAGATATGCTAACACTGCTAATGCTAATAGTGGTTAGCATTAGCATTTGAAGTCATGCATTAATGGTTAATGTTAGCACATGTGGTAACAGTAACTACATTTGATGCTAAAGATAATTACGATTAGTGTAACCTTATATGCAACTGTGAGCTGGTGTTAGCATGTTCTTTAATACAGTCTTCCAATAGTCAAATATAGTATATATAGTATGTATGAATGGCGATACGCTCCTCAACCGGAAATCCAGTCATTCCAAGCAATTATTCATCACTGCTCCATCTTTCTGATTGTTCGACCCCTCAGGCTCGTCTGTCTCTAACCTCGCCTGATGTATCGGAGAGCTTCGGCCTTGCGTTCCAACCCGACGCTCTCCCAGTCATCGGCCCGGTCCAGGTAGAGGGTGGCGATAAGCGGCAGAGTGATGGAGGCTAGGTTCTGCTCAACGCAACCTCCGGGCATTCGGATTAGCGCGGCAAGAGAGTTGTCACTGATGGAATTGTCTATGCTGTCCGCCAGCACATTACCTGGGGAGGAGAGAAGATTTTAACCGTTCTGTCCTTAGTCATTTTTTTTTTAAAGAACCTTCTCGCTGTTCAACAATCACCGACCTCGGACGTTGATGAATGTCTCCGGCTGGGAGTTCGGCACGATTGATTCCACTTCCACCTTCGGCATATGAACCACCTGCTTTCCTATAACAGAAGAAATCAAAGCCATGAGGTCCATCATCAGTTGTACATCTCTATGATGCAGTGGAAGATTTTCTTTAAAAAAGTGTGAAATTTCAGCTGCAGTTTGTCACATGGGGAAACCAAAGCCTCGATTTGATCTGTTTTATAGTCCTGCTCCACTCCACTCCAATATGAAGCTGCGAAAGGAGAATTCTCAGTTTCTGCCCTCAACCACAGAAGCCTATAATTCTTTTAGGGCTGTAATGGATGTCTTGGTGGCTTCCCTCACTAGTCTCCTTGGAGCATGGTCACAGTTCTTGAGAACTGCCTACTTGACACAGATAAGGAAATGAGTTCAGATGTCACATGAGTTTGCAGTTATCTTGGATCAACGGTTTCTTAGGGCAGGACGCATATATACTAAATGTGCAAACGTGACTAGTTCAGCTATGAATACAAAGAACAGAAAAGCTCTGATTACGACACACGGAGGGAATGTTGCTTCATTCTTTGCACCAGACACCATTAAGCTACTACATCTTTACATAATCAATAACGCTTGGCTTCTATATATTCATGTTTAAAATGGTGTTTTTTGGGGTTTTACTAACCCCAAAATTATGAATTTGCCTAACGTAAGGTGGAGGTCTTGCACCCTGAGTGCCCATTCTTTTCTGGGTGTGCAGTAGGTGTACGTGTTCACTAGATCCATGAACCTCATCATTCCAAAACACTTTAAACTGATTTCCTTTAGCACAGGGGTGGCCAAGTTTGGTCTTCGAGAGCCACATTCCTGACACTCTTAGTTGTCTCCCTGCTCCAACACACCTGAATCCAATGAAAGACTCGTTAGCAGACTTTTAATGAGCCTTTCAATGGATTCAGGTGTGTTGGAGCAGGGAGACAACTAAGAGTGTCAGGAATGTGGCTCTCGAGGACCAAACTTGGCCACCCCTGCTTTAGCATTTAATGTGACAAACATTCCTCAAGAAGAAACACGTATTCAAGTCAAGGAAAAGTGACAAGAAAACATATATACTATCACAGAAAGACCAATTTTAACAACAAAAGAAGAAAGAATTCAGTCTTATATCTGCCCTGAAGCATCTCATTACCTCCTGAAGCTGAAGGATTCAACACTGCACTCCAAACTTTGGTCTTCTGGACTCCATCCATCTGGTTGGAGCAAAAAAACTGAATTACCTCATTTTCTGCAAAAAAAAATATTGCTCTCATTGTAAGACAGAGGACTGAAATAGGATCCGGCACTTGTGGGTCTGCAGGATGTCCCACATGCACAAAGTTACAGTGTGTTGACCCCCAACATGCTTTCAAATAATCTAAACAAATATGCATGTCCTCTGGAAAAATGTCTGACAAATAAACAACACGGGAATGATATTTTCTGAAATATAAGTACCATTTTTGTCGTTGGTTTATTTCATTATTTTAACTAGTTTGAGTGGTACTTCGACTTATACCAGAGTGCGACTTATATACTGAAAAATCACACATTCATTGTCAATAATAACTATTTCTATAGGGATTTCTCATGAATCAAAGCACTAACAAAATTAAATTCCAATAATGAATAAGAATAAACTCCAATTACAAAAAGTACATTGCAACAATGCACAAAATCCCAAATTAAAGAGCTGATAAACATTTAAATGGACTCATGTTTTTATTGCAGTGTTTCCAAAGCTGTGGGCCAGCAATCCGTGTCCATCTGATGGCAATAACATCCAATATTTTGTCCAGTGTATGTTTATTTGTCCATCTTGGTAATTTTTGGAATTCCATAGTATGTTAAAGGTTATAGTGCCACTGGTTTGTTGTTGTTGTCATTTTTTAAAGATTTACAGTGAAGAAAATAAGTATTTGAACACCCTGTGATTTTGCAAGTTCTCCCACTTAGAAATCATGGAGGCGTCTGAAATTTTCATCTTAGGTGCATGTCCACTGTGAGAGACATAATCAAAAAAAAAAAAAAAAAAAATCCGGAAATCACAATGTATGATTTTTTTTAAATAATTTATTTGTATGTTACGGCTGCAAATACATACTTGAACACCTACTAACCAGCAAGAATTCTGTCTCACACAGACCTGTTAATTTTTCTTTAAGAAGCCCTCTTATTCTGCACTCTTTACCTGTATTAATTGCACCTGTTTGAACTTGTTACCTGTATAAAAGACACCTCTTCACACACTCAATCAATCACACTCCAACCTGTCCACCATAGCCAAGACCAAAGAGCTGTCTAAGGGCACCAGGGACAAAACTGTACACCTGCACAAGGCTGGGATGGACTACAGGACAACAGACAAACAGCTTGGTAGAAGACAACAACTGTTATGATTATTTATTAGAAAGTGGAAGAAACACAAGATGACTGTCAATCTCCCTCGGTCTGGGATTCCATGCAAGATCTCACTTTGTGGGGTAAGGATGATTCTGAGAAAGCTCAGAACTACACAGGAGGACCTGGTCAATGACCTGAAGAGCGCTGGGACCACAGTCACAAAGATTACATTAGTAACACATGATGCTGTCATGGTTTAAAATCCTGCAGGGCAGCAAGGTCCCCCTACTCAAGCCAGCACATGTCCAGGCACGTTTGAAGTTCACCAGTGACCATCTGGATGATCCAGAGGAGGCATGGGAGAAGGTCATGTGGTCAGATGAGACCAGAATAGAGCTTTTTGGATTCAACTCCACTTACCATGTTTAGAGGATGAGAACAACCCCAAGAAAACCATCCCAACCATGAAGCATGGGGGTGGAAACATCATACTCTGGGGTGCTCTTCTGCAAAGGGGACAGGACAACTGCACCGTATTGAAGGGAGGATGGATGAGATCATGTATTGTGAGATTTTGGCAAACAACCTCCTTCCCTCAGTAAGAGCATTGAAGATGGGTCATGGCTGGATCTTCCAGCATGACAATGACCCCAAACACACAGCCAAGGCAACTAAGGAGGGGCTCTGTAAGAAGCATTTCAAGGTCCTGGAGTGGCCTGACCAGTCTCCAGACCTGAACTCAATAGAAACTCTTTGGAGGGAGCTGAAACTCCAAACCTGAAAGATCTAGAGAAGATCTGTACAGAGGAGTGGACCAAAATCCCTGTTGCAGTGTGTGAAAACCTGGTGAAAAACTACAGGAAACGTTTGACCTCTGTAATTACAAACAAATTCTATTGTACCAAATATTAACACTGATTTTCACAGATGTTAAAATACATATTTGCAGCAGTAACATACAAATAAATTATTTAAAAAAATCATACATTGTGATTTCCGGATTTGTTTTTTTTTTTAGATTATGTCTCTCACAGTGGACATGCACCTAAGATGAAAATTTCAGACCCCTCCATGATTTCTAAGTGGGAGATATTGCAAAATCGCAGGGTGTTCAAATACTTATTTTCCTCACTAAGTCATGAAAAGAATTTTCTTTGGCACCACTATAATTTTACTCCATAGCATTTAGATAAGGGATTCATAATATAATATTGCCAATATGATGAAAATTCATGATGTCTGGAAACAATTTAGAATTTCAAACCCTGAGGGGGAGAAATTCAAGGGATCAGATGCTTTGGCCAACATTCAGTAGATTTGGAAGTTATTTACTGTACAAGAAATCTTATGGATGTTAATGTTAGTCTGCATGACGGCGATGAAGAAAAAGACAATATTCGCTGTGGAATTTCCTGTCAGACAATTATGTTCTCTTCATTAAAATGAGCTGAATTTTTGCAACATGTTACAAAAATAAACCTACATCATAATGCTTGTGTTTTGGAAGAAACTACATTTTCTCAGTTTTGTGAAATTTGAAAGGCCCTATAGCTTTAAGTAACAGCACATGCTGTGGTGTGCACATGTTCTGCACTGAGTATTCTTTCATTGTTAAAGTCGTCTCAGGGAAATACTGTGTTAAAAAGTGAGTTCCACATAGAGAAAAAAGGCATGACTTAATAGTATATGGTTTTACCTCGTCACAGTGTGACTTATACTCCAAATTGACTTATAGGCCAGAAAAAAAAAAACAGGAAATGGACTGCATTTACTTTGTGCTTTTAATGTTCAAAATGCTTTAAGGTGATGCCACACATTCACCAATTCACACACACTTGCTACCATGCAAGGCGCTCAACTGTACTATTTCAGAATTAAGGCCTTTGCAAACGTTCTCTTAGTGATGCTTCCCGGTTTGATGGGGACTTGGACCGGCTGAAGGAGATGTCTTTCAGTGACTCACCACCACTCGTAGATGTTTCTGGACACGGTCTCCTCCCATCATGTCCCTGCCGACCACCACCACTTCCAAAGGCAGTTTCCCGACCACCAGAGGCACAATGGTATACAGCACCACCTTTGAGGACCCGGCGGGAAGCGACAATTCCTGAGTGTTTCTGTCCTTGAAGGCGACGCTGCACATTCCTTCCGTCTTCATCAGCACCACCCTCACCTGAGCCAAAGACCAACCACAGAAGAACCAGTAATGACATACAGAGAGAAAAGCCCAGCAACCTTCAAAACGTTCAAAAACATTACAGCCAAAGTTTAATTTTAATCAATGACGATGGTCCCATTGGGAATCATTTCTACAGTTACTTTGAGTTCATTCGAGTTGCTTTCTTACGTGCAGGTTTTCGTAGCCGTAGTTATGAATCACGGCTTTAATCTCAACTTGTTCGTTCCTCGCCACTGAATACGGGAGTTTCAAGTCCACAAAGAACTGTTTCCATGTTCTGATGTTGTACGGCTCGGCAACGCAGAAACCTGAAACCGTTTTCACAGAGGGTTAATCTCCACCTCAGAGGTGCTGCTGTCGGCACGGTCTGACTGTTAGCACAATTACGTAAAAAGATTTCAGCTGGTTGTGATGGAACTTGGTGGAACGGACAATCTTATGAAAAGGAAGAACCATGAAATCTGGCTGCTGACTGGGATCGAGATGTGGATTTTGGATGCTTTTTTATTATTTGCATTGAGAAATGAAGAAGTTGTTGTCGTTTTAACCACTTCATTAAAAACAAACAAATCGACAGATATTGATAAAACATGTTGGTCAAAAGTGCAAAAGTGAAATTTTGTTCATTTTAACGCCACAAAGTCCTCAAGCATTTTGACAAGTTAGGTTTTTTCTTTGCCAATTTTACTGGGTAAAAGTTTTAGTTGTCAGTGTGAATTGATACTAAATGATCCATAAACACAGACACGCGTTATATTATCACACATTTACCCCCCTGTGTACCTGTGTTAGGTGATGCGCTGACGGCCAGAATGCTCCACTCCGTGATGCTGTCAGGAATCGGTTTACTCAATGTTGTAGATGCCAACCTGTTGATCATATTCAAGTCAGTCAGTATCACTCTAATCAATCAATCAATCAATGAAAAAAACAAACTCAATCCTCTAGTGCTGCCAAACTGTATAATATGTAGTTTGTGTTTATGTTTGTCACCGTCGTTGTGTAGAGATTACGGTTTAATCAATGACATTTGAGCTCATACCAGCCCAGTCTGTTCATTTCCAAAACCAACTTTTTTAATCAGATCACACACACTGTAGGAGAAGAAGCAACTTTTTGAAATCCAGATGGCTAAACTCAGGGTGGGAAGTTCAGATTTGGTCTCAAACCTGTAAATTTGGGGGCAGATCTTCAGATAGAAGTGGAGTTAAGAATCAAAAAAGCTGTCTTTTTTATTTTTAATTAGACAATCACTAATCTAAATGTAAACAACAACAATATTATTCCATGAATGAACTATAAACAGATGTTGGAATCTGTTCAAAGTCACTGGAAGAAAGCACGTCAGCTGAAATATATCCATATTTGTAGGTTTAATGACATCAATTTTGCAAAAGTAGCTGAAAATGTACAAAATCTTATATCTCAAAATGAACAGACTGCAATATTTAAAAGTTTCTAAATTATAAATGGGCAAACTGGAGTAAATGAACAAAGCTGATTTTCATTATATTGGATGAAAACAGAGTTTGTTCTGAAGAAAACACCAGTATAGTATTTGTAGAATGGATTTGTACAAAGTACACACTTTGTACTGAATTAAAAAAGAATAATTAATATGACACATTCTGGGTTTTGGGGTCAGTATGCACTGCAGCAGGTGCTGCTCTAGTTTTATTGACTGCTTTCACTTTCTTCCTTTTTTTATTTTTAATGTTGTGTATCAAACTTCACTTTAGAAGTGTGTGCATTTCAGAAGATAACTTGTCAAAGATTAACTTGGTGACAAGTACCGACACGTACAGGAACCTGCACCACGAGCACTGCATCAGTGAGTCTGACCAGATCATTCTGAGTAGCTCATCTGTCAATCATTATCACTAATCAAACACAACATGATGCAACTCAGAAAACCGTGTTTGTTCCACGTGATGAAACCAGGTTTGAGACTTTGGAACAGCTTTACTTTGTCTATTTATCCCTTATAAGCAGTGCCTTAATAAAACTGTTTGCACTGATAAATACTGTGAATAATTAATAAATGCATCAGTCTGCAAAGCAATCTGACGCTCCCGGGGGGGGGGGGGGGGCTAAACCTTTTCAGTCAACTTCCATAAAACCTGACTGAATGAATGATCCATCTCACCAGGAAGAAGGAAAAAATATTCTTCTCCAGTTTTCTTTTAATTCCAAGATGTGCCATTTTGAAGCGTTGCTGTCGGTTTGGCAAAAACAAACAGAACACGCTCATCTAAAAAGATCAGCCAAACAAATCCAAACACACACGTTCATCAATTTTTTTGTCCGCTCTGGGTGAGGATGTAGATCAGTGAATCCCACATTCTGACTGCGATAATCAAGTTGTCGTAACAAACAGGGCTTTGTTTGGTATGTCGGTGCGTGATAAGATCAGCTGATACAAACATCAGTATTCACTGTTGGAAATTGTGTCATCACACAGTTTGGCCAGCAGAAGGTGCTCTGTCTGAATTGTTTACAATGCTGTCAAGCATGGCTGTGGCCCCCATCGCCTCTTGGTCACATTAGCTACAAATGATGACGATATGCAGTTGGCTTTGTCGCGTGACGCCCACTCTGATTGTAAATGATCAGCAAGTCGTCACTTTGCCTCTGTGGCTTGGAGCTAATATGACCGTAGCTTGACGTAAACTGTCCAACTGCCATTCATTTTCCATGAGAGTGGAGGTTTTACAGAAAAAAGGGCCTCCAGCCAGGGGGAGCCAAAAGACACGAGGAGTGTATTTTATGCAACTGTTGAGTGATGTGACACAGAAACTGCGCATCTCAAAAAAAAAAATTAGACACACACACACACACACACACACACACACACACACACACACACACACGTATATAGTGAGGCAAATAAGTATTTGATCCACTGTCGATTTTGCAAGTTTTCTCACCTACAGAGAATTGAGAGGTCTGTCATTTTTAGCGTAGACTTCAACTATGAGACAGAATCTAAAAAATAATTCAGAAAATTACATTGAATAATTTTTAAATAATTAATTTGCATTTTATTGCATGAAATATGTATTTGATACAATAGAACATTTGTTTGCAATTACAGAAGTCAGACGTTTCCTGCAGTTCTTGACCAAGTTTGCACACTGCAGCAGGGATTTTGGTCCACTCCTCCATACAGATCTTCTCCAGATATTTCAGGTTTGGAGTTTCAGCTCTCTCCAAATACTTTCTGTTGAGTTCAGGTCTGGAGACTGGCCAGGCCACTCCAGGACCTTGAAATGCTTCTTACGGAGCCCCTCCTTAGTTGCCCTGTGTGTTTGGGGTCATTCTCATGCTGGAAGACCCAGCCATGACCCATCTTCAATGCTCTTACTGAGGGAAGGAGGTTGTTTGACAAAATTTTGTCAGACAGCTCTTTGGTCTTGGCCATGATGGACAGGTTGAAGTGTGATTGATTGAGTGTCTGAAAAGGTGCCTTTTATACAGGTAACGAATTCAAACAGGTACAATTAATACAAGTGAAGAGTGCAGAATAGGAGGGCTTCTTAAGGAAACTAACAGCTCTGTGAGAGACAGAATTCTTAGTGGTTGGTAGGTCATCAAATACTTATTTCAACCTGCTCTCTATTCTCACTACAAATCACAATGTCATCTGCAAACATCATAGTCCATGGAGACTCCTGTCTGATGTCATGTGTGAACCTGTCCATCACCATTGAGAACAAGAAAGGACTCAGAGCTGATCCTTGGTGTAATTCCACCTCCACCTTGAATGAATCTATTATTCCTACTGTGCATCTTCCCACTGTCACACTGTCCTTGGACATGTCTTGCACTACCCTCAAATACTTCTCTGCCACTCCAGACTTCCTCATACAATACCACAACTCTTCTCTTGGCACCCTGTCATGAGCTTTCTTTAAATCCATAAACACACAATGTAACTCCTTCTGGCCTTCTCTATACTTCATCAGCATTCTCAGAGCAAACATTGCATCTGTAGTGCTCTCTCTCAGCATGAAACCATATTGCTGCTCACAGATCTTCAGATGTTGTCCAAGCCTAGCTTCTACAGGGTATTTTAGCAGTGCATTATATTTAAAATTTTGTTTGAAAAAAGGAAAAAAAAAAAAAAAAAAAAATATATATATATATATATATACACTCAACAAAAATATAAATGCAACACTTTTGGTTTTGCTCCCATTTTGTATGAGATGAACTCAAAGATCTACAACTTTTTCCACATACACAATATCACCATTTCCCTCAAATATTGTTCACAAACCAGTCTAAATCTGTGACAGTGAGCACTTCTCCTTTGCTGAGATAATCCATCACACCTCACAGGTGTGCCATATCAAGATGCTGATTAGACACCAAGATTAGTGCACAGGTGTGCCTTAGACTGCCCACAATAAAAGGCCACTCTGAAAGGTGCAGTTTTATCACACAGCACAATGCCACAGATGTCGTAAGATTTGAGGGAGTGTGCAATTGGCATGCTGACAGCAGGAATGTCAACCAGAGCTGTTGCTTGTGTATTGAATGTTCATTTCTCCACCATAAGCCATCTCCAAAGGCGTTTCAGAGAATTTGGCAGCACATCCAACCAGCCTCACAACCGCAGACCACGTGTAACCACACCAGCCCAGGACCTCCACATCCAGCATGTTCACCTCCAAGATCGTCTGAGACCAGCCACTCGGACAGCTGCTGAAACAATCAGTTTGCATAACCAAAGAATTTCTGCACAAACTGTCAGAAACCATCTCAGGGAAGCTCATCTGCATGCTCGTCATCCTCATCGGGGTCTCGACCTGACTCCAGTTCGTCGTCGTAACCGACTTGAGTGGGCAAATGCTCACATTCACTGGCGTTTGACATGCTGGAGAGGTGTTCTCTTCACGGATGAATCCCGGTTCACACTGTCCAGGGCAGATGGCAGACAGCGTGTGTGGTGTCGTGTGGGTGAGCGGTTTTCTGATGTCAATGTTGTGGATCGAGTGGCCCATGGTGGTGGTGGGGTTATGGTATGGGCAGGCGCCTGTTATGGACGAAGAACACAGGTGCATTTTATTGATGGCATTTTGAATGCACAGAGATACCGTGATGAGATCCTGAGGCCCATTGTTGTGCCATACATCCAAGAACATCACCTCATGTTGCAGCAGGATAATGCACGGCCCCATGTTGCAAGGATCTGTACACAATTCTTGGAAGGTGAAAATGTCCCAGTTCTTGCATGGCCGGCATACTCACCAGACATGTCACCCATTGAGCATGTTTGGGATGCTCTGGATCGGCGTATACGACAGCGTGTACCAGTTCCTGCCAATATCCAGCAACTTTGCACAGCCATTGAAGAGGAGTGGACCAACATTCCACAGGCCACAATTGACAACCTGATCAACTCTATGCGAAGGAGATGTGTTGCACTGCATGAGGCAAATGGTGGTCACATCAGATACTGACTGGTATCCCCCCCCAATAAAACAAAACTGCACCTTTCAGAGTGGCCTTTTATTGTGGACAGTCTAAGGCACACCTGTGCACTAATCATGGTGTCTAATCAGCATCTTGATATGGCACACCTGTGAGGTGGGATGGATTATCTCAGCAAAGGAGAAGTGCTCACTGTCACAGATTTAGACTGGTTTGTGAACAATATTTGAGGGAAATGGTGATATTGTGTATGTGGAAAAAGTTTTAGATCTTTGAGTTCATCTCACACAAAATGGGAGCAAAACCAAAAGTGTTGCGTTTATATTTTTGTTGAGTGTATATATATATATATATATATATATATATATATATATATATATATATATATTGAAAGACATAATCTCTACTCAGCTGTAATCTGTTACTCACCCGTCGCTGCCGTCGGACTCACTGGGCAGGTCAACGGGGATCCACAACCAAGACTCATAGAACTTGTCACGCAGATACACCTGAGACTCATCCATGTACTCCCACTCTTCCTCTTCCTCCTCTTCTTCCTCCTCCTCCACCTCTGCTCCTCCCCCGTTACGCCGTGAGTAGAACACTGTTTCATCTTCTGTCTTTTTGTTTGCACTTGTGAAGGAAAAGTGGCTGTTTTTTCGCCTTACCACACCAAAATCTAGGCAAAAGAATTCATATACTTGGTTAAGGATGCTGGAGACTCGATCTGACCTGCACACAAGTCACAAATTTTATTGAAACCTGTGCCACTGATGGGCACACTTTGGCTAATCAGATAACAGATTAGATAAGATCACTTTTTCTTTTGTGGATTAGCTTTTCCGCTAACTTTCAAAAACCATTAGATTAGATAGAATTTCATTAATTCCTCTGGGAAACTGAGGTTCCAGCAGCATCGAATATCAGCACACATTAGCTTCCACCAAATTTAGTTCTGCTAACTTTCAGTCAGCTAATGTTTCTTAAAATAAAGTTTAATGGTTAAAGACATTTGTAAACTCTAAAATAAAAAAAAAGTGATGCAAATTGTGGGTTGAGCCAATTGGATGAATACATTTTAACCATTTTGACTGTGTTGAATACTTTGTCGCTAAAGTCAAGGTCAAACAAGGTCAACGTTCTTTGCATTCTATGACATATGATTTATGTTACCCTGTAACATGATAACAATTCTGCAATTACCAAACCTACGCCTCGACAGAGGTATTCGCATGGGGATAATGGAAGGCCTGATTGCACTGGTGGTGTAAGCAGCTGTGGTGGTGGTCGGCGGTGTAGTGGGCATGTCGGTCTCGAACACTTCACCCCGGAGGCTTGCACAACAATAGCGGAATGCCCGGATGCACTCCCAGCCCTCGGTGATGTAGAGGGAGCGCCGAGTGCAGGAGTACGGCATCGGGATGTGTCTCAGTCCGTCGTTACAGCAGCGGCGCAGCTGCTTCTCCTTGTAATGACTCGCTGGGGGAGGGTAGGGGGCAGCAGAGAGCATCATCACACAAACTTAGCACAAAGGTAGCAGCGCAAATCAAAGTCACATGATCTGTGCAGTCAATCAGATTTTTTTTTTTTCAACCATCTGGAACTTGGGCATCTATGCCCCCCCCACACACACACACACACACACTAGGTTCACAAAAGAAACATAAAGGAAGAAAACAATATAATCCCTGCAGTCAGGACAGAGTACTGCAACCAAATCTTCAGCAACAGACACCCACCCAGTTGGGCTTTACGCTGTAACAGTTCAGCAGAGCGCCTCCTTCTGGCACTACCTGGACATCGCAGTGCTGTAAAACACGATAGACGTCATCTAATTATCTTAAACAAAAACACAGTAAGTTTGAACAATAAAACATATTTTTCAAAACTACATTTGGACTGAAGTGTTAAATATGGCGTGCAGAAATAAAAAATAAAGATGGTGGAAAAATTATTATTATTATTATTATTATTATTATTTTCCTTATTTTAACATTGTGACCATGAGCTTTTTTGGGGACATTCCATTGGTATACTTGTATAAATAAGTTAATGTACTTATTTTATTCATGTCAATGTGCTACAGTATTTTAACAAACATCTTGGCTCATAGTCCAGACAGTTAAACAGTGTCAGCAATCCATGTTTGAAATTTGGAAATCACGAGATTTCTTTAGGACAAAAGAAATATACATTTTTTTTTTGTGGGTCATCATTAAAACTCTGGCTCTACAGTCAGGGTCCATAAGTATTTGAACAGTGAGCTTTTACATAATTTTTCATCTGTACACCACCACAGTGGAGTTGAAATTAGTGCAAGAAGGAGACAAGTGAGGGAAGCCACCAAGACACCCAGACAACCCTGAAGGAGTTGTAGGTTAATTGTGGCTGTGATTGGTGAAACGTTACATAGATCAGTTTGTGTCTGTTGCTTCACCAGTGACACAACATCATGGTAAAGTGGAACAGAGAAGGATTTTCATCCAATCACAGATCTAATCTAGGTTCAAGTCTCACATGTGCTTTTTGGAAAACGGTAGCTGATATTTCACATCATCTTTTCAAGAAACCTCTTGTTTGTGCCACTGCATCACTCTGGATAACTAGAACTGGATGCACAATTTCTCCACTCACAGCCACAGCAACAATAACAGATTTGTCTGGGTGTCTTGGTGGCTTCCCTCGCTTGCAAAATACCCTCACAAATACTTTTGGACAGTGACTCAGTTTTTAGTGATTTACTGATCATAATTTTGTGAAATGTTTTGAATTGGTGGTGTCCACAGACAAAAATATGATCAACAAATAAATAAAAATTGAGTCCCTGTGCAAATACTTTTGAACTATATGTGGCTGATATTCATTCAAACATTAGAGCTGCAATTTTGTGGCACCGTGTCGATTTTGGGTTCTGACGCCGCCGCTGGAGGAGAACAGGAGTCCTGCATCTGTGAAGACAGCGATGGCGTTGCGACCTCCACCTCGCGTGCAGCCTATGTCTCCGTGCTCCACCACGTCCCAAATCTGAACCAAACAAGAGGTCAGAGGTCACACATACATCGGATGGTCTGTGTGTGTGTGTGTAAACAAAATATCTGCAAATAATAACTCATTCATTAATTTTCTGGCACTTTTCCGGGTCCAGGTCGCACCAAACTTGGTGAGGGCATTACTTGGTTTAAATAAAAAGTTTACCATAATATCTCCACTACAAGCTGGATATTCGATGGAAAGCTCCCATTGATCACTAAAACATTTCTGATAGATTGATATTACTGACTTCATGATGATGTCACAAAGAAGTTAAAATATGAAGTCATACACACAGTGCAGACTATGACTTGGCTCTCGGGTGCATTTTATTTATTGCTTTTATTTCAATCTTACACTGAAAAAGAAAATACTTGAACCAACTTAACTGAATTGTGTTAAACAGAAACACCTGAATGAATTGAGTTCTTTGGAATTAAGTTAACAAGTTAGATGAACACGTGTTCATCTAGCTTGTTCTTTTCAAAGGACTTAATTAATTTAGGTGTTACCAATTGACACAATTCAATTACGCTGGTTCTTTTTTCAGTGTAGTCTAAAATTTGAGGATTCAGTCCAGCAATGATTTATTTGTTTGTTTGTTTGTTTGTTTTTCAGCTACAGTTTGGTCAGGAAAAAAAGCTTCTGTCTGACTGATGAATGTTACACTTTTAGGGAAAAAAATTAAACATTTTACACTTTAATACTTTATGCATGTGACTGAAGATGAATAAAGTTACAGTGACTTTGTAAGTTTACTCGACATAAAAACAAGAGTGACATTTTTTTTAAGTTGAATAAACTCAAAAATCTCTGTGCAGCCAGTCGCCTTGAGTTTTTTTTATTATTATTTATTTTTAAACATCACCGTAAAACAATTTTAAACACTAGTATTTGTTTTTTGTTACTATATTGTTTCCATTGCAAGAATGGAAAATATTCATTATTTGTTTTATATGACACCAGAATAGATCAGCAGCATTTTATTTATTTTGCTGATATTTTACTTTAAATCAGAGATGAATGAATGAATGAATAATGGATACGTGCAATAGTGCAAAGCAAATGGGAAAAATGCACAATGGTGTCATATAGCACAGTACAATATACTTTAAAAATACATTTCTTGAACATTTGCATTCTTTAATTATTTCCCGTATCCACCCACAAATGTTAAAGTTGTCTGTTTGAATAACTCCTTGAATCTGATTTGAGTTTGAGGTGGGGTGATTCTCTGACAGGGTCCAGGTGGAGCACACACCTTCCTCTGCGTGAGTCTGTCCTTGTTGAGAAGATACACCGCGTTGTCCACAGCCACCAGGTGGACCTGTGACCCCGGGTCACCTCTGACCTTGAAATTAAAGCTTTTCCCTGGCTGGTAGTTTCGATGTATGCCGTCCACTGGCCTGACGGTCAGCTGCAGAAGACAGGGAGAGGGAATGTACAAAACTTTGAGTTGGTGAGAAGGTCATTGGATCACATGGGTTGAAGCAAAACATCAAATCTTCTGACTGAACACTCACCCCTCCCACACAGGAATCTGCCACGTCCACCCAGATGGAGTCAGACACGACCTCAGGCTGGTTCTGCCAGGGAATGGTGTAGAACGCCACAAAACGGAAGGACGGCATCATGTCCGAGGTGACTGTCAACCCAACGCTGGTCAAGACCTGCCCGCTCACATCCACCCGCTGAGCCTCAATGATTCTACCTTTGCTGAGAACCTGAGAGAAGATGTTATCTGGTGTTTGTGTTGTCATAAGGTGAGAATGATTTGGAGCTCTGATTCTTAAACTACAGTAACTTAATGATTAGTTTTCAAGAAACGAGAAACATCCAATCTGATCCAGAATCCTGATCCTGAATCCGACCAATGTAACGTTCTCCTCTCCCTGACTTGACTTATTATTGCACAAAGTTTCCTGGAGATCAGCTGAATGTATTTTGAGTAACCCTGCTGTCAGGGCAGTGATCACATGACCTCCAAAATGGCAGGAAAAATAAATGCAGCAGTTGTTGGAAAACAGAATATTTGGTTTCCTGTGGTGTATCCTTCTTACCAGGTAGGTGATGTCTTTGACGTGCTTTCGGTAAGTTGCGTCTGCGACGCTGACCGTCAGTTTCAGTGACAGTCTTTCACCAAGAGACACCTTGTTGGTCCCTATCGAGATATACAGGAAGTTTTGAAATTCAAAGCTGTAGGTGTTGTGCGGGAGAATGGTCGCCTTATGTTTGGCCTGCTGCTCCGGCCTCAGACCGGCCTGTGCGGTCACAGCCTAAGACAGGATGGGGAGAAACATTAATTAGTGTTAATGATTTGGTCATCAGCCCAAACATGAAAGTCAAGAACTTTCCAAGGGCACCAAAACTTTTTAAGGGCAAATTTTGGAAAATGTGTGTAAAAGGACACAAAGACACAGCAACTTTTTTTGTTTTAAAGCTTTAACTTTTTAATCAAATCAAATATTTTCAATGCAAAGACAGAAAAATCAATCTGGAAAAGCTTTAAATATAAAAAAATTGTTAAATTCCCACTTTTATTTCTAGATTTTATAACTCCATGTGGCTTGAGGTTTAGAAGTAATTTTAAAATTGAACAACTGGGCTGTTTTAACACAAGATCCATAATGTGATAATAAAACAGGAGTTCCCCACATTTGCACGTGTGGACGTGCGCAGACAATCCAACATGGCTGACAATATTTTTTTATCCACCCTGCTCAGAGTGCCGGGTGGATAAAAGTGCCGCTGCTATTTTGGCGTTGTGGGATAGCTCGCCCACAGATTGAGCTCGCCGGACTACTTTCACCTGACCCAGTTTCCAGTTGTTTGAAAAATGGCGCTGAAGTTGCCGACATAAGAAGATGCTGGTGGATGAGTACGAGTATTGACTTACGATCATTTAGGCGTAAAAACACGAGATACACAAGTTCTTGTGCCAAATATACTCCTGATGTTTGTGTTACCCACGAAAACGCACCATCATCGCAGGTCTGGGAACTACTTTTTACTCAGGAATTCATCAAGTTTGTCAGCCGCAGGTGCGTATTAACACAGAATATACAAAAACTGTAGTTGTTCGACCAAAACGAGAGCATCCACTTTTAGCTTTCCATAAGCTCCTGCCGCGTGTGAGAGTGTCTGTTTTATTGCTAACTGGGTGTTGAAGTGTCCACCGGGTGCCAGTGTTTATTTTTATTTGCAGAAACCACAGAAGAAATCCACAAAAAATGAAAAAAACAAAACATTTTTACCATACATATAACGCATTCAATGTTACATGCACAATTTAGGTTAATAACAAACGTGTTAACACTGCCGCCATATTAGGAAGGTACAAAAGCACCTGTGAATGAATTTAATTTAAATTCATCTCCTTCCCCTAATTTTTTTTAAATATTTACTTTAACCAAAAGTAAAAACACGCTGGTTAAGGATGAATTATAATTATAGAATTATTATAAATAAAGCAGTGATTATCAATAAAAAAAAAAATGCATCAGCATGTAGCTGTTGTTCTTCTGCTTGGATTCATTTTTTTTTTTGGTTAATTTCTTTTAACCCAAGTCAAGGAAACGCATGATACCATAAGGCATGCAGACAGCTCCTGCTAATGTTGGGTTCAGTAAATAAACTAGAGTAAGCGATTAATTGTATTTTTTGACATGCTGAATGCAGAGTTTGTTGCTGGGATTTGGGCGGGGTGCATGCCGTCACCAGACTTACATTTAGTAGATGTTTTCAGGATTAAAAAACTAATGAACACAGTTACACATGTTCATGTTCGCTGCTCGCTCACGACACTAGACCCACTCCTGAGTGTATGCAGACACAACAGCGTGTGGACAAACAGCTGTTCTGGGCTTACGAACATTGATGACGTGAGAGCGGTGACCCTTGGGCATGTTAATGGTGGCTCTGGTGGTACCGGAGCTGACAACCAAGGGCGCATCCAGCAGATCCAGCTTGACCGGGACATTACGAGCCGGGGAACCGTCGTGGTAAGTCACCTGAACCTGGACAGTTAGCAGAGAAATTCTCTGAGTTAATTAGTTAATTACAGCAAAGTAAAAGAAGCCGTTTTCATACTTAGTCAAAACGAAACAATGCGACGGCGCTGAGTCGGCAGCAACAACAGTAGATCAGAGAACTTTAGAACATTTGAAGGGACTAAGTTTAACACTGTGCTGCAGTGCTCATACTGTGAATGCCAAAACAGCCGTCAGACTGAAAAGTACATCCACTAGGGGGCAGATAATCCCAGGCTAAAATGGGAATACGTACCTCCCATGAGAACTTTTGTATGGCATAAATTTGTGAACATAACATCAGTGGCATAGCAGATAGCGGCACTTTCTGAAATTGTTATTATTTGATCAGAATTCTGATGGAGACCGAACAGAACTTCACATCCTGTTTTGATAAAAGTCAGTGTGCAAACATCTGCTGAGCGGCTTAATTTCCAAGACGTTTTCGGAAAGAAAATGTATTAGTTGTTGAACAATCCTTTTAACAAACCAACAAGCAGACAAAAATGGGAACATTAAGTTGTCAGCAGAGGTAAATATCACAACTAGAACCAGACTCCAGTCTCATCCTTACTATCCTTATCCGTCCTTATCCGTCCTTACATGGACTGAATTAACTGAGTTTATATAGCTCTTTAATGGTCAAAGTGCTTTACAATGATGCTTCACACTCACGCTGATGTCAGGGTGCTGCCATGAAAAGCGCTCACTACACATCAGGAGCAACTTGGGGATTAAGGACCTTGCAGAAGGGCCTTGAATAATTTTCATGTCTGACGAGGATTTGAACCACTTGACCACCTCCTCCCCCCAATCCATACCAGGAGACCAGCACAGATGGTGAACACCTACACTTTGCTAGGAAAAGTACTGCAGAGGCAGGATGTGGATCATAAAAAGAAGAGAGGATGGAGTAAAAACCAGTCTCCTGGAACCTCTGATGGGATTCAAACTGACAAGGCTGAAGGGAGACTGATCTAAATCCACCCCAGGACTGTATGGGCTTGTCCCGGCAAAGAAACTAATGCTGGAGAAATGTAAACGTGGATTTGTGAATTCTACAAGTAAACATGGACAAACTAACAAACATCTAATCATCTGTAATCATGCTAGAGGAGGTCCAGATCCTGCCCAGACTCCAGCCTATCCAGCAGGACATGTTCATGGGATATGACATCGGCAAAACAAAGTGACTGTTCTGGTCAATTTAGTGCATCAACGTTAACTACCATCCAATCAGTTGATCCTCATTATGTGCTTTCCTGATGTGTTGAGTTATAATATGACAACATTGATTGTTTTTGAGTTATTGCCTACACAAACTGAGATGCAGAACTCATTCATCCACTCATACATATTTTTGCAAAGTCAGGCTGAAGTTATTACCAGCACAGGGAAAATTAAATAAAAGCAAGTTAAAAACTTCAGTCTACTTCAGACAAATACTGACGATGATAAAGGCCTTGTTCATTATTTGAGAAAAAAAATGTATCCAGTTGTACAGTTTAGGAAAAATGCCGTCAACAGAACACAAACACAAATGAGTGTCCTTACTGTGAAGTCGAACGGGAGGCCCGGCTTAAAATACTTTGGAAGGTCTTTGAAGGATAACACGAAGGGAGACTCCACAATCTTAATGCCAGTTTTCTCCACTTCAACCAGGTCACTGCCTGTGCCGGAGATCAGGGAGCAAAATAAATAAATAAATAAATAAAAATAAAAAACCTCCTCAGGGTAAAATTAACTGTAAATATAGCTACAGTGAACACTTACTAAAATTATCAATACATGTCACACAGTCTTAAATAACAGAAAACAATACAACAAAATACACATACATGGATACCCACCACCAGGGACCACGTTGTAATTACATGTACTGACCACTTGGTGTTGCCAAAACACTGACTTGACTAATTGTCTGTATATGTACTACTATAAGCAACAGCTTTGTTGAGTCCTAAAGTTCTTGAAATGGAGCAGTATCTCCACCTGGTGGACACTTCATGCAGGTACAGTAGAATCTCACCAAGAGCTCTAGTTCAACTGGATTATTTTAATTTAATTTAGCCTTTATTTAAGCAGGTTGGTGGAAGTGTGCACAGTGCATTAAGATGAAAATATAAAACAGAGTTTGGACATAATGAAGTAAAAGTTTTAAAAGATGTCCTGGATGGGACACATAATGTTGTAAACAGAATTCTAACAGAATGTGAATTTCTTGGTTTTCTGTGGGAGCGAGTGAATGGACCCAGGATTAAGAAGCATAAAAACATACCAAGTTGTCCCTGATCCAAAGTACTTGTTCATGACTTTTCCTCCCAGAGGTCTGAGTCGAGGAAAAGCAAACTATTTTGTATAAGTCGTGTCTGTCCAGCGAGCTGAAGTACAGGCTATTAAACATCTGAACACAGTTTCGAAAGTGGAATCGCAAACATCACGTCAACCCAGAGGACAAAATCAACTCCAGCCTCATTAGGACATTTTGATGCGTTACGGCTGGTCACAGTAGCGGTGCAATAAAATAAATGGCAACATCAATTAATCATGTTCAAAGCCAGAAACTGAAGGAGACAAATTTTAATCCTGGATCTGTGGATTTTTATTGTATCTTAAGGCTGTCTGAAATTAAAATCAGAATTCTTCATAAAACCATGAAGAATTTAGGGCTTTTACTCTCCTTGAGACCCATCAGGTGTGTGTTTATCCCTTTGGATGGGAACACCAATCCATCTCAAGTTACTTGACCAGCCAAGCCTAGAACCCATGTACAGCTGGATGAACTGAAAAATGTAGACAAAACTTTTTGTCCACAAACAAAAACAGGTAGCATGAAGCACAGACTTGGAATCGAATCCCAATCTACATGGTGGTACTCTAACTCCTATCCTACTGAACCACCTGCTCTACCAACTTATAAAGACGTGTTAAACTGTAATCAACTCATCAATGACCCAAAGACCATCTCTTCACATGATTTTGTTGAAAAAACATTTGTTGTTGTGTTTTGATGCTGCATTCATTCTTGCACCAGTTAAATTTTGGATCCTTACAATAACCGTAGAAGTCATCAGTCCAATACAGACTTTGAGACCCATTGGTACAAGTGCTAATCCTTGGATTCCGTCGCATGAAACGGATGGCAGTCTGTGACTCCCCCTGGCTGGGGCTCCGGTCTATCACAGGTTACTTCCCCAGCCAAGGCCAGCACCTATTTGCAGCTATGGGCTGACACAAGGTAGCACGTCTAGAAATCAAACCCAGGCCCATGTACCCCCGTTCCAGTACCATTATAGGCTAGTATAATGGTATTAAATCAGTCTGACCGATTACGTGTACCCCTGATTATAAGAACTTACCAGTCTTGGTGAGAACAGAAGCCTTGACATATAATGATTTTCCAACCAAAGACGCGACATTGGGGTAAGATCTCTTGAGCTCGTCCATGCCGAGACTCACAACTCCGCCTGTGAGCTGCAGGAGAGCCAGAAGCAAACAACGTCACAGGATATAGAACAGAAACATTTTATCATTTGAAAAATAAAATAATAACTACATCATGTGAAATTTCTCGTGTATCACCAACTAACAGATGAATCTACTTTTCGTGACGCCATCAAGAATTGGTGTGAGATAGTGTTGTTACTGGACATCTCTGATAACAGTGTACAATAAGAAGTATGATAACTGACATTTGATAAACGATCAAAAGAGCGCCACCTACAGAAACTTCAGGAAACCTGTATTGTCATCAGTAAGGACTTCCACCAGTTCAAAATTGTGGACCTGGTCCAACACAGGGTGGACAGACCGAGAAGAGTGAGAGACGATGTGAGGCAACGAGGGACGCTGTGAAATTTGGACCCAGAATAACGCAGACTCAGAGTCAGTAAATAGGAGCAAAGTGCATTTGTGAAATGCTCTTGTCTCGTGTTTGACCAACATCTGGACTCCGAAGACCAAACAGACAAATAACTCCACACTATGGAACGTTATGCAGCACTTTTTGTTTCAGTTCCTATTTTTCATGCACTGAAGCAAAAACACTTAAAACTTCTTCTTGCACACCAATGGCTTAATTCTCCTTATTTCTCACAAATTCTGTCCACAAATTTGTTAAAATCCACATCTACGCTGATCAAACAACAGCATGAGTATCGCGCAGGTTTGCTTTGAACTGGTCACAATAAACAAACAATATTGACGTCATCATTCTCGTCAATTTAAATTTTGAATTCAATTTAATTTTATTTATATAGTGCCAAATCACAATAAAATTGCCTCAAGGTGCTTCACACAAGAAAGGTCTAACCTTATCAACCCCGAGAGCAAACACAAAGGTGACAGCGGTAAGGAAAAACTCCCTCTGAGGAAGAAACCTCAAGAGGACCAGACTCAAAGGGGTGACCCTCTGCTTGGTCCATGATACAGACATAAATTACAGAACAATCGTCGTCGTTAGCATGCACAAACACCTGTGCATTAGTTATGTACACACCTGATGATTATTATTATTACTACTACTACGACTGCTACTATTGCTACTACTACTGCAATTACCACTACTACTCGATTACATATAATTACAAATAATTTTCTTCAGGAAAAATAAAGTTGATCTTATCTTATCTTATCATTATTACTACTACTTGTGTCTGGGTTTGAGACTGTCCTGGATCAAGACTAAGAATCAGGATATTTACAGATTTCCTGGACTCGGCCATCAGAAGTGTAAATGTGTGCAGTGAAAGAGCTGAACTTGTGAAGACATTCACGTATCTCAGCAGGGACGTACATGTCTCTGGGTCCTCAGCCCTTGAGATTGATTGAGAGGCTCCTCAGAAGAGCTTATGGAGTCATGAGGTCACTGGACAGAGGTGTTTGGTGATGCTGATATCTTAGCAGGTGAACGAAGACCCAAGTCTTTAGGGTCCTGGTCCTGCCTGTTTTGCTATATGGTTTTAAGACTTGGACACTAACCAGTGACCTAAGAGAATGACTGGATGTCTTTGGAGGATCCTTGGGTTCTACTAGAATGATTTGGATCAAAGGAATGGTTACTAAGAGAGATTAATACGAGGAGTACCACTGGCATTTTGAGGGAGTGTCAACTGCGACATTTTGGCCATGTGGCCCGTTTAGCAACAATCAGGCGGCAATGTTGGGATGCCTGATTGTTGAGGACCCCAGTAGCTGGCGAAGGCCAACAGGACACCATGTTCCACCTGGCTGTGGCAGATAGGTGGTTATTTTAGAGATATTGGAATGGACCACTTCTCTGCCTGGGTGGTTGCCATCCATGACCCAAGGCGGTTCTGTGGTGTCATGGATGCGTAAAGTGCAGCACCAGCTCATGGTCCCAGATTTGACTTGACTACCACTACCGTATATTATTATTATTAATAAATGAATAAGTTTACAGTTATACCAATCTAACAACATCTGGTCTAAACAGCGGTAGACTTCACATCCAGAAGTCTGATAATTCCCAGAATTCTTTCATTCGCCGTGAGAGCCGCTGTGACTTACGTCAGACACCTGCTTGACAGAAGGCAACCTTATTTTGTCTTTATCGATGACCACCCCAAACACCACGTAGGCCGTCCCATGGACCGGCTCCCCGTACAGGTACCTGAAACACATGACAACAAAACTCTGTCAAAGGTCTTCATTTGTGCTTTTTGTGTGTATTTAAGAATTCAGGAGGTAAACGCTGATTCAGGCATGATATGTACACATGTCACCGTTTGTCATTTGTGAAGGAATAATGGAGATAAATGTGGTGGTTTTAAAAATGTTAAACTGACTTGGCTGAGATCTCAACTGATAGTTCGGTGTCATCCAGGCTGAAGAAGGATTTCTGTGGCGTCAAGGTAACGTTGAAGGCAGGAAGCACTGAAAGAATTAATAAATAGCATAACATCCACAGAGTGCTGTCAATCATTTTGTTTGAAAAAAACAAACAAACAGTTTTTAAATTAATTCTGGGTGAACAACCATCTAGTCACTGATGATGTCACAGGACGGGACCTACCGTATTTCTTTACTTCAAAGTGGGAGGTGAAAGTATTCTGCTGCCAGTGGTCAAACTTGGCGGTCACCGTCCACATTCCTTCACTGTAAAACAATTAACAACAGCAAAAAAAATAAATCATCAGTCATGTTCCAAATCACAAGAAAAACTATTTACACAACACATTTTATCATTAGAAAACTGTCATATGTTAAAATCCAGGATAGCATGACCGATACTTTACTGATACTATAACCTTCAGTATCTACCAATCCCAATCCCATATCCTCCCCCATCTTAAAAAAACTGATCTTAACAAAAACTACGGTATTTACAAACGTTATCATTAGAAAACTAAGTGTGACGATGGATGTTAAAATCCAGGATGGCATGACCGATACTTTACCGATACTATAACCTTCAGTATCTACCAATACCAATCCCATATCCTCCCTCCATCTTAAAACAACTGATCTTTAAAAAATAAAAGAGTTTTGCATGGATGTACTTTGGCTAACCCTAGTCATCTAATGGAACATCAACTCAACCTGTGAAACCAATATTCTTCTTCCCTTAATGGAAAATATACAGAGTCCACAACATGACTCAAATATACAGTGAGGAAAATAAGTATTTGAACACCTGTGAAAATCAATGTCAGTATTTGGTACAGTAGCCTTTGTTTGCAATTACAGAGGTCAAACGTTTGCTGTAGTTTTTCACCAGGTTTTCACACACTGCAGCAGGGATTTTGGTCCACTCCTCCATACAGATCTTCTCTAGATCTTTCAGGTTTGGAGTTTCAGCTCCCGCCAAAGATTTTCTATTGAGTTCAGGTCTGGAGACTGGCCAGGCCACTCCAGGACCTTGAAATGCTTCTTACGGAGCCCCTCCTTAGTTGCCCTGGCTGTGTGTTTGGGGTCATTGTCATGCTGGAAGACCCAGCCATGACCCATCTTCAGTGCTCTTACTGAGGGAAGGAGGCTGTTTGCCAAAATCTCGCAATACATGACCCCATCCATCCTCCCTTCAATACTATGCAGTCGTCCTGTCCCCTTTGCAGAAGAGCACCCTCACAGCATGATGTTTCCACCCTCATGCTTCACAGTTGGGATGGTTTTCTTGGGGTTGTTCTCATCCTCTAAACATGGTCAGTGGTGTTGATTCCAAAAAGCTCTATTTTGGTCTCATCTGACCACATGACCTTCTCCCATGCCTCCTCTGGATCATCCACATGGTCACTGGTGAACTTCAAACGGGCCTGGACATGTGCTGGCCTGCTTGCTGCCCTGCAGGATTTTAAACCATGACAGCATCATGTGTTACTAATGTAATCTTTGTGACTGTGGTCCCAGCTCTCTTCAGGTCACTGACCAGGTCCTCCTGTGTACTTATTTGCAGCAGTAACATACAAATAAATTATTAAAAAATCATACATTGTGATTTCCGGATTTTTTTTTTTTTTAGATTATGTCTCTCACAGTGGACATGCACCTAAGATGAAAATTTCAGACCCCCCCATGATTTCTAAGTGGGTGTTCAAATACTTATTTTCCTCACTGTACAATAGAAGACTCAGATTGGATCAGTTTTCTTTTTTGATATCTGATAAAGTAATTGTGACCAAAATCAGAATGATACGATTTAGAATATCACACCTAGTTACCTACTAGGACTCTGCCACCCACCCCATTTAGGGTGTGCCTTTGGCACACACAACCCAGTCACAACCGCACTCCACACTTAAAAAAGAATTAAGGGAATGGTCTGTTTTCCCTTGGATTAAGCTGGAGAAAATTTCGTAACATCCAATTTGACATCACAAAGCCAGGCAAGTAGTGACTGGAATCATAGGCTCTGGCAAGCAGGTACAGCTGCGTATCATCAGCATAACAATGAAAGGAAACACTATGTTAATGGAAAATAAGATTGTCCTAGAACTGAACCATGAGGGACACCGTGTTTGACTAGAAAAAAGGATTGTGTCAGGTCGGGGAACATGTGCTGGTGCCGCATGTTACCACATCCACCACACTATGGAACTACTCTGGCTCCTGAATGGGAACCAGCCGGGCAGACAACCAGTCCATCAGCACCTCCTGAAAGTAACCATCTATCTGCAGCAGCCAGGTGATACGTCAGCATCTCTAACACGAGACACCTGCAGCTGCTTGAAGACAAATGCTGTTGTCTTTTGAGTGAAGCCGGACATTCTGAACCATGAGGGTAGAAATGTGTTTTTAGTTCTGATATAAAGGAATCAAAGCAGCTGCTCTTACTTGACTATTTCAGAGAGAGGAAAGTTGTCTGCAAAGACGCCATTGTGAGATCTGATCCTGGAGGTGTGTTTAACCACCACGCCATCTGGATTCTGAAGAAAACATTCACATTATTAAACAACCACAATAACCCAAGACTGACCAAGGACCATAATCCATCCTGCTGGTACAACTGTTAGACAGCTGTTCCTTTGCTCTGCCCAGGATTTTTGGCTGATTTCCACCAAACTTTGTATGTGGATAACAGTCAAACCACAGAACTGGCCTGAAAGTGTTTAGTTTGTAAACATCAAGGTTACTGGGGTCAAAGATCAAATTTTTATTTTATTTATTTTTACTCCAGTGCCCACAAAACATTGCACACTTACAGAGGTGGGCTCTAGAACTGCCCAAATGAGACCAAATTTGTCAAAGGTCAATCATTGGGGTCAAGGTCCTTGGGGTCACTGATCAATATAGATTTTTGTTTGTTTGTTTTTACCTCTGATTTGCACCAAACTTGATAAATACATGAAGGTGGGTTCTGGAATTGCAAATCAATTTTACCAAAGGTCAATCACTGGGATCAAAGGTCATGTCTGCCTGCCTTTTCGTTGACCTACTCCTCCCAGGTCTTTTTACTGATTTCTACCAAACGTGTCAATGTCAGCCAGAGGTCAAATCATATGGGTGAAGGTCGAGGTCATTAAGGTCAAATCATTGCCCTTACAGTCTTCATATCCGTGGCTACTATCTCCTAGTATTCACAATTCTACACATCTGTGTCTTATATGGCAAATTCTCCCCCCAAAATTTGTTGTTTGTTCATTCTTTGCAAATAAAAAAAAAAAAAAGCAATTTTTTTGTCAGGAATGAAAGAATTCCCAAAGATTTCCAGGTTTAGAGAGAAAAGCTACCTGCACTGGATGCTGTGCTGGCTGGACAGCGATGCAGTTGACTTTAAGGAACTCTATTGAAGAAAATGCTAACCTTTTGAAAGCTTTAGCACATGGCGTTAGCATCAACCAAGGTTAATGTGGCTGCCTCTGCTAATGCTAAGCAGTTAGCATTTTCTTTAAAACAGCCTCTCAAAAGTCAAACATGCCGTGGTGACAAGGTGAAGTCCATTCAATGTAGCGACGCTCTACCAATCCAGAAATGAGGCAATTTACAGAATGCGTTTATCTCTGTTTTGTAAGCAAAATGAACACCTCAGCGACACATATTAATTCTTATTTTGTGAACATCTGTTACCTTAATCTCTGCTGTGATGGAGCTGTCAAAGGCCTTAAAAGATGGAGAGGAAACAAAGGTTCTGTACTGCACTGCAGAGAGACACAAACAACGGTTTAGTCGAATAGCAGATGCTCGCTAATATGCTATGCTAACATTAGCATGCTAAAATTGCATAAAACAACACAAGATTCCACAAAAACAGGCAACTTTTATATCTTAGTCAGACTGTGCTGCCACATAGCTGTAGTACACACACACACACACACACACACACGCGCACGCATATATACATATATATAATGATTATAATGTCTTGGTGGCTTCCCTCACCTGTCCCCAGCAGTCATTATGAAGAAAGAATGACTGCTGAAAAACAGGCGTTAACGTTGTAATGGCTGAAAATCTAAATCTAAATTTCACGTGCTCCAGCGTCAGCGTCGTACCCGTGTCTCCTGGGTTGTAGATGGGTTTGTCGGTCTGGATGAAGATGTAACCGGAATGAAAGGACACCATCACCATCCGCTCCTCGGTGTGGTAAGTGCCAAATGCCACCTTCAGTTTCACAAACTTGTTTTTCTTTTCATCTCGATTCAGTTGGTCCGAGGAAAGCTGAAGGAAGAGAGAACAGAGATCGATGATGATGTCATTTCTAAAATATCTCGTTTTTCGTTCTTTGTGTGGGATAAACTGAATAGATGGTTTGAAAGCAGCATCGGGCTATAATTTGACTTCTGACTGTCTGTTTGTTCTCCAACTCCTCCGAGCTCCTTCAGCTGATTTCCCCCAAATTTGATTTGTGGATGAATGTCAACTCAAGAAAAGCTCATAAAGGATTTACTTTGGTAAAGGTCATTGTGGTCACTGCAATTTTCATCAAATTTGGCACATATATGTAATGCGGGTAGGTTCTGGAATTGCCCGGGCAAGGTCCAAGTTGCCATTTACAAACCGACTGCACATGTCAAGTGTAAACAAAGTGACATAAGGCGTGCTCAAGCTAACGTGCTAACACACATAGTTACTCAGAGGCCAAGACGTTCACTCCAGTGTACGCCTCTAATGACATCACTAATAACTGATATGTCAGGAATTTGACCTTACCTCATAGTGATTTGGGAATAAGACCCTACGACCCAGCCGGCCCCCTGCCCAGTGTAAAATTCTGCACTGGATGACCCCATGACCTAAATAGTAAAATAATCTGGTACTTATCCGGCACCTTTGAGTTGGTCGTAGGTTATAACAACATTTTGTGTTCCAAGCTAAGTAATATGGCCTTTATGAACTAAAATATGATTCTTCATTAAGGTATTTGTTGCTATGGTGACCACTCTTCCCACTGGATCTACCCATCTGCCAAGTTCAGTTTGTTTCAGCCCATGGACTTTGGAGATGTGGTTGACAAATCTTTGGATGGATGGACGGTGCTCTCAACTATATAATCCACTGATACTTTGCTCTATTGGGGGAGAACAGGCATCCAAAAAGTCCAGGGAGACTTTCTCCTGAAAAAGCACACCTCTGTATTTTCTGTGCATTTGCGAAACCCCCTAAAAACAACGGGACATTCTTTGGAATACTTGCAGGAAATGCTCTTAACTCAATAGCCTTAGAGAGTTAGAAAGTCAAAGTATTTTTGTCAAAGTACACTGAGGTCATTGTGGCCTGATCAACCACCTGTATCAACTTCAGAGTGTGGAAGTTATTGTCTGCACTGAGTGTGGCCAAGTCCTGCAGGAGCATGGAGTTCTGTTTGAATTCCTGGATGCTGATGGAGACGGTGATGGAATTTTGCACGTTGTCAGCCTGGAGGTAGATACTCTCTGGGCTGTCGGTTCTAAGCAGGTCTGGAGCCAGCAGGGTGAACCTACAGAGAAAGAAAAAAGTACAGGGGTAGGACGTAGAAACTGCAACCCCTCTGGAGTAACACCTAACACTTTATCACCTGCACACCTGCAGTAGTACTGCGCTGAGTATTGCTACTGGATCTGTTGCTACTAGCATGAATCTACTACCAACTCCATTACAGCTAGTGTTTTATTTTTTTTTAATTATTTGTTTTTGCAATTTTTTAAATTCTATTCAGTAAAACTAACCCAAATTTACATCTATTCCTATGTATATTATATGCATAATGCAAAACCAAATACATAAACAAAAATGATGGCAGTAAAAAGTAGCATGCTAACAAGATAAGCTAACATGAAGAAACACTGTGAAGACTGGAAGGGCGAGTTAGTACCACTGCTTGCCAGGTAATAAATTAGTAATTATTGTACATGAAGAATAATGTATTTGTAGTATTCAATGCTGTCAACACTGTCTTCTATGATCATTTATCATTTTGGTTGCCATGGTAATGAAAAATTTGAACTTGTGTGTTTTCTGTATATATATATATATATATATATATATATATATATATATATAGCATACATTCTGCTGCATCATTATACGTCTAGAGAATGAGAAGGCGGAGCCACTTAGGTGACTAATTATGTAGGCCACTGTCATGTGACCAAAACAGAGGAAGTGCCCCCAAGCCTTATGGGATTCCTCATGCTGCATTCAGAACCATTGGCTGCTCAGAAAGACCCCACATTAAAAAAACAAAACAAATCCTACTTCTAGAAAAAGTGCTTTAACGCGATTACATGGGAGACAAATATGGATGAACCATTTATCCTAATATGTATATGTCGCGGACATGAACGAGTGAAGTTCTTCAGCATCTCACCATGTCATTTAGGTCTAAGGATGGGTATTAATAAGATTTTATTGATATTGATGCCATTATCGATTCTGCTTGTCGATTCCCTTATCAATACCTCTTGTGAATTTTCTGTGTAATTGTAAATGTCATTTCAATTTTGTTGGGGTATGAGAGGCCTATTAAAGCAAAAGATTTTTTCCATTGTCACAGTATTTTTTAACCTCAATGAAACTTCATGAACATGCCATGTGCACGCCTGATGCTGGTTTGACAGCACGGAACGCAGCCACGCGTTTAAATGTTCATAAATCGACTATCAGCTGGTTAAGAAGGTCACGTCACATAGCGAGGATGTGCAACAGACCCATAAAACCTTCTGGATTATCATGCTGTTCAACTCCAGAATACCTTGTGGGAGGAGCGACCGGCCATTCCTCAACAGGAAATTCACCAATTAGTGGGTTCCACAAAAGGTGAGCGGCTTTAATTTCATCGCCTGGTGGTCACACATGGTATTGACTGTGATCTGATCCAGAATGTTACCTTTCTGTTTATCAACTCAATAAACTCAAAGGCACCTTCATAACCATAAGGTTGTGTGTTCGCCCATGTTTTCTTGTATGTGAACAGCCTGCAATTTTTAATATCATTATGATCTTTTTTTTTTTTTTTTTTTTTTTTTTTTTTTTTTTTTTTTTTTTACAGAGAATTCATATCCTCATAGGCAAGAACTGATTCAATTTTCAACATCTTAGGTCAAAGGTCAAAGTCAGGAAAATTCTTCATTGGAAAAATCCCTATCCTTTAACATTGAACAAATTTTCAAGAATTCATATCTCTGTCAAAAAAGATCAAATGTCTTTCATATTTGAGAGCATTGTGTGGGATGGTGTGTTTTACCAACTGACAAAGATTGATCTGGATCTGATCCAGATTACAGATTTTGGGGCCATTTAAATTTAACATTGAAGTCACCATTTAATGCATATTTTACATTATATCTAAATCAAACCTGCCTCAATCACACTCACATTTGAAAGTGAGGTGCAGACTGACACTCACTATCACCTGACAAAGTTTGATCCAGATCTGATCTGGATTGTGGATTTTGTGGATATTTTAATTTAATATTTAAAAGCCATTTTGATGTACATTTTGCATTATATCTCAATCAAAAGTGCCTCAATCACTCTCATTTGTGACAGTGAATAGATTAAGTTTGATCTGCATCTGATCCGTATTGCAGATTTAGGGGATATTTGATTTTAACACTGAAAAGCCCATTTGATCTATATTTTGTATTATATTTTAGCTTATGAAAAGCCACTTATAACAGGACTTTGACCTTGAAAAATTTTTCCAAGGTAAAAAAATTTGTGGAATTGAAAAGTAGTGTTGGTGGAGGTGTGCATTCTACGAGTGCAGTGCTTACTATTGTATGTGAGATCCTGGACAAAATCTGACAGACATTTTACTCATAAAGCAATATTAAAACATACTTACATTTCTTTTGTTGTTCAATATATACACACACAGACACACTCAAACAGCCAAGCTTTAAAAATGGTCAAATTAAAGAAAAGATCTGAGATAAAATATTGTTTTATTTCACTTTTGAGCATCAAATGAATGCATGGCCGCATGACCTGTAGGTCCCAGAGTAATAACAATCAGGAAACATCTGGATTCAATAGAATGACCCTCGACACAGGAAGAAAAACAGGTTGAAAAACCGGACTTGACTGTTGTATTAACGGCTGAAGGAGTGAGTTTCTTAACTGTACCTTGGTGTCGGACTAACAGTTCCTGCTGGAGGTCTGAAAAGAAACAGGAAAAAATTAAAATTTTCAGTCAGAAAAAAAAAAGGTCCAAAGTAAAACAACCTTTCAACAACCCAACAATTCTGGGCTTCAGGGGACACTTTCTGACTTTTAAATAAAATACACCATGATCATAAGAACAGATTTATGAGAGAAGAAATCTGGGAATTTCCAAAAACAAAATAGTGAAATTATGAACATTAGATGATAGAAAAAAGAATCTGCATTCTGTAACTTCAGTTTAAAGATTTTTACATCCTTTGTCAACTTTTGAAATCATGTCAACCTACTTTATTGTTATTATTAATAATCTTACAGTTTCTGCAAATCAGGTTTCTGTGGACGCATTTTTTAAATAAACAGAAACCAAACTAAAAATTGACATCTTACTATGCACAGTAATAAGGCAGATATTGATGACTTACCTGGGTTTCGTGCTCATGTGAAAGTGCCTATCAAAGGGCCTATCGAAGGGCCTAAAGGACAAAACCAAACATTACCGGACAGTTTGTGCACTGCGAGTCAAAACTTCTACACTTTGCAAATTACCAAACAAATGTGAAAAAAACAGACCTTATTCTTTTCTATTTCCCTCATTTCTAAAGGTAGTGTGCTCAATCAGAAAGCGCACATGCTTTTGCAGGGGTGCTAAATATTCCTTTTGTATCTAGTTTGTTAGATGTTAACTCTAAAGTATATTATAAAAAATATTTATAAAAATTAATTATTGTAAAAATGAACAGAATTTATATACATCTAAAATATTCTAGATCAAAGGAAAAAAGAGATGAAAAGATCATCTGACAATGACTTTAAAATAAAGACAGACGGTTAGTGATTAAAGGCAAACATGCTTTAAAAAAAGAGAAATAAGGCTTTTATTATGATGTCATAATCCAAGATTGTTACAGGTGAACTCAAAGAAAAACATTCATAAAGATGTTAAAGAAAAGCCTTTGATGATGTCATGAGGTAAGCATAATGAATGAATCTGTTTCCAACACATGACAAATAGAAAATAAATAAAAATACCATGTTATGATAAAAAATAAAGGAAAACCTCACAATGAAAATGATGTCAGATGCAAGATTGTTACTGAACAGATCAAAGGAATGAAAAAGTAAAGAAAATAACTAATCAACAGAAAATGATATATATATATATATATATATATATATATATATATATATATATAAAAATTTTTTTTTTGGTTATGTGATCACGCCGGAGTGATCACATAACCTTTCCCCTCCTCTCAGGTGATGTCAGTGATGTCATCAAGGCAAAAAGAGGACTTTGGCAGTGACAAAATTACAATTAAACAAATGTAATTTAACATATCGAAGCACAACTTCGTTTTTTTTTTTTTTATTTCCTACATATTATTTTAGTCCTGTTTTATATTTAGCAATAAATAAATGTCAGTCATTTGTGAATAAGGTTTTGGGTAAATCTCCAGAACACTCACAGTGTGACAATATCTTATATTTAAATTTTCAACTGCTTTGTACATTTCAAAAGTAGAAGGTAGAGGATGTATCTGGGAGGACACATTTTTAGGGAGTGAACTACGGTCAATAGATTCTTTGATCTTTGTGACATCATAAGGAAGGCTGAAATTAAAGCCAGATATCATCAGCACCAGGTACATACAGATCTTTGTGGTGTCATAATCACAGTTTGTTGTATTTTCCAGTTGTGGGACTGTGAGCTGGTGTCACAGGTTGCTGCATTCACACCATGGAGCCGCCTTGGGTCCTGGATGGCAACCATCCAGGCAGACAACCTTAAACATATAGTCCTCCATGTGCCACAGCCATGTTAAACTTCTCCAGTCTCTGGGGTCCTCAACACTGAGGCACCCGTGTGCTGGATCATGCACAGAGAACCACACCACATGGCCAAAACATCGTAGCTGGTGTTCCCCCATGATGCAAGTGATTCTCCTCATGGGAGTCTTCCTGAGTAACCATCAGTTAATCCAACAGTACCCAAGGATCCTCCGAGGACACAGAGTACCAGACGCGCAGTCGTCATCTGAAGTCACTGGTATGTGTTCAAGTCTCACAATCATACAGTAGGACAGGAAGCCCGGCTAACATGGACTTGGACCTTTGTTCTTGTAAAGGTTTTGGCTTTACCACACGTCTCTGTCCAGTGACCTCATGACTCCATAATGATTACTGATTTTTTTTTTTTGCTTCACATATAAAGAAAAATTTGATATTTGGTACATTCTCCTCTTAACGGAGGTATATACCTGATGGGAATCTTCTGCCTGTAAAAAAATAAAATAAAAATAAAAATAATTATATATGGGTTTGCAACTCTCAAAATGTTCAATGATCAGAAAACAGAGTAAAAAAAAAAAAAAAAAACCAACAACAAAAAAAAAAAAACAGAAGGGAAAAGTCTTACCAGCCAAGCTGTCCATCTGAGCTGCAGAAAAGTGTAAGAAATAAGATTATCTTGAGCGTCCACTGATACATGATGATCACCTGTGGATTCCAGTGGACTGTGGCACCTAAAAAGACTAAATCAGACTCCTGACACCCCCGCCCCCCCAGTGCACAGTCAACGGGAAGGGGAGGGGCCGCAGTGACCAATCAATAATACTGACCAAATGTGGATCAGAACTCTGCCCCGATGGGGGACTCAGACATTGGTGCACTGACGTAGTTATGAGGTGTGAACAGTTTGTTCATGGACTTAAAACATTTAAAGGTGCGTACAAATGACTCAGAGGCAATAAAAGTTACTATAATTACTACATATATTCACTTGTAATTACATACCAGAAATGATCAATAAAAAAACTGAAATAAACAGTGCTGGTTGTGCAGGTTTCTTCACTAGGGGGAGCCACAGAGTAACTCAGACACGAAAATCACATGCTGATTTCATATAAGAATTCTGTATTAATATCATGAACACGAACACACACACACACGTTATCAGTTGTGTGTTTGTCAGCTGGGGCACCCTGGGGTGCTACGGGGGTGACTCACAGACAAAATATAAATTCTCCAAGGTTTCACAATCACTTCTACCTTTATCTTCTTTCAACATCTCAGATTGCTGCCATTTTAAATAAATTTCATCCTGACGTAAAGCAGTTTCGGCTGAATAAATGTAAATCTGATCATTATTATTGATACTGTACAATAATAGCAACAATAAACAATAAAAGCAAAAATATCAGTATGAACATTAATCATAAAACCTGAGCAGTTTTGGGATAATTAAGGAGACGGGTAGAGAGAACGAGTGTGAACTAAATTATACTTACTTGTGTCCGATGTTTAATCGCCTCGTCTCCCAAATTAAACTGGTCAACACTCGAAAAGAAAAAGAACAAAAATAACAAAAGCAAAATTTCATTTCTTAAACATTTACACAACTTCTCTCTAAACTCATACACACACAAAAAAAGTTTTTCTGTTTCATTTCTCTCCGTGACAACTCTTGGGAACATTGTCCTCGAATTTCAGCAGCATTTCTTTCTCCTTTCTCCAGGTCCTTTGGACGTTTTTCACCAAACTTGGTATTGGAATAGTTTTACTACCATTTGCATGAGTTACTGCACACATATTAGCAAGGTCAGATTTGTCAAAGGTCAATCACTGGGGTCAAGGTCATGCCTGTTTGTCTGATGGGAGACACATCCCAGGTCCTCTGGCTGATTTCCACTGAACCTGGTATGTGGATGAAGGTCAACTCTGGAATTGCCCTTAAAGGCCTCATTTAGGCAAAGGTCATGTCTGTGGAGTAGCTGACTGTTGAACAGTAAATAATTCAGGGCATGTTTTCAGATCATGTTCTGGTCCAGATGGAACATCAGTTTGACATAATAAAGACCAAAGCCGTTGTCACCGTAGAAACTGGCAGTGATGATGAATATTTGTCTTTTTAAAGAAAATATTTTTTATGTTTTCTGTAAAAAGCAAAAAATAATGCGAAAGCCTGTTTCCTCAACTAAGAAAATTCCTCATCCACCTTATTATTGTTTTTCTATAATTTAATGAAGTTTTTGCATTATAACTTACTCATAAAAACCACGAGAAGCATTTTCAAAATATAAAAACTGGTCATAATTTTTTTTATTATATGCCCTGTACACAAATCATTTTTTAATGGAATGAGTTAAAAAAAATTGCATGCAGCCATAGCTGTCTCCATCAATTAACCAATTTTTCAGTACAGCTGTACAGCCTTTGGTTTTGTTTTTTTTGTTTTTTTAGGATTTAAGTCATAAAAAAAATTTCTTTGGCACCATTATAATTTTATTCCTTAGCATTTAAATAAGGGATTCATAATATGATTTTGGCAACAGTTATATGGTTTAGAATTTTTTTAATTTGGACCCCCGATGAGTCGAAATTCAAGCAATCAGACTTCATGACCTACATTTGTTAGAGATGTCAGAAACCACGTGAAGGATTCCCCCGAGCTACACGAATGCTATGAATCACATGGCAACAACCAATCAGAGTAAAGAAAGGCAGCGTGACAGAAACCAAAACCTCATGCATGTGCACACAGGTTTCCTCCTGCAGTTTGTCTATACGAGGCCGTTAGTTGGAAAAGACAATATTCGCCACGGAATTTCCCCCAGATAAATGTTCTTTTCAGCAAAAATGATTTGTAATTTTGCAGCATGTTACAAAAATAAACTAACATTATAATGCTTGGAGAAACTAAATGCTGTCAGTTTTGTGAAATTTGAAAGGCCGTACAGCTTTAACTGATCACTTTATAAAATGTCATTAATGCTCCACTTTTAATAAGTCTTTAATTATTCTGCCCAAACAACGAGATACCTGACATATATTCTTTAGATTAGTTTAATAAAAGTAATGACAAATGTCTGAGTTAAAGCTTAATGAGCTCAGCCAATTGTTGGTCAGAACGTGGGCGTCAGCGGTGATGATGCTCCACTGGGAACAAGAAGAAAACTTGGAACTGTTCCTCAAAGAAAAGTGGAAGGAGAAAAATATGGAGCCTCACGAAGTTCCTCTTGATCCTGAAACTTTAACCAGTAGACACATTTATTAACCCATCAGCATCCACAGCTTTATGGTTTTCCTCAAACATTCAGAAAAACACGCTGATCTTATTTTCTTACAGTTTAAAGACAAAGGGCTTTCGTCTTACAATCACACATTCCGTTCTGGGAAAAACAAACTTGTCTTTGCTGAGAGAATCGGCGTTTTAAACGTAGGAAGATAAACATTAAAGTTTCCTCCTGAAGTTAGCGTCATTTCAGCGGCTGTAAAGATTTTTTTTTAAATACGTACTTTGTTTCCGTGATGACAGTGAAAACTGTTGGGATTAGCGTCACTATCCAGACTCCGAGTCAGAGTCGCTGTATTCAGGCACCAGCGAGGACACGCCTCCTGAACTTTGACCTTCCTCTTCCATCCTCCCACAGTCCCGTATCAAGCATCCATCTTCTGTGGTTTTAACGTGAATCTCCAACTCACTGTTGCTCTTCTGTCCCACCCGTGTTGGCGGGACGACAGCCGCCGCACCGGGTGCAGCCTCTGACGACACGCCATCACGCGTGTCGGGTTCAGGGTCCGACCTCCTGCGGGAGACTGTGGCACAGAGTTCCGGTTTGTTCCCCGATCCGTCTGTGTGTCTGCGGATGAGGGGAATGTGGGAAGAGCCCAAAGCCTTGGCCGCCGCCATTCGTTTGCCCTGCAGTCCCAGTTTGTGAAGCAGAACGCCTGCTGCGCCCCCTACTGGTGCAGGTGATGAGCTGAACCACGGGCGGGATAAGGTCTCGTTCCTCTTCCTGCGCTCCGTTTCCTCACAGGCTGAGGAGGGACATGATGCAGCCAGTTACATCAGCAGGTTTAGAGGTTGGAGTGAATCTTAAATTAAGGAAAAATAACGCTCGGGAAACCTGCACAGACATTCCGAGCCTCTCTGCCGACTTACACTCTGGTGCCTGGTAGGTGAGCAGCTCTGCCAGTTTGTTGTCCTCCGCCGTCTCCGGCAGCAGGGGGATGGACACGTTGGCTTTCATCCTAAAGGCGTTGTCTTTCTCCTCCTGCTCGGCCAGAACTTTCCTCTCCTCCTGCACAATGAAGTACAGCATTCCATAAATTCCCACTTAAAGGAAAAACACGTTCAACAGAAAGGACAGGATATTTGTTCAAACACGTTAAAGAGGAAAGGTGATGTCTTCGAGCCTTAATTAGTGTAGTACCACCCTGCTACCACAAGATGGTACTATAGGCTTAAAATGAATCCAGTGAAGCTTCCGACACACTTTGCTTTCAGCTGCAAATCCTATCTAAACGTAGAAACCGATTCCACACTGACCCCTGCATGCCGAATAGAAACACTGTCACGCCGCATTTAACAATCTGTCAGTTTCAGAAACTCTCTGGGTGGCAGTGTATCGGGTCTTCCTGTACCTTTCACTAAAACTTCAAATTAAAAGTCTGCACTTTGAGCTCTTATTTATTTGAAATTCAGAAAAGGGCCCTGAAAGTTAATTCTTTGTATAACTATTACAGTACATGTTAGTCCAATGTTAGCATGAGGGCACTAAGCACTACAGCAGATACGGCGAGTGTAGCGTCAGTTAGGATGTGTTTGCTTTGTTTCGGATGGAATTTCCTGGTAAACAACACAATTCAAACATGCCTGACCTTTGACCCCAATGACCTTGACAGATGATTGACCTTTGACTCATTTTCTGCCACTTATTCGGGTCCAGGTCACGGTGGCAGTAGGCCAAGCAGCTCAACCCACACTTCCCTATTCTCGGCCAAGTCCTCTCTGGCCGAACTTGCCGACATACAAAGTTATAAAAGAAGGCGCTTCTTTTATAAATTTGCATGCAATGACAATAACTTTCTATTTAAAAGCAACCTGAAATGTCACACTACATTACCCACAAAGTTCGTGTAGGTAAGCAGGAGGGACTAAAAACAGGAGGAGAAGAAAAAAGGACAGAATCCCACCCGAAACTTTTTGCGGAGGAAGCTATTGAGGTCAAAGTCGTCCTTCCAGCGAGACTGATGGTCCTGAATCTCTGACAGAGACGGAAGAGCCTTCACCAGTTTCTGCTTGTCTTTCCCACTGTGTTCCAGCTTGAACATGGCGTCCGTCTCCAGTTTCTCCTTCTCTGCTCGCTCTGTCCACAGACACCGAGGGGACCATCAAAGAAGCACGCAAAAAAAAAAAGTGTCGCAAATAAAATTAGACGGGATGTAACTGCGGCGTACAGATGTCTGGGACCGTACCTGTAGTCAGGATCTGCTCGTTTTCAGCCATGTCCCAGCGTTCCTCCTTCCTCTGCGCCCCGCTCACGATCACGTAGTCGCAGGTTGCTGGGTCCGTCTGCATCTCGATGTAGTTGACACACAGGTGGCACTTCATCCTGAACCTGGAAAATTCATCATATGTCATTTTTTTACATTTCTTAATTTGCCCCCCGATGAAAAGCATTCATGGTTTGTTTGTTTTTTTTTTCCTTTCTCTCAGCAGCGCACGTTGAACTTTTCATTTTTCGGAGCCTTTGCTGACCGTGCTCCAACACCGTGGAGTTTGCCTTTAGTCGTGAGAAAGTCCAGCTCACTTAAATATTTTAAGACAAATCATAAAACTTATTTATGTTCTGTTTATCATTTGTTTTATTACTGGCCTGAATTATATTTGATGGTTTTAATTTTTTATTGCTATTTGACATTGTACATGAATTGGTTTTATTATTATTATTATTATCATCTGAAGTACTTTGTAAAATTTTCTGCTTCAAATGTTATATAAATAAATGTATTATTATTTTTATTATTAGTAGCAGTAGTATTTATGTATGAGCTTGCCAGTGACTTCAAAAACAGCCTGCATTTTTTTATATTTTACAAAACAGTTTGCAGACATCTTATGAATGACCGTGTGTTTAATAATCTTACATGGGGAAAAGCTCCAAAATAGGTACAAAAACTAAACTTGTGGCTGTTTAATCACATCTCAACCAACCTCCATCAGTCATGTGACACAAGTTAATTAGTTTCTCACAGACATAAAATAAATAAAATAAAATAACATCCAACCGTGTGCTTACCTGTAGATTGGGGTGGTGTAGTAGTTCCCCACTTTCTTCTTCTCTGCATTGTATCGTACCCCTGTTCAAACACGACACCAGCGTTATTAAAACATGTCCATCAGAGATCCTCTTGGACTGGACCACCCCCCTCAAATTACCCATGCCAATGTGATTTTTGCAGCCATCACACCAGATGTTGTACGGCATCTCAAACCTTTATGGACACAAACAGTCAGTTAGCGACATGACTAATATATAATAATTAATCTTATAAGCTTCCATGCAGACAAACCAACAAGCGGCGACTCCAACGCAACAGCTGATTCATGTAACGACGTGCAAACCTGATAATGAGGATTCCTTTGGACAGTTTCCTGGCCCGCTCACGCAGAGGGTGAGTGTTGTGGTAGCCATTGAGGGATCCATGCTGCAGACACAAAACAATCAACATTTGTTTTTTGTTTTGTTTGTTTTGTTTTTTTTTGCTACATAGCTTTAAAATGTTGTATATAGCAGTAGGTGTCTGGTATACACACTCATACTCACCTTTGCTGGGTCAAAATCTGGAGGATAGTATTTGTTTGTTCCTTTTCGTTCACCCTATTAAAAAAAACAAATAAATAAATAAATCAAAACATGATCCAAGCAGGAAAAACATGACTGAGAACTACAGGCTGAACGGTACACATTGTTTGGCTGATATGAGCCTTCCAAAAATCAGCGTTATTTCTGAGATATGGAAAGTTTTATATTACCAAAGAAACAATACAGAAAAGCCCTTTGGCTGTTGGAAATGGTGTCATTACATAGTTAGTCCAGCAGAGAGTGCTCAAGCACGTCAGGGACCCACATCTCCCCTTGGTCACATTAGCTCCCAGAGACGAAGCAAAAGCAGATGGCGTAAAAGCAACCAGCTGACATTAATTTTCAAACAGAGTGGGCATTTTACAGTGACAAGATGTAAGTGGGCACTTTGCCACCAGATAGGCAGGGCTGAAACAGATAAGAAGTCTATTTTATGCAAATGCTAAGAGATGCGACAGAACTACTAATCTTCATGAAGAGTGTGATGTACATTACTTGTAGTTATTTATAATAAAGTTTATATTTAAATTGTAAAACATCAAGCCTCAGTTACATTTCTTTGTCATAAGGGTTTCATAAAGCAAGGTTCAGAAATCATTGGCATTTTTATGAAAACACGAGAGGTCTCTGCAAAATTATACCTGCATTAATGGTAAATATCCACCAAATGGAGATAATTAATTTCAAGAACCTTGGGACATGACAACAACCATTCTGTTGCTTAAAGGAGTACATACTGGCAGATATATCAGTCTCAAATATATTTTACTACCTAGTTTCTGTGTAGGCCCACCAAAAATCCATATATGTCCACCTCTACTGAGAACGTAATTAATTAAATTAATGTTGACTTACCATGCTGAAAAGTGGTGCACTGCACCCGCAGTGGAATCAGGCGTTTTTGTCACTGAATAAAAGAAGAAAAACAAGATCTAAAATAAGGCTGCATGATTTGATGAACATGTCATTGAGATTTCTGAGGGAAATATTGCAACATGGTAAATGTATCCTCTTGTAATGTTACAGCCTGCTCCATAATGGACAGTGATTTTTTTTTCAAGATTTTGCATCTGTACTTCACCACAGTGTAGCTGAAGGGAAACAATCAAGATGTGCTTTCTAGTGCTGACTTTCAGCTTTTATTCAAAGGGTTTAACCATTTAGGATTTTAGCCACTTTAAAAGTTTTTTTTTTTCATTTTCAGAGCTCCTAACTAATCAGACAACCTAAATAAACATATGATTTATTTTTAATATATATCACTTTTCCAACCAGTTTTGTTTAGACAACTCAGAGGATGGACACATTTTTTATGCATCTTGCTGGTATGAACCATACGCACTTGTAGAGCTCAACGACATTGACTCTTGTTCATCCACAGTACAGTCTAGGAACATTCATATAGAAGTAAGTCTGATATTGGCCCTGAGGCCCGCTGGTGCTTAGCTACAAATTCTGTAGCATTAAGCATATGAGAGCAGATGAAACTCTCCCCAGATGGGAAACCAGTCATTTCCCCAGCTGAGGCCAGTATCCATTTACAGCTGGGTGGACTGAGACAGTAGATTAAGTATCTTGTCCAAGGACACAGATAGGTCTACATATTTGCAGGCCAGCTCCTACCCACTCAGCTACCTGCTCTACGACCTTGCATGTAGACAACTTTCATATGGTCTGTCTTTGTGCTGGACATTCATATTCAACGATTGTTCAGAGTAGTGAAACATGGAACTTGGTGAGGCTGTTTTTATCCAGACAGGAGTAAGTTTTTTAATCCACCCATATGCCAACAGCTTTCTCAAGGTCAGCACCTTTCAATTTGACAACTTCATCTTGGTCAGGCAGCATGTTTGTGCTGAAACGGAAGAGTTACTGGGATTAAATCTTGGCTGTCAACTTTTGGACCACCACATGAAGCTGCTAAGGTGTTTCTGGACTAGTTGGTTGTCTGATGGTTCCTTAGTCACCAAAGAAATCCTGTTGTCATCCACAAACATCTTGATCTGACAAAGCACAACTACTGACAACTCAATAGAGGGTTTTCAATCACGTGACCGATTTGCTGCAGGACAGGTGCCGTCTCCATTCTGGATTACAAGGAGGCTGGTGCATGATAGAAAAATGGAGAGAATGTACGGTTATTACGATGCTTTAAATCCTCGAGATAAAGCTTTTTATCGTGATAGATGTGTAGCAGTTGGTTCAGTGGATCCGTATCTTATACCAGATAGTGAATTTAGTGTCGATGTGACGAAATGGCCGACAGTGTCACACTGCGATATTGTGAACTAGGAAGCTGCTGGCCTCCTGCAGAGCATCACAGCAGAGCTCTGAAAGTGGAGGTCGTCTTGAAGTCCTGAGCAATTTCTCTCACCAGGTGCTGGAAGGGCAGCTTGCGGATCAGCAGCTCGGTGCTCGAGGACCACAATGTAAATAAGCATCCATATTGGAAGAGTTCTTGTGTTATCCTCGGCAGTATTTTTATGTATTGCTATATAATTTTATTGCCGAATAAAATTATAATATATAATAGTATTATGATAAAACAGTGGATTTCTGGTAGCGGCGGATCTCTCTCAGCGCCACGGTGCCGTGAGGCTTCTTCACATCGACGTTGAAGCTTCTGCAATTGTTCGCCAAATGCACGTATCGTATCACAGCGGCCACCGCGTCGTAATCCAGAATGGCCACGGGACACAAAATGACGTGACCGATACGTCACATGAAAACCCTCTATAGCAAATACAAGGAAAAATAGCGACCTGAGTACACTTCCTTGCGGAATTCCACTTATTTGGTGGTTTTGCTGATTGAGTTCCTTCCACCAAAATATGAAAAATCAAAATAAATAAACGAAAAGGTGTTTAGAAACAAAGCGAAACATCACGCACAGCTAATTTGGTCGGTTAACTGGCTGTCTGATTGTTTTAAGCACTAAATACCTTCAACTAAAACGCTTATTTTATGGAAGACTGCTTGATTGTGGTGAACTGATTTGGACGAGCAGCATAAAATGTTTTTCTCATGTGGTGGAAACACAAGCACAAATCTGCAGCAGTTTTTTTGCGACGTTTTCTCGTCGAATGTAAACAAATCGGAGCTAAAGGTAAGCTAACGTTAGCATTAGCTGGCTAACCGACACTATTATCTTCTGAAAGGTGAATAACTAAAACACATCTTCAGAATAACACGCGTAAAGCCGTTTGTCAAAGACCGCATTTAAAGACTCGAAAAAATTGATAAAAACTTCAACTTACAGGGAAAAGAGCACAATTATGACGTCACAACTTTTTTCTTCTTCTTCGTCTTCTGTTTTCCGGCAGCAATGTTTCAAAGTTGTCACATCTCAAGAAAGACCAAAAAGCATTTTGGCTTTAAATATATTTAACAAAACAAAACCAAACAAACAAAAACAACAACGACAAACAACTACGAAAGCAATTTTAAAATATAGTATATATATTATTAGCTACGAATGTGTTATATGTCTCTGATTTTTTTTTAATGGAAATATATTTTCTAATGATAAAGTAAGGCACTGCTATTTTATTAATGTAATAATAAAGTAAAACACTAATAATAACAGCTGTATTTATAAAGGAGTTTCATACAGGATGCTTTAACATCTGAAGCACCCCAAATCCATATTTCCAGATTACATAACATGGACGAGAGTCTCCGACTCCCCCTGGACGGGACTCCAGTCCGACACAGGTTACTTCACCAGATGAAGACAACTGGCCCATTTACAGCTGGGTGTACGGGCAACGCTGTGAAGCGTCTCGTTCGAGGACACAGACAGGGAGTACAAGCTGGATTTGAACCCTGCTCAATACATCGGCAGATCAGCTCCATAAGCAGGAAACTGCCTGATTGGCAAAGTGCATCATTAAAACCAACAATGCACCGGAAAACAGCTACAGACAGCAAGAAAGCAAGAACAAACATCTCATTCAAATGTGTTCACAGTCAGTTAGATAAAACAGAGACATAAAATACATAAAGGATTATTATCCACAAAGGGAAACTGAGCAAGGCATCATACCCAACTTTTCAAGACATGTCTATAAAAGAATGTCTGTGCAAAATTTGGTGCTTTTAGCATAAAATGCACAAACATTTCACATATCTGGCCTGCTGTGTATCATATAGACACAAATAAAATGTGTGTGTGTGTGTGTGTGTGTGCATGTGTTCTTATACCATAATTACATTGATACAAAAAGAAAGAAAGAAAGAAACTGAGCTGGCCATCTATTTTTTTTATTATACATATCAAGCAATTCTGTGTAAAATGCATCATTTTTATTATAAAACACACAATTGTTTCACATAGATGCCCCACTCGCTATAGACACAAAGGGTGTGTGTGTGTGTGTGTGTGTGTGTGTGTTCTTAGGCTGAATCCATTATAATCACAATTACATTAAAACAATTTCATAAATTGAGCTTGACTTGTAATATATAGATGTGGTAGTGTGGAGTGTGCATGCCCTCCCCTACCTGTTCTTGGTAGTGCGCACCTGGTTTCTGATTGTGTTTGATGTGAGCCAGGGATATAAATTCAGCATTGTTTTGTGGCTTCGTTCCTCTTTTGCTTCCTGGTCTCTCCCGTGAGGCAGCATTGGAGTGGCTTTACATGCTGTGGTGACTGCGTGCGTTCATCATTTTCCTTCCTCTCTGGAGCTTTGGGTGGCTCTTTATTAGTGGCTTGGAGTAGTGACGTTAAGTTCGAGTCAGGCTGCTCGACACAGCATCGAGCTTTGTGAACCAGAAGTGTCGAGCACGCCCCCATCACGTGACCACTGCGAGCGAGGCCTCGTTACGTCACCCCACGTGTCGAGCTTCGCAGGAAAGTCGAATAATCTGGGCGTGTCGATACGACCCGCCAAGTATTTAAATGAGATCTGAATCGCGGCACAAACTGTGCGTTTGTGAGAGGAGGAGACTGCTAGCGACAGTGTTATTGCCAATTACTACGTGACAGGGACAGCATTAGTTTATACACGTATTTAGGTCTAGTTTAGAGTTCATTTAGTATAGTTAGCTACATACACATAGGACCTAACCACACACAACAGGCATCCATTCATATACAACATTTATCCACACAGTACATCAACACAGGTTATAGGTTAGACTATATATTCATAGGTAGATCAGAGACTGAGCTGAGTGACTGAAGAGCTGTGATTTTGGCGAGCGGGTCTTCTCCAAAGCTGGAGAGGTGGTGAGGCAGAAGAGGAGCCGATTAAAGCCCAGCACTGTTGAAATGATTCTTTTTTTGAACAAAAATTGTTGATAGTTGCACAATCACCGTCTCCTATCCCCTCTATTCTAACTTACAAATTACAGTATCATAAGCACAAGTTGCAGAAGCACATGCCTTTCTCACTTTTCCCGTCACATTCCATCCAAATATTGTTTGAGGACTGATGAATCTACATATAGTCTACAATAAAGGCTTTCATAACCAGTATGTGTGCATCTGTAGGGACTATTTATTACATTAAGAAAGACACAATAATGAAGATGACATTTTTTATTAGTATTTTTCAAGGACAAACCACATCAGTCATGAATTACTGCAAACATTTGTCACAGCACTCGCTCAGGGTAATTCTCAAAACAATCCAGCAGATGTCACCCTTCAAACTGTATCAAACGCCTCGAAGCAGTGTGTCGATTTTCAGCCAGTTGTGTTGAAGTGGCTCATTGGTTCATGAGGCCTCGAATTTGCCATCACTAGCTTGGAGTGCTGTTTTACTCTGAGTACCACTGCGGCTTACAGCTGCTGCTGTTCGCGGGCGTGTTTGGGCCACCAGCGTCTGATTTGGGGTAAGCGGCCAGCTTTGCCTTTTTGGCCCATTCAGTTGTCTTTTATCGTTCTATAATGTCGTTTTTTTTTTTTTATAGCGTGGCACTTTGTGCGCTCTTACGCACGTTGTCTGGAGGCTGGGAGTGCAGCTCCACTGGGGTCTTGAGCAGACCGGTGCGTCTTCTTACTGGTGAGTTGCTGGTTTCTGTCTTTTATAAACAATTATAAATTATTTTGGTCTGCTAATGTGGTGTTTACATCACAGCGGGACCAGGCTGCACCTCCCGCGGTGGCTGCTGGGAACAGCTGCGTCGGCTTGATAATTTAGAGGCTGGCCACGCCTTGCGTAACTCCTCCTGCTGCTGACTTCCTGGATCCTGGGTATTTGACCAAGCTGCATCTTGTTAACAGTCTGGTAACAAATTGGACTTTGTACGGACATTATAGGGGTCACAAAGCCAGAGGTGGGCGGAAAAAAAAAGAGAAATAACATATCGCGTGCTGGCTCTGTGATCCACATTTATCCCACACCTGTATTTTATTGTTTGTTTTTTTTTTAAATCATCGCCCTACGTGTTTTAACTGTAATATATTGGTGTTTGGTTTATTTGCATGTTCTTTTTTTGTGTGGATGAGAGTTTTGTAATTTTGAGTTTGGGTTTGTTTTTTTACTTTCAGTGTTTTTTTTTTCTATATTGGTAAATGGGGTGACTTTAACTAATCAAGGTTGGGAATAAATAAAGGCGTTCTTTTTGGTCTCTGTTCCCCTTTTTTCAAAAAGGTAAAAACGAACCTGTGTCTGCCTTGTGCAGGGTCCTAGGCCTATCCTAGGTGGCGCTCTCTCGCTCTCTTCCACCCTCCTGCCACATTTATATATATATATGTGTGTGGTAAAACAATGCCTGTGTAAATGTAATGTTTTTGCTTTTAATCTGCCTCGATAGATACTTTATTAATCCCCTCATGAAATATTCAGTTGTCTTACAGTAGCAAATCTGGTTTTAAAAGACAGAGACAATAAATATATAAAAACCCCGTAAGATAACCCCCCCCCCCCACACACACACACACACACACACACACAGCTAAATCAACAGTCATTATTATTAGTTTCTCAAAGCCACGTCACTGCGTCGAGTTCGCCCACCACTAGATGGCGATAATGCACCAAGTAAACTGGCAACACAGTTGGTGGTGGCGTCAGCTCGCGCAGGGGATTGTGGGATTGTCACGTGTTTTCCCCGGTGAAGATGGAGTCTCCTTCGGAGCCCCACAAACGTTTTATCTGCTCGTTTCCGGACTGCTCGGCCGCTTATAATAAGCGCTGGAAGCTGGACGCGCACTTGTGCAAACACACGGGCGTGAAGCCGCACGCGTGCGCGCACAGCGGCTGCGGCAGAACCTTAACCACGCAGCAGCACCTGGCGCGACACGCGCTCACGCACAGCGGCCTGAAGCCGTTCGTGTGCGGCGTGGACGCGTGCACGGAGGCCTTCACCACCAACGCCAACCGGACCAGGCACGTGGAGCGCGTGCACAGCCACGACAGCAGGAAGTACACGTGCAGGTACGAAGGCTGCGGCCTGGAGTTCCGGAAGAATAAGCTGCTGAAGGCCCACGTGTGCGAGCAGCACGCGCAGGTGCCGCCGTGCCGCTGCGCCTTCCCGGGCTGCCGCGCGGCCTTCTCCTTCCCCAGCGGCCTGCGGCGCCACCAGAAGGTGCACCGGGGTTACCCGTGCCCGGAAGACGCCTGCGCCTTCACCGGGAAGACCTGGACCGAGTACCTGAGGCACCGCGCGGAGCGGCACGCGGCCGAGCGGCAGTGGCTGGGCCTCAGGTGCGACAGGTGCAGCAAGGTCTACAAGGAGCCCTGGCACCTAAAGGCGCACCAGAAGGTCCACGCGGCCGACAGGGTGGTGCTCAGGTGTCCCCGGGACGGCTGCCAGCGGTCCTTCACCACTGCCTTCAACCTGGAGCACCACATCAGCTCCTTCCACGAGGAGAACCGACCTTTCGCCTGCACCCACCCGGGCTGCGGGAAGACCTTCGCCGCCAAGCAGAGCCTCCAACGCCACGGCGTGGTCCACGATCCGGACCGGAAGAAGCTGACCAAGCCTCGGCGCATACGCTCGCTGGCCTCCAGGTTGAGCGGGTACAGCGAAGGAAAGAGAGCGGTCTGCAAGAAGAAGAGGTCCAAACCCCTCAGCGGGTCTGGACCGCACCAGGAGAACCCAGCAGGTCCAGTTGAACTGGTGTCACTCCTCCAGGACACGTCATTGACAGGCAGCTCTGGTTTGGAGACTCAGAGACTGACCGAAGTTCTGGCGGCACCGCTGACGTTGTAGAGTCCAGATGCAGCCTGCAGAAGAACATTAATTCAGGACGTTTTGTTTTCGGTCACTGTGACAGTATTTGGGTTTGTTTGAAGGCATAGTTGGAGACTGGAAAAATTTTTTACGTTTTATTGTTTTGTATCATTTATGTCACAGCTGGAGCCGTATGCAAACCGTGAATTGCTGTTCGTGTAACCCCCATTGTTATTGAAACTTCTTGATTCACACAAAACCTGAAACCTTAAATTCATCTGCTGTTTCCTGAACCGCCATCGTCATCTCATGATAGTTGTGGTGGTTTCTGTGCCAAGCTGCAGAATATGATACGTTATCATCTCGATAGCCACTTTGCAAATAAAAATTTAAATTTATTTTCTGAGCAGGGTGACGTATTCTGCACGTACTATTTCAACAGTTTGTTTCAGATATCGACGTGGAGATTAACATTTCTGGACTTGGCATCAATGCATCAGTCTCTGCTAACTGCGGTTAGCATTGGTGTAGGTGGTCAAAGCATATCTGGTCAACTTCTAGCATCTTGGTCAATTGTGGCACTTCTCATTGGTTGTTACACTACAGTGCTTCTGGTGTTATTTTAAAAGCTGAAAGTCCTTCCTGCAATTTATTAGTGTCACAGTGTTTCATTTAGTCTCCATTTATGTGGGAATTATTTTTGTTGTAAAAGTAAGTCCCATTAAGACAAAACAAAAAAACCTATGTTGAATTACAACAACATGAAGCTGTTATGAGTGGTTGGGGTTCCTGAGGCAGGTCTATGACATCATCGTTTCAGAAAAGTTCTGTACGTTTTGTGCTGATGTGACCAAATCAGATGATCATTTTGAAATATTTGTCGGAACCAAACCCACTGACCAACGAAGAGTTGGTACGTGATATGAGTTTACTATAGACTGCTCATGCTTTCCGTGATTGGTGCTAATGACTAGCTGTTGTTGATGCTAACCATGAGGAATGTGGTTGGTTTATGGACTCAGAGGCAACTTTCAAAACTTTGAGTCAATGTTTCAGTTGAAATGTTTTGAACAAAAACGCAGTCTCGTGTCAGAAGTTTGTACTGCAGTATTTGTGAATGAGTGAAAGTTCATGTTGCTGGGTTTCCATTACAGATTCGCACAAACTTGAGTGGAATTTTCAGAATGTCAACAAAATACAAACCCAGCGTGACGGTTGATGGAATGTGACGACTCAGTTTCTTCTCTTGTGAGAACTGATTCCAATCATCATAGTAACATAAGAATGAGTCCAACAAAATAATAGATTTTGTTGTTTTTTTGTTTTTTTTCAAATTCAGAATTGTGTTTATCTTTTATAGTATCTAAGAAGAAAATTTAAAAACATGAAGTTTGCATTAATAAAAGCGAAAATATTTTTTCTGGATCAATCAATAGTTTGGTAAGTATTTTGATCATAGGTTGCCATATGCATCATTTGGTCCATAAGTATTTGGACAAGCATCAACAGAATGGCGTTTATAACATTAATTACAGGGATTTTACACTGCATGAAGTTTTTTTTTCATCACTCTGGTTACTTAAAAAAAAAGTATAGCATGATAACTACATCTACACCAGTTTTCTGTTGAGGTCAGGAGATGGACACATGGAATTTGTATCAGCAGCTCTTCAGTTACTGGAACTTGTTTTTATTTCTTCATATGAGTCCAGAGGAGTTCGTCAGAAATGCTGTAGTTTTGCCAAGAAAGAGTTAAACGTCTTTTTAAAGTGGCTGAAATAAAGAACACACTTTTCTTCATTTAAATCAATTTATTATTTACAAGATTTAAACAAACTCGTGCTTCAAACATCATGTGACGTCCATCGTTCCGTGTACACGGAATCTGTACAGACACGTGTACTCTGCGTGACCCCAGTTGCTGAGCACACGTAAGGCCACGTAGCGATGGACCTCGCTGGGTTTCTGCAGGTGGAGAGAAGAACAGAGAGCAGAGAAAAGTGCTGTTAGGATGTGTGCAGTTCAAACATCTAGACAACAAAGTGCAAACAGATCTTTAGATGTTTCTTCAAACTTACAGGCAGCTCAAACGTCTGCGTCGGGTCTCCGTCCTGGTCGTATGTAAACTTGCCCAGCAGAGTCCCGTCGTCATCGTCGTCCTCCATCCCCTGAGAAAGACGGGAGTGAGAACATGTTAGAAATAAAACTTGTGGGCCGACCAGAAACAACACGTGGGACAGAGACCTCTGCAGCTAACCCTCATGCTAATTAGCACAACAACAAGAGCTCAAAAAAGCAGAATTCCATGTGATTTTAATGGAATGATTATCTACAAGTTTATAATGAATCACTTTATCATTTCTCCTCCTTTTGCACATTTATCCAAACAAATTCCTGGTGAAAAGTTGCTGAATGTTAGCGAAACCCCAAGCTAGGCCCCTGTTAGCTTGAGCATTAAACTATCTAAAGAAAGCACCTCACTGTGTTCTGAGGTCACTCGCAGTTTAAAACAAATCTGTTTTTCAGAAAAGAAAATCACAATAATGCTGTCGACAGTATATTCAGGGTTGGATTAAGCGTTAGCATAGCAACAGGTTGTGTGCTAATTGTTGTTTGTGAATTTCACAGCCGGAATGTTCCATATTTTGTCAGCAGCCAAAAGTGTCAAACTTTTTGCCGTCTGATGGCGCCGCTTTATTACATCTGTGAATTAAACAGGGTTCCAACAGATCGGTTAGATATCGAGTTAATCAGTGATGTATTAACAGGATATCCTAGAGACGGAAAAAAAGAACATTTCCGTTGGTAAATAAATCAGTCGTGGAGTTCCACGTTTCTTTTCTAGATTGTGATCACTCACATAAATCTCAAAATCTTTAGGGGCCGAGTCAATGTGTCCACTGGGGGAGCTGTAGCTCGGCACATGGTCCAGAGTGACGTGACTCATCCTGACGGGGTGCGACAGAGCGACGACCAGAGTCCCCTGATGGCCCTGAAACGCCCAGCACCTCCCTGGGAGCAGCTCCGGGAAGCCCTGAAAGAAGACAAAGTACCATTTAGACCCAGCAGCAAATGATCGATAATCATGACCAAGAAGATCTTCAGAGACAAACACAGAGTGAAACACGAAACAAAACTTTCAAATAAATAAATAAACATACCTGAATGGCAATTCGTGGACTCTGAGAGCGACACCACACAGAAAATCCAAACAGGGTCCTGCATGTGGACTGAGAGGGGTGGGTCTCAGTAGTTCTGGACCGGACCACAGTGGCACCTACAGAGGATTAAAAAACAACAACGACATTGATTTAATGTAAATGCGTTAGCCTGTGTGTTAGCAACCAGTCAATATTCCAGGTGTGCTGAGAAATTCACTAGACTGGGTAAGTATGTCCCTTCTGAGCTACTGTACCAACATGGTGGCCTCCATGAGGGGGCCCGCTCACATGAAGATATAAAGAGCTCAGTTAAAGCTCATGAAAATACATCGATACGTTATTGCAGGTGTAACTTGAAGTGAGAGATATGAATGCAGCTTTTTTGTTTGTCCTGATTTGATATAAAGAGACCTGAAATTGTTCCAGTACGTCTGGGAAATGGTCACATATGGAGCATGTCAGCAGCTGGAAAGTATCACTGGAATAAACCCCCAAAATGTACTTTTAGACTCGATCCAGCTCTGTAACGTAGGAACAATACGGACGCTAACAGGGCAACTAGCACGCGAGGTAGTAAATGAGTGTTTAGGCATATTTTGATGTATTTTCATGAACTATGACTTTGGAATATTGATACGTTTCTATTCTTATTTTAATATTTCAAAGTAGCATGAAAAAAGATATTCTGAAATACTGAAGAATGAAGTCACATGACTCAGATGGGGGGGTTAAATCTTACCTAGAGACTCCAGAGCAAAGTCGGCCATTCTGTCTGCCATCGGTCGTTCACAGCGCCGCCGATCAGCCTCAAGTTGCTCCTGAAAAATATACAACATACAATAAATGACCAAATGTCACACAAACACACACACAAAGATTAGGATTATACTCCGTCCCGTCCCTACATCCCTAACCCACACAAGAAATAAATGACTAAGATTTGTGCGTTTTATGGTAACAGGACCAAATTTTGCACACACAGTTTGATATTTAAGAAGAAGAATTTCAAATTCAGTTTTCATCTTCAGTAAATACCAAAATCCGAGACAGCCACCATGTAGGTCCAGAATATCTTCAAAATGATCTGTCTTTTACTAAACTGGAGCTCTTGGTGAAACTGTATTGTACCTGTTTTAATGCTAAATCTCCACCAGGTGGAGATATTGGTCCATTTCAAGAACTTTGAGTACAGGCTGCTGTGGGACACGATGATGAATCTGTTGCTTATAGTAGTAGATGTCATACAGAGAGTAATGAAGTGTTGTTGTCTGACACTCTGAATCCATTCCAGCCACAATTACATTGATTTAAAAAAAAAATTAAATAAATAAAACTGAGCTTGGCAGGATATCTAAAACAATGTGTGTGCAAATTTGGTGTTTTTAACCTTAAAATGTGTCATCAATTTACAGATCCACCCGGGTATGGACACAACATGCAGATCAACGTACCTTGATTTGTTCCATGAGCCACCTCTCTGCAGCCTGTTTCAGCTCTGGGCTGAGCTGGACGTGGTCAGGACCAGCTTCTGAAGATGGACTCTGCTGGGTGGGTGGACAGTAACAAGACATATAAAGAGACAGTCTTGTCTTAAAAATACATATTATATTTAATCTGCATGACTTTAACCAACACACAAAGCAACAGTGAGCTGCAGGTGTTTGCAGATGAAGTCTACCTCCACAGATGGAGCCTTGGTGGTGCTGAGGTCAACAAGATGAGGGACAACTGAACCGATCATGTTGAAGGTGGGCACCGTGGGCAGGAGGTGCCAAAGAGCTGGGGAAAAAAACGGGGAGGAGAAAGCAAACATCTGCTGAATCCACCAAGCTGCTAAAAATCATCCAATCACCAAACACAATTCATCAAGGAACCACATGATCCACCTGAGATGGAAGCTGATTGGCTCACACTTACCCATCAAAGTGAAGGCAATTATCAAAATCCTGGCACCAAATCGATGACGGGGAGCATCAGTGGAGCTGGTGGAGGCTGCTGGTTTCATCCTGGTGGGGTCCAGTTTGTGGAGGAGTGAGTCCCCACCTGTCAAAGAAACCACACAGAGGCCTTTCAGTGTCACATGACTCTGTACTATGTCCCCAGTGTGTCGGCCACTGCCCTCTGGTGGACCGGGAAGGTACTGCAGGAGGGCCATGAGGCGATTCAAAATAAATGAGAACAAACTCTTGGATTTTCAGTATTGTAATAAAGTTTAAAATGTCACAAAATACTACTATTACTAGTAGTACTAACAATAATAATTATAATAATAATGATTCAGGTGTGTGTGTGTGTGTGTGTGTGTGTGTGTGTGTGTGTGTGTGTGTGTGTGTGTCCGCCTGTGACTGACCTTCACAGTAAGATGATTCCAGGTCATCGTCATACTGGTTGAGGTCGGTGACCTCAGCAGAATCACTGCTGGCGTTGTGGCTGACGGCCGTATGACGAGTGTCTCTCCTCTTCTTGAAAATCCTGGAAGGGGTGACAGAGAGAAACACGGATACACAACATGAGGAATTATAATGAGGACAAAGAAAGGAAACAGAGTGTCAAAAGAATATCAGAGTTAACGTTAGAGCCACAGAAGCAGATCACGTACCTGACCGGGGTCTCACGGTAACAAACGGTCCTCTTGTAGGACTCAGAGTCTTCATCATAAATATAGTAGCCCATCGCAACCAGGCGGGCACTTCTACAGGCCATGACTGGAGAGAGAGAGAAAAGAATCAAAAAGACTGCATTTCAGTCAAATTTACACAATTTGTGGGTTCAGACAAACAGTCAACAACACACAATGAGCAAACATCTTGACAAATAATATGACACTCTTTTGTGTAAAAGAAACATATAATGGAGAAAAAATTAGATTTCAATGCAAAACTGATACGCTTGTTAAAAGTTTGTAATCATTACTGTGCAAAAGCTTCATAAGCATGTAAATAAAAAAAAAAAATAAATATTACAAAGCTGTTGAATGTTAAATATTTCAAATATTGATGAATACAAATTTGTGGGTTCAGACAAACAGTCAACAACACACAATGAGCAAACATCTTGATAAATAATATGACACTCTTTTGTGTAAAAGAAAACATATAATGGGGAAAAAAATTGAAAAAAAACTGATACGCTTATTAAAAGTTTGTAATCATTACTGTGCAAAAACTTCATAAGCATGTAAATAAAAAAATATTACAAAGTTGTTGAATGTTAAATATTTCAAATATTGATGAATACAAAATTTATTTTTCACACACACACACACACACACACACACACACACACACACACACACACACACACACACGCACACACACGCACACACACGCACACACACGCACACACACGCAATGGTAACAAAGTTATTCAGAATTTGAGGGTTTCTGGAGCTGTTGCATTTTATTATTATTATTGTAGTTGTTGTTGTTGTTCACCGTTGTCACATTTGTTTACAATTTCATCCAAAAATTAATGATTTAAATAATATATTTCGCAACATGCGATCACACAGTAAGTCCAAGTTTTAATGTCACATTAAAGAGAAGTCAAGCTAGCGACCGACAACAAAAGATACGTCCGGTGTAACACCAAAATAATTCACTCTACATACCGAATATCCGGTGAAACTTCAAAATTAATTTACCCGTAACTTGACAAACATTAACATACACAAAGTCAAAATTATTTAGAACATTTAGAAAAATATATTTCCTAAATTCTGGTACACATGGAACAGAAATACAGGCGTCGAGAATTGAGAACATTTACTTTCAAAATCACCTTTTTTACTATATATTTCAATGTAGAGACGGTAAGCATGGCCAAAAGTGGATCATTTTAAAAATTAAGTTGTTCAGAACGTTTTATGGAGTGAAAAAAAATGTTATGGGTCCAAGTTTTTATGGTTGTTCTTCACTTTTGGAAAGTTTCATGAAATCCAGCCAACTTCTCTTTTTCTGCATGATTTTCTCTGAGACAGATCATTAAATGTTTGAATAATTTACCTGTTGTGTTGTGAAGCGACGATCAGGCGGCTGATTAACTCAAAATCCACGAAAAATCCTCAAACCTCAACCTCGTCTTACTTTAAGAACCAAATTCTCACTGCACCAGTCAAATAATTGATCAGTTAATATGAATAAAACGGTCAGACTGAGAGATAAAACACAGACTGCTGCAGGTTTAAACACACACACACTGTCACACAAACTACAGACTGACTCAGACTAAAGTGAAACTGCACAAAGAACAAAAGCATAAAGCATAAAGTAATTCACACGTCACAAAGAGAGGCACTTCCGGTCAAACTTTATGAACTGTCAGATATGACCGGAAGTAGAATTGTGGACATAAATGGACATTTACATATACAGCGCTATGCTTATGACCCCCCCCCCCCCCCGCAATCATCATCACTTTTTCTAATAGAGTTCAATTGTGATGGAAATCACTGAAATATATTGAATTAATACTGGACAAAGAACTACAGAAAAATGCATAATTATTCAAATTAATGGACTCTGAATGTGTTGAGCTTTACTCACGAGGAAGACTGATTTGACCTTATTTATCCTTTAATGTAAATGTTTCTTTATTTTGTGTCTTGTAGAGGTTATTTTTATGTTTTAAAGTCTGTGCTTTTTATAAATGGTGTAAATATTCCATGTGATTAACAATGTGCAGCTTTAACTGCATGACACTTTATTACATAACGATCATTATCGGATTGATTTATTTCAGTTTTTTCTTCGCTGTGTCACTTTTTCAGTGGGTCAATAGTTGACATATGTTCTGAACAGTGTGTGAATGTCAAATTTTCACAAATTGGACCTGGATGATATCAGAGTTCTGCTGTTGTGCAAAACTTCCAAAAGTGTGCAAATGCTGGTCCAGAAGTGAAAGTAATGTTCAGACTTACAAACTTTTTTATGCATTTCAGAAAAACGAAACCCTCACCCTTAACCCACTCCTAATCCATGTAAACTAATCTGCATGGCATAATTAGCATAATTGGCACAATTAGGAGTTAATTCTAGTAATTTTGGCAGTATTTAAATACAGACGGGTATTGCATTCACTTGATAAATGTATTTTTTGGTTTGTTTTTCGGAGTAATTATTTGTGTTTTTCTAAGTAATTTATTTTCTGTCTGTTTTTCAGAATAATTATTTCTGTTTTTCTGAGTAATTTATTTTTTGGTTTGTTTTCTGAGGAAATATTTTTTTTGTTTTTTTTTTCTGAATAATTTATTTTTAGTTTTTTTTTTTGGGGGGGGGGGGAACTATTTTTTTTATTTTTTTATTTGTTTAATTTCTTGAGTCACCGCATAGCCAGCCTGAATGCATTTGAAATGCATTTCAAATGCATTCAGGCTGTATCTGTCCAACTGATCCTGGAGAAAAGACTTACAAACTTTTTTATGCATTTCAGAAAAACTAAAACCTCACCCTTAACCCACTCCTAATCCATGTAAACTAATCTGCATGGCATAATTAGCATAATTGGCACAATTAGGAGTTAATTCTAGTAATTTTGGCAGTATTTAAATACAGACGGGTATTGCATTCACTTGATAAATGTATTTTTTGGTTTGTTTTTCGGAGTAATTATTTGTGTTTTTCTAAGTAATTTATTTTCTGTCTGTTTTTCAGAATAATTATTTCTGTTTTTCTGAGTAATTTATTTTTTGGTTTGTTTTCTGAGGAAATATTTTTTTTGTTTTTTTTTCTGAATAATTTATTTTTAGTTTTTTTTTGGGGGGGGGGACTATTTTTTTTTTATTTTTTTATTTGTTTAATTTCTTGAGTCACCGCGTAGCCAGCCTGAATGCATTTGAAATGCATTTCAAATGCATTCAGGCTGTATCTGTCCAACTGATCCTGGAGAAAAGACTTACAAACTTTTTTATGCATTTCAGAAAAACTAAAACCTCACCCTTAACCCACTCCTAATCCATGTAAACTAATCTGCATGGCATAATTAGCATAATTGGCACAATTAGGAGTTAATTCTAGTAATTTTGGCAGTATTTAAATACAGACGGGTATTGCATTCAGTTGATAAATGTATTTTTTGGTTTGTTTTTCGGAGTAATTATTTGTGTTTTTCTAAGTAATTTATTTTCTGTCTGTTTTTCAGAATAATTATTTCTGTTTTTCTGAGTAATTTATTTTTTGGTTTGTTTTCTGAGGAAATATTTTTTTTGTTTTTTTTTTCTGAATAATTTATTTTTAGTTTTTTTGGGGGGGGGGGGGGACTTTTTTTTTTTTTTTTTTTTTTTTTTAATTTCTTGAGTCACCGCGTAGCCAGCCTGAATGCATTTGAAATGCATTTCAAATGCATTCAGGCTGTATCTGTCCAACTGATCCTGGAGAAAAGACTTACAAACTTTTTTATGCATTTCAGAAAAACTAAAACCTCACCCTTAACCCACTCCTAATCCATGTAAACTAATCTGCATGGCATAATTAGCATAATTGGCACAATTAGGAGTTAATTCTAGTAATTTTGGCAGTATTTAAATACAGACGGGTATTGCATTCACTTGATAAATTTATTTTTTGGTTTGTTTTTCGGAGTAATTATTTGTGTTTTTCTAAGTAATGAATTTTTTGGTTTGTTTTCTGGGGAAATTTTTTTTTGGTTTGTTTTTCTGAATAATTTATTTTTAGTTTGTTTGTTTGTTTTTTTTTGGGGGGGGGGGGACTATTTGTACTATTTTTTTATTTGTTTAATTTCTTGGGTCACCGCGTAGCCAGCCATTTCAAATGCATTCAGGCTGTATCTGTCCAACTGATCCTGGAGAAAAACTGCTATGTCTAGCAGATCTGAATGGGCTTTCCTTTTGAACAGCCGCAAAGTCCTCAGGTGCCTGCGTAGAGTTGACAAACTAATGATAATATTATCTATACGACTTAAAGACAGGACAGTCTCCCAGTGTCTTAAACCCAGATCAAAGTAAAATTTGATTAAACTGAACAATGTCATTTTTGTTACTAAATCGAGCTCTCAATAAATGAATGCGTCTTCAAATGCTCTCTAAACTCAGAAAAAAATTGGTCCGAAAAACAAGAAAAAAAAAAAGAAAAAAAAAAAAAGAAAATCAGAAAATCAGGAAAAAAATACTCTGAAAAACCAACCATAAAATAAATTACTCTGATAAACCGAAAAAAAACAGAAATATTTATTCCAAAAAACAGACAAAAATAAATTACTCACAAAAACAGAAATAATTATTCCAAAAAACAGACAAAAAATAAATTACTTAGAAAAACACAAATAATTACTCCGAAAAACAAACCAAAAAATAAATTTATCAAGTGAATGCAATACGCTTCCGTATGTAAGAGCCTACCTGAAGAATCCGTGATTTATTGCTTTCAAGAAGGAAACCAATTATAAAGAATGAAACCAACATTTCTGGAGCACAATTCTGGGTCTCTACAAGTCAGGTTCCTCTTTAGGAACCATCTCAGATAGATTCATGGTACCACAAACAACTGTGCAAACTGTGACACAAAACTACCACAAACGCTTTGGGCTGTGCAGATTTTATATCATGGAGGAAGGAGGTCCGCATAAATTAACACGTTCTAGTTCTAAAGGTTCACCAGAACCTCAGAATCACAACTCAGGAACTGATGAAGTGTGACATTGTCCTCCTTTGCTTGACAGCACTCCATCACCATTTTCCTTGTCTATTTTTTTAAGTACGTTTCCTGAGAAACTCTTCAGTCTCATCACTAATCGTGAGACAAGGTTGGGTAGGTTTACTTTGAAAGAATACATGTGGATTACATGTATGTATGTGCATACATTTGGATTACTTGTAATCTGATTACTTTTGGATTACATTTCAAAGTAATCCTACCCAACTTTGCGTATGAACAACATGATGGTCTTCTTTTAGTCAGCATGTTGTGCAGTTTGACGTCAACTCAACATTTACTTCAGATGCAGTTGCGACCTGATTACACACGATGGCGCCATTTAGTCGAGGACATTTAACCGTCTTGTTGAGGATTTTTACAGTTAAAGAGAATCAGAAATAGAATCAGAAAAAGAAATACTTTATTCATCCCAAAGAGAATTAGTTTTTCATTGCAGTAAATCTCACTAAGAATAGAACTAGGCATAAAAATAGAAAAAATATCCACAGACTGAATTCATTATAATAAATATATATAAAAAAGATAAACTAACATAAAATAAAATATAAACATATGTCTAAAATTACAAGTAAATCAGCTCCTTTGTACTGTGGGACAGTTTTTTGACAGACTAAAAAAAGCTCATTAAAAACAATGGGCATCCACCCCCCCCCCCACCACACACACACACACACACACACACACACACACACACACACACACACACACACACACACACACACACACACACACACACACACACACACACACACACACACACACACACCACCACCACCACAAGTGAAGATAATCCAGTCAGAGCTGGTACAAAGTGTGCAGGAAGTGGATTTTTGTCAGATTGACAGGTGATGTTTTTGGCAGCAGGTGCAGGTCCATGTCTTCAGGTGCTTCCTGTCTGACTGTATGATTGTGAGACGTTGACTCTAACCCAGTGACAAAAGGTGGGGGCTCAATGTCTTTGATATCAGGTCTTTTTGGACGATCCCTTTGTACAACTAGAATGCCTTTGTGTCACATGAACAGTTAGTTGGGAGAATTCAGGTGAGGAGTATCACGTCTACTGTGAGGGAGTGTCAGTTATGACATTTTGCCCATGTGGCGCGTTTCTCTGAGCACGATCCAGCACACAGATGCCTCAGTGTTAAAGATCTCCACAGCTGGAAGAAGTCCAGAGGACGCTCACGCTTCACCTGGCTGCAGCAGATCAACGGCTAATTCCAAGAAATGGGGGTAAACCGGTTGTCCACCTAAATGGTTGCCATCCATGAACCAAGGTGATGCTTGGCACTCGGACACACTCCCATATTTGACTCAATCAATCAATCAATCAATCAACATTTATTTATAAAGCGCTTTACAGCACCAACTGGTGTCCAAAGTGCTTAACATTAAAAACACAAATTTACAAAAATAAAACACATATAAAATAAAATTTTAAAACAACACATAAAAAAAGAACATGAAAAGAACATGTCACCTCCCCACTAAGTGTTAAAAGCCAGTTTAAATAAATAAGTCTTTAACTTAGATTTAAAAAGTGCTAGGTCAGGAATAGTACGTAACTCAAGAGGTAGCTCATTCCACAGTCTGGGGCCAGCTACCGCGAAAGCATGATCACCTCAGCGTTTATATCTTGATCTTGGAACATCTAAGTAAAGCTGGCCAGACGCCCTTAATGTCCTACTGTAGGTGCGCAAAGTTAAAATTTCAGACAAGTAGGGAGGTGCAAGGCCATAAATAGCTTTAAAAACAAACATTAAAATTTTAAAATCAATTCTAAAACGAACTGGAAGCCAGTGGAGTGAGTACAGGACGGGCGTAATATGCTCACGTCTAAAAGTGTTTGTCAAAAGACGAGCAGCAGCATTCTGCACCAACTGGAGACGTGCAAGAGACGACTGATTAATGCCCGAATAACGTGCATTACAATAATCAAGTCTGGAGCTGATGAAAGCATGAATGGCCGACTGGGTGACTGTGAGGAGGAAGCGTAGCCCTAAACAGAAGCCCCGTGTACACCGCCAACCCGTTCACATTTCTAACCGTTTTTCCCCACTCGACGACACACCCGCCGAGGATCAAACTCTGGTTATTGGCGACTCTGTTTTGAGAAATGTGAAGTTAGCGACACCAGCAACCATAGTCAATTGTCTTCCGGGGGCCAGAGCAGGCGACATTGAAGGAAATTTGAAGCTGCTGGCTAAGGCTAAGCGTAAATTTGGTAAGATTGTAATTCACGTCGGCAGTAATGACGCCCGGTTACGCCAATCGGAGGTCACTAAAATTAACATTGAATCGGTGTGTAACTTTGCAAAAACAATGTCGGACTCTGTAGTTTTCTCTGGGCCCCTCCCCAATCAGACCGGGAGTGACATGTTTAGCCGCATGTTCTCCTTGAATTGCTGGCTGTCTGAGTGGTGTCCAAAAAATGAGGTGGGCTTCATAGATAATTGGCAAAGCTTCTGGGGAAAACCTGGTCTTGTTAGGAGAGACGGCAGCCATCCCACTTTGGATGGAGCAGCTCTCATTTCTAGAAATCTGGCCAATTATCTAAGTCCTCCAAACCGTGACTATCCAGGGTTGGGACCAGGAAGCAGAGTTGTAGTCTTACACACCTCTCTGCAGCATCTCTCCCCCTGCCATCCCCTCATTACCCCATCCCCGTAGAGACGGTGCCTGCTCCCAGACCACCAATAACCAGCAAAAATCTATTTAAGCATAAAAATTCAAAAAGAAAAAATAATATAGCACCTTCAACTGCACCACAGACTAAAACAGTTAAATGTGGTCTATTAAACATTAGGTCTCGCTCTTCTAAGTCCCTGTTGGTAAATGATATAATAATTGATCAACATATTGATTTATTCTGCCTTACAGAAACCTGGTTACAGCAGGATGAATATGTTAGTTTAAATGAGTCAACACCCCCGAGTCACACTAACTGTCAGAATGCTCGTAGCACGGGCCGGGGCGGAGGATTAGCAGCAATCTTCCATTCCAGTTTATTAATTAATCAAAAACCCAGACAGAGCTTTAATTCATTTGAAAGCTTGACTCTTAGTCTTGTCCATCCAAATTGGAAGTCCCAAAAACCAGTTTTATTTGTTATTATCTATCGTCCACCTGGTCGTTACTGTGAGTTTCTCTGTGAATTTTCAGACCTGTTGTCTGACTTAGTGCTTAGCTCAGATAAGATAATTATAGTGGGCGATTTTAACATCCACACAGATGCTGAGAATGACAGCCTCAACACTGCATTTAATCTATTATTAGACTCTATTGGCTTTGCTCAAAAAGTAAATGAGTCCACCCACCACTTTAATCATATCTTAGATCTTGTTCTGACTTATGGTATGGAAATAGAAGACTTAACAGTATTCCCTGAAAACTCCCTTCTGTCTGATCATTTCTTAATAACATTTACATTTACTCTGATGGACTACCCAGCAGTGGGGAATAAGTTTCATTACACTAGAAGTCTTTCAGAAAGCGCTGTAACTAGGTTTAAGGATATGATTCCTTCTTTATGTTCTCTAATGCCATATACCAACACAGTGCAGAGTAGCTACCTAAACTCTGTAAGTGAGATAGAGTATCTCGTCAATAGTTTTACATCCTCATTGAAGACAACTTTGGATGCTGTAGCTCCTCTGAAAAAGAGAGCTTTAAATCAGAAGTGCCTGACTCCGTGGTATAACTCACAAACTCGTAGCTTAAAGCAGATAACCCGTAAGTTGGAGAGGAAATGGCGTCTCACTAATTTAGAAGATCTTCACTTAGCCTGGAAAAAAGAGTCTGTTGCTCTATAAAAAGCCCTCAGTAAAGCTAGGACATCTTTGTACTCATCACTAATTGAAGAAAATAAGAACAACCCCAGGTTTCTTTTCAGCACTGTAGCCAGGCTGACAAAGAGTCAGAGCTCTATTGAGCTGAGTATTCCATTAACTTTAACTAGTAATGACTTCATGACTTTCTTTGCTAACAAAATTTTAACTATTAGAGAAAAAATTACTCATAACCATCCCAAAGACGTATCGTTATCTTTGGCTGCTTTCAGTGATGCCGGTATTTGGTTAGACTCTTTCTCTCCGATTGTTCTGTCTGAGTTATTTTCATTAGTTACTTCATCCAAACCATCAACATGTTATTAGACCCCATTCCTACCAGGCTGCTCAAGGAAGCCCTACCATTATTTAATGCTTCGATCTTAAATATGATCAATCTATCTTTGTTAGTTGGCTATGTACCACAGGCTTTTAAGGTGGCAGTAATTAAACCATTACTTAAAAAGCCATTACTTGACCCAGCTATCTTAGCTAATTATAGGCCAATCTCCAACCTTCCTTTTCTCTCAAAAATTCTTGAAAGGGTAGTTGTAAAACAGCTAACTGATCATCTGCAGAGGAATGGTCTATTTGAAGAGTTTCAGTCAGGTTTTAGAATTCATCATAGTACAGAAACAGCATTAGTGAAGGTTACAAATGATCTTCTTATGGCCTCGGACAGTGGACTCATCTCTGTGCTTGTTCTGTTAGACCTCAGTGCTGCTTTTGATACTGTTGACCATAAAATTTATTACAGAGATTAGAGCATGCCATAGGTATTAAAGGCACTGCGCTGCGGTGGTTTTGAATCATATTTGTCTAATAGATTACAATTTGTTCATGTAAATGGGGAATCTTCTTCACAGACTAAAGTTAATTATGGAGTTCCACAAGGTTCTGTGCTAGGACCAATTTTATTCACTTTATACATGCTTCCCTTAGGCAGTATTATTAGACGGTATTGCTTAAATTTTCATTGTTACGCAGATGATACCCAGCTTTATCTATCCATGAAGCCAGAGGGACACACACCAATTAGCTAAACTGCAGGATTGTCTTACAGACATAAAGACATGGATGACCTCTAATTTCCTGCTTTTAACTCAGATAAAACTGAAGTTATTGTACTTGGCCCCACAAATCTTAGAAACATGGTGTCTAACCAGATCTTTACTCTGGATGGCATTACCCTGAGCTCTAGTAATACTGTGAGAAATCTTGGAGTCATTTTGATCAGGATATGTCATTCAAAGCGCATATTAAACAAATATGTAGGACTGCTTTTTTGCATTTACGCAATATCTCTAAAATCAGAAAGGTCTTGTCTCAGAGTGATGCTGAAAAACTAATTCATGCATTTATTTCCTCTAGGCTGGACTATTGTAATTCATTATTATCAGGTTGTCCTAAAAGTTCCCTAAAAAGCCTTCAGTTAATTCAAAATGCTGCAGCTAGAGTACTGACGGGGACTAGAAGGAGAGAGCATATCTCACCCATATTGGCCTCTCTTCATTGGCTTCCTGTTAATTCTAGAATAGAATTTAAAATTCTTCTTCTTACTTATAAGGTTTTGAATAATCAGGTCCCATCTTATCTTAGGGACCTCATAGTACCATATCACCCCAATAGAGCGCTTCGCTCTCAGACTGCAGGCTTACTTGTAGTTCCTAGGGTTTGTAAGAGTAGAATGGGAGGCAGAGCCTTCAGCTTTCAGGCTCCTCTCCTGTGGAACCAGCTCCCAATTCAGATCAGGGAGACAGACACCCTCTCTACTTTTAAGAGTAGGCTTAAAACTTTCCTTTTTGCTAAAGCTTATAGTTAGGGCTGGATCAGGTGACCCTGAACCATCCCTTAGTTATGCTGCTATAGACGTAGACTGCTGGGGGGTTCCCATGATGCATTGTTTCTTTCTCTTTTTGCTCTGTATGCACCACTCTGCATTTAATCATTAGTGATCGATCTCTGCTCCCCTCCACAGCATGTCTTTTTCCTGGTTCTCTCCCTCAGCCCCAACCAGTCCCAGCAGAAGACTGCCCCTCCCTGAGCCTGGTTCTGCTGGAGGTTTCTTCCTGTTAAAGGGAGTTTTTCCTTCCCACTGTAGCCAAGTGCTTGCTCACAGGGGGTCGTTTTGACCGTTGGGGTTTTACATAATTATTGTATGGCCTTGCCTTACAATATAAAGGGCCTTGGGGCAACTGTTTGTTGTGATTTGGCGCTATATAAAAAAATTGATTGATTGATTGATTGATGGCCGTCTCAAGATCACGTCTACTGAGAAAGTGCTTTATTTTAGCCAAAAGGCAAAGTTGGAAAAAACTAGCTTTGACAACAGAATTTATCTGTTGATCGAACCTCAAACAGCTGTCAAATATCACTCCCAAATTCTTGACAGCTGGTTTTACATAGTTAGCCAAAGCACCAAAATTTGGTGTTACCACATTTGGTATGCCAGTGCGCTCAAACACCATGATCTCAGTTTTACCATCATTCAGGTAAAGGAAGTTTTGGGACAGCCATGCTTTACATCACGAATACAATTAAATAATGATGACAAAGCATCACTCCCATTAGTCCTCACAGGCAGATAGATTTGCAGATCATCTGCATAACAATGAAAGGACAGGTTGTGCTGGGTTATAACTGACCCCAATGGCAGAATGTACAAAGAAAATAGAATCGGCCCAAGGACAGATCCCTGCGGCACTCCACAGCACAGAGGAGCAGTTGATGAGGAAAGGTCCCCAATCATGACAGAAAAGCTCCTTTCAGCCAAATATGATCTAAACCACTTAAGTGCAGTACCATGAATGCCAATAAAATGTTCCAACCGGGAAACATGTACTGTGTGATCCACAGTATCAAAGGCTGCTGTGAGGTCCAACAGAACCAGCACAGCAGGATTCCCTGCATCCACCGACAGAGTAATATCATTATGACGTTTAAAAGTGCTGACTCAGTGCTGTGTCACGATCTAAACCCAGACTGGAATTTTTCAAGGATGAGATTGTCTTCTAAAATGATGTAAATGTAAAAAGACAACCTTTTCTAAAACCTTAGATAGAAATGGCAGATGAGACACAGGTCTAAAATTGGATAAAACTGATGAGTCCAGGTGAGGTTTTTTAAGAAGAGGTCGAACCACAGCATGTTTAAAAGCAGCTGGAACAGACCCTGATCTAAGACAAGCATTGATAAAAGTTAGGAGGACCCGCCCCAACAGTATTAAAAACCTCCTCCAGCACCTTAGCTGGAACAACATCAAAAGGACAACTTGTAGATTTTATGTGTTTACATCAGCGAGAGATGCAAAAGAAATGGGCTCAAACTGTTCGAGCACAGCAGAATGTGCACGAGGAGCAGACAACTCAACATTACAGCTCTGATCAGCGTTCTGTCTGACTGATGAAACCTTATCAATAAAAACTGAAGAAACTCCTCACAGGTTGTGGTTGTAGCGTCCAACAAAACAGAGGTGTGTGGAATTTACAACTGAGTTTATAGTCTGAAATAACACACTGGGACGATGACAACTGCTCGAAATAATATGAGACAGATATTGTGCTTTTGCCTCCTTCACAGCCTTCTGATAGTCAGTTAGACTGTCCCTCAGAAAACCCAGAGACACCTGTAGTTTGTCCTTTTTCCATTTTCTCTCCGCCTGTCTGCAGCGTTGCCTGAGGGCACGGGTTGTGGCATTTAACCAGGGGTCGGATTTTGATTCCTGGATTTGCAGCGCATCGGTGCAACAGAGTCCAAAATTACTGTGCATGTAGAGTGGAAAGAAGAGAGGATGTTATCTGGGAGTAATGGAGAAAACTGTTATGTGGGCCGCTGAAGAGGAGGTACTGCTGGCCCACCACCACAAGATGGCGCCCTGCTTGAAGTGCGGGCTTCAAGCATGAGAGGGCGTCGGAGCGACCAGGAGTGACATCTGTCACTCATCATCCGTACCAGCTGTCACTCATCCAATACTCATCACCACCACCATAAAGGCCGGACTGCAACTCCACCTCCCGCCGAGAAATCAACTACCAATCAGGTAATTTTCTCTGCTGACTTAAACTTTGAGTATTAGTCTGATCTCTTTTTGCAGCCGTTTTCCTGTGGTGTGCCTTATCTGCGGAGTTGGCGTTTGGTGTGGACTGCGATGGCTTCGCCTCACACCCCACTCAGATAAGTGGTTAACTCAGGAGCTGCACGAGTGTGTGATTGGAGGTGGAGGTTCTCCCTCCTTTACTGAATACAGACTGTGGGATTACTGAGTGTGCGACCTCACACTCATCTGGACTGTCTCTGTTCTCTGCCAGCAGTACGGGTCTGACTGCTGAAGACAGCGGCCACCTGGGGCGCCGGGCTTGGCGGCTCCGGTGTTCTTCAGCTCCGTTGGCGGTGGAAGCTGTGTGGATCCGGCTTTTCTCTCGCCAGGCGTCTTCTAATCGTCGAGCCTGCCCACACGTCACCTGGTGTATGAATGACATTCACTATATTGTTATGTCTGTACGTCGTTGTGTGATTCACAACATTAAATTGTTACTTTTTGGCTTATCCATTGTCCGTTCATTAACCGCCCCCTGTTGTGGTCCGTGTCACGACACTTTCACAACAGGATTTCTCGGCCAGCGTCATGGATCCGAGGGGCGTCAACCATCGCTTGAACAGCCAATGGAAGAGCGAGGTGCACAGGCACCAGCAGGAGGCGTGTTGGGTTGCGCTGCAGCACATCTTAACCGCCTTTACCGCTCGGTTGGATTTTAATTACCGAGCAGAGCAGTGTTCTCAATCGTAGGATGGAGGCTCTCACCGCCCAGGTGGAAGCGCGTGCTCAGGGCGCTGCTGCCGCACCTTCTCCTGCTGACCGTGTGCCCAGAAACAGGACATTCCGCTGGTCGTTCAACGAACCCCCCACCTTCCCCTGAAGCATACATAAGTCCTCCGGAGCCGTACGGAGGCTGTGTGGAGACGTGCGCGAACTTCTTGATGCAGTACTCGCTCGTCTTTTCACAGCGTCCCGTCATGTACGCAGCAGACGCCAGCCGGGTGGCTTATGTGATCAATTGCTTCGAGGAGAGGGCACGTGCCTGGGCTACGGCGCTTTGGGAGCAGAATTCACGGCTCCTAACGGTTTATACGAGCCGCGGGATTTAGATGGGCTTATCGACCTGGTATACGGTTAGACAACCGATTAACGGAACACCGACGGGAACGAGACGAGGGGCGTGGCCAGGCACAAGCCGTCCCTCTTCCTCCCAGGTCCGAAAGGAAGCCGACTTCCCCACGCTCCACTGCCAGGGCTCTCCACGTGACAACAGCTCCCCCTGCTGACGTTGCTATGGAAACGAGCAGGGCCAAAAAACGATCAGATCAGAGACAAAGGAGGCTGATCCGTGGAGAGTGTTTTCTCTGCAGCTCTACCGAGCACATACAGAGAGAATGCCCCAAACGGTCAAAACAACAGCACTCGTCCTTAGAGACTGGGCTAAGGGTGGGTCACAACACCCACGTGGGGAAACCCCGACGATCTGCACGAATCCCAGTCACGATCCTGAGTGGGGATCTAACCCTTCACGCCCCAGCACTGGTGGACACGGGCTCAGAGGGGAATCTGCTGGATAGCAGATGGGCAAAGGAGGTGGGCTCCCTCTAGTGGCCTTACCGTCACCATTGTCGGTGCGGGCGCTAGATGGCACCCTTCTTCCACTAATCACACACCAGACACAGCCAGTGACATTGGTGGTGTCTGGGAATCACTAGGGAGGAGATTGTGTTTTATGTAACACCTTCTACCTCCCGAGTGATTTTGGGTTTTCCATGGGTGTTAAAACACAATCCCCGGATTGATTGGCTGTCTGGGGTTGTGGTTCAGTGGAGCAAATTTGATTTGATACCGGGCGTTGAGTACCCATCCAGCAGGCTGTACAACCTCTCACGACCGGAACGCGAATCATTGGAGACCTACATCCGGGACTCGTTAGCTGCCGGGTTGATCCGGAACTCCACCTCCCGATGGGTGCTGGTTTCTTTTTGTGGGCAAGAAGGACGGCGGACTCCGTCCATGCATTGATTACAGAGGGCTGAACGAGATCACGGTTCGCAACCGATACCCGTTACCTCTGTTGGATTCAGTGTTCACGCCCCTGCATGGAGCCCAAATTTTAATGAAATTGGATCTTAGGAATGCTTATCACCTGGTTTGGGATCCGGGAGGGAGACGAGTGGAAAATGGCATTTTAACGCCCCGTTAGGTCCACTTTGAGTACCTGGTCATGCCATTCGGCCTCACCAATGCGCCCGCGACGTTCCAAGCATTGGTAATGACGTCTTGCGGGACATCCTGCATCGGCTTGTCTTCGTATATCTAGACGATATACTCATCTTTTCTCCGGACCTGAGACCATGTCAAGCATGTACGTCAGGTCCTACAGCGGTTGTTGGAGAACCGGCTGTTTGTGAAGGGCGAGAAGTGTGAGTTCCACCGCACTTCTTTGTCTTTCTTGGGGTTCATCATCTCCTCCAACTCCGTCGCCCCTGATCGAACCAAGGTTGCGGCGGTGAGAGATTGGCCCCAACCAACAAACCGTAGGAAACTAAAACAGGTCCTCGGTTTTGCAAATTTCTACCGGAGGGTCATCAAGGGCTACAGTCAGGTAGTTAGCCCCCTGACAGCCCTGACCTCCACAAAAGTCCCCTTCACCTGGTCGGATCGGTGCGAAGCCACGTTTAGGGAGCTGAAACGCCGGTTCTCGACTGCACCGGTTCTGGTGCAGCCCGATCCCAAGCGCCAGTTTGTTGTTGAAGTGGATGCCTCTGACTCAGGGATAGGAGCCGTGCTGTCCAGAGGTGGGGAGTCCGACAAGGTTCTCCATCCATGTGCTACTTTTCCCGCAGGTTGACCCCAGCTGAACCTGAACTATGACGTCGGCAATCGGGAACTTCTTGCGGTGAAGGAGGCTCTTGAGGAGTGGAGACCACCTGTTGGAGGGAGCATCGGTACCATTTACGGTTTTCACGGACAATCTGAACCTGGAGTACATCCGGACCGTGAAGCGTCTGAACCCCAGGCAAGCCCGCTGGTCGCTGTTCTTCGGGCGTTTTGACTTCCGGATCACCTACCGCCCCGGGACAATGAACCAACCATCTGACGCCCTGTCCCGGGTGCACGAAGAGGAGGTCAAGACCGAGCTGTCAGACCCCCCTGAAACCATCATCCCCGAGTCCACTGTCGTGGCCGCCCTTACCTGGGACGTGGAGAAGACCGTCCGGGAGGCCCTGACACGGAGCCCGGACCCGGGGACAGGTCCGAAGAACAAACTGTACGTCCCACCATTGTCTCGGATCGTGGTCCTCAGTTCTCCTCCCAGGTCTGGAGGAGTTTCTTGCAGGGAACTGGGGGCCACCGTCAGTCTCTCGTCTGGGTACCACCCCCAGATGAACGGGCAGGCAGAGCGGACTAACCAGGAACTGGAGCAGGCCCTCCGCTGCGTGACCTCCACGCACCCGACGGCCTGGAGTGACCATCTGGCCTGGATCGAGTACGCTCATAATAGCCAAGTCTCATCTGCCACCGGCCTCTCCCCGTTTGAGATGTGTTTGGGGTACCAGCCCCCGTTGTTTCCGCTGGTGGAGGGAGAGGTCGGGGTGCCCTCGGTCCAGGCCCATCTGAGGAAGTGCCGTCGGGTGTGGCGTACTGCCCGCTCTGCCCTGCTCAGAGCCCGGACGAGGGCTAAGGCCCATGCAGGACTGCCGGCGTTCCCGGCCCCTGCATACCAGCCCGGGCAGGCGGTCTGGCTATCTACTAAGGACATCCCCCTGCAGGTGGACTCCCACAAACTAAAGGACAGGTACATCGGACCACTTTCCCATCCTCAAAGTCCTCAGTCCGGCCGCAGTGAAGCTGAAGCTGCCAGCTTCACTGCGGATACCACCCGTGTTTCATGTGTCAAGACTCAAGCAGCCATACCTCACCACTGTGTGCCCCGGGACCAGCGCCGCCTCCTGCCAGGATCATGACGTGGAGCACGCCGTGGGACGGTACGCCGGCTCCTGGACGTCCGTCGAAAGGGCCGGGGGTTCCAGTATCTGGTGGACTGGGAGGGTTATGGCCCGAAGAGCGCTCCTGGGTGAAGAGGAGCTTCATCCTGGACCCGGCCTCCTGGCCGACTTCTACACCCGTCACCCGGACAAGCCTGGTCGGGCGCCAGGAGGCGCCCGTTGAGGGGGGGGTCCTGTTGTGTGGGCCGCTGAAGAGGAGGTACTGCTGGCCCACCACCACAAGATGGCGCCCTGCTTGAAGTGGGCTTCAAGCACGAGAGGGCGTCGGAGCGACCAGGAGTGACATCTGTCACTCATCATCCGTACCAGCTGTCACTCATCCACTACTCATCACCACCACCATAAAGGCCGGACTGCAACTCCACCTCCCCGCCGAGAAATCAACTACCAATCAGGTAATTTTCTCTGCTGACTTAATCTTTGAGTATTAGTCTGATCTCTTTTTGCAGCCGTTTTCCTGTGGTGTGCCTTATCTGCGGAGTTGGCATTTGGTGTGGACTGCGATGGCTTCGCCTCACACCCCACTCAGATAAGTGGTTAACTCAGGAGCTGCACAAGTGTGTGATTGGAGGTGGAGGTTCTCCCTCCTTTACTGAATACAGACTGTGGGATTACTGAGTGTGCGACCTCACACTCATCTGGACTGTCTCTGTTCTCTGCCAGCAGTACCGGGTCTGACTGCTGAAGACAGCGGCCACCTGGGGCGCAGGGCTTGGCGGCTCCGGTGTTCTTCAGCTCCGTTGGCGGTGGAAGCTGTGTGGATCCGGCTTTTCTCTCGCCAGGCGTCTTCTATCGTCGAGCCTGCCCACACGTCACCTGGTGTATGAATGACATTCACTATTGTTATCGTCTGTACGTCGTTGTGTGATTCACAACATTAAATTGTTACTTTTTGGCTTATCCATTGTCCGTTCATTAACGCCCCCTGTTGTGGGTCCGTGTCACGACACTTTCACAACAGGATTTCTCGGCCAGCGTCATGGATCCCGAGGGGCGTCAACCATCGCTTGAACAGCCAATGGAAGAGCGAGGTGCACAGGCACCAGCAGGAGGCGTGTTGGGTGAGCTGCAGCACATCTTAACCGCCTTTACCGCTCGGTTGGATTTAATTACCGAGCAGAGCAGTGTTCTCAATCGTAGGATGGAGGCTCTCACCGCCCAGGTGGAAGCGCGTGCTCAGGGCGCTGCTGCAGCACCTCCTCCTGACCGTGTGCCAGAAACAGACATTCCGCTGGTCGTTCAACGAACCCCCCACCTTCCCCTGAAGCATACATAAGTCCTCCGGAGCCGTACGGAGGCTGTGTGGAGACGTGCGCGAACTTCTTGATGCAGTACTCGCTCGTCTTTTCACAGCGTCCCGTCATGTACGCAGCAGACGCCAGCCGGGTGGCTTATGTGATCAATTTGCTTCGAGGAGAGGCACGTGCCTGGGCTACGGCGCTTTGGGAGCAGAATTCACGGCTCCTAACGGTTTATACGAGCCGCGGGATTTAGATGGGCTTATCGACCTGGTTATACGGTTAGACAACCGATTAACGGAACACCGACGGGAACGAGACGAGGGGCGTGGCCAGGCACAAGCCGTCCCTCTTCCTCCCGGGTCCGAAAGGAAGCCGACTTCCCCACGCTCCACTGCCAGGGCTCTCCACGTGACAACAGCTCCCCCTGCTGACGTTGCTATGGAAACGAGCAGGGCCAAAAAACGATCAGATCAGAGACAAAGGAGGCTGATCCGTGGAGAGTGTTTTCTCTGCAGCTCTACCGAGCACATACAGAGAGAATGCCCCAAACGGTCAAAACAACAGCACTCGTCCTTAGAGACTGGGCTAAGGGTGGGTCACAACACCCACGTGGGGAAACCCCGACGATCTGCACGAATCCCAGTCACGATCCTGAGTGGGGATCTAACCCTTCACGCCCCAGCACTGGTGGACACGGGGTCAGAGGGGAATCTGCTGGATAGCAGATGGGCAAAGGAGGTTGGGCTCCCTCTAGTGGCCTTACCGTCACCATTGTCGGTGCGGGCGCTAGATGGCACCCTTCTTCCACTAATCACACACCAGACACAGCCAGTGACATTGGTGGTGTCTGGGAATCACAGGGAGGAGATTGTGTTTTATGTAACACCTTCTACCTCCCGAGTGATTTTGGGTTTTCCATGGGTGTTAAAACACAATCCCCGGATTGATTGGCTGTCTGGGGTTGTGGTTCAGTGGAGCAAATTTTATTTGATACCGGGCGCTGAGTACCCATCCAGCAGGCTGTACAACCTCTCACGACCGGAACGCGAATCATTGGAGACCTACATCCGGGACTCGTTAGCTGCCGGGTTGATCCGGAACTCCACCTCCCCGATGGGTGCTGGTTTCTTTTTTGTGGGCAAGAAGGACGGCGGACTCCGTCCATGCATTGATTACAGAGGGCTGAACGAGATCACGGTTCGCAACCGATACCCGTTACCTCTGTTGGATTCAGTGTTCACGCCCCTGCATGGAGCCCAAATTTTAATGAAATTGGATCTTAGGAATGCTTATCACCTGGTTTGGATCCGGGAGGGAGACGAGTGGAAAATGGCATTTAACGCCCCGTTAGGTCACTTTGAGTACCTGGTCATGCCATTCGGCCTCACCAATGCGCCCGCGATGTTCCAAGCATTGGTTAATGACGTCTTGCGGGACTTCCTGCATCGGCTTGTCTTCGTATATCTAGACGATATCATCTTTTCTCCGGATCCTGAGACCCATGTCAAGCATGTACGTCAGGTCCTACAGCGGTTGTTGGAGAACCGGCTGTTTGTGAAGGGCGAGAAGTGTGAGTTCCACCGCACTTCTTTGTCTTTCTTGGGGTTCATCATCTCCTCCAACTCCGTCGCCCTGATCCGACCAAGGTTGCGGCGGTGAGAGATTGGCCCCAACCAACAAACCGTAGGAAACTACAAAAGTTCCTCGGTTTTGCAAATTTCTACCGGAGGTTCATCAAGGGCTACAGTCAGGTAGTTAGCCCCCTGACAGCCCTGACCTCCACAAAAGTCCCCTTCACCTGGTCGGATCAGTGCGAAGCCACGTTTAGGGAGCTGAAACGCCGGTTCTCGACTGCACCGGTTCTGGTGCAGCCCGATCCCAAGCGCCAGTTTGTTGTTGAAGTGGATGCCTCTGACTCAGGGATAGGAGCCGTGCTGTCCCAGAGTGGGGAGTCCGACAAGGTTCTCCATCCATGTGCCTACTTTTCCCGCAGGTTGACCCCAGCTGAACTGAACTATGACGTCGGCAATCGGGAACTTCTTGCGGTGAAGGAGGCTCTTGAGGAGTGGAGACACCTGTTGGAGGGAGCATCGGTACCATTTACGGTTTTCACGGACAATCGGAACCTGGAGTACATCCGGACCGCGAAGCGTCTGAACCCCAGGCAAAGCCCGCTGGTCGCTGTTCTTCGGGCGTTTTGACTTGATCACCTACCGCCCCGGGACAATGAACCAACGATCTGACGCCCTGTCCCGGGTGCACGAAGAGGAGGTCAAGACCGAGCTGTCAGCCCCCCTGAAACCATCATCCCCGAGTCCACTGTCATGGCCGCCCTTACCTGGGACGTGGAGAAGACCGTCCGGGAGGCCCTGACACGGAGCCCGGACCCGGGGACAGGTCCGAAGAACAAACTGTACGTCCCACCATTGTCTCGGATCGTGGTCCTCAGTTCTCCTCCCAGGTCTGGAGGAGTTTCTGCAGGGAACTGGGGGCCACCGTCAGTCTCTCGTCTGGGTACCACCCCCAGATGAACGGGCAGGCAGAGCGGACTAACCAGGAACTGGAGCAGGCCCTCCGCTGCGTGACCTCCACGCACCCGACGGCCTGGAGTGACCATCTGGCCTGGATCGAGTACGCTCATAATAGCCAAGTCTCATCTGCCACCGGCTCTCCCCGTTTGAGATGTGTTTGGGGTACCAGCCCCCGTTGTTTCCGCTGGTGGAGGGAGAGGTCGGGGTGCCCTCGGTCCAGGCCATCTGAGGAAGTGCCGTCGGGTGTGGCGTACTGCCCGCTCTGCCCTGCTCAGAGCCCGGACGAGGGCTAAGGCCCATGCAGACTGCCGGCGTTCCCCGGCCCCTGCATACCAGCCCGGGCAGGAGGTCTGGCTATCTACTAAGGACATCCCCCTGCAGGTGGAATCCCACAAACTAAAGGACAGGTACATCGGACCATTTCCCATCCTCAAAGTCCTCAGTCCGGCCGCAGTGAAGCTGAAGCTGCCAGCTTCACTGCGGATACACCCCGTGTTCATGTGTCAAGACTCAAGCCCTGCCATACCTCACCACTGTGTGCCCGGGACCAGCGCCGCCTCCTGCCCGGATCATTGACGTGGAGCCCGCGTGGACGGTACGCCGGCTCCTGTACGTCCGTCGAAAGGGGGGGTTCCAGTATCTGGTGGACTGGGAGGGTTATGGCCCCGAAGAGCGCTCCTGGGTGAAGAGGAGCTTCATCCTGGACCCGGCCCTCCTGGCCGACTTCTACACCCGTCACCCGGACAAGCCTGGTCGGGCGCCAGGAGCGCCCGTTGAGGGGGGGGTCCTGTTGTGTGGGCCGCTGAAGAGGAGGTACTGCTGGCCCACCACCACAAGATGGCGCCCTGCTTGACGTGCGGGCTTCAAGCACGAGAGGGCGTCGGAGCGACCAGGAGTGACATCTGTCACTCATCATCCGTACCAGCTGTCACTCATCCACTACTCATCACCACCACCATAAAGGCCGGACTGCAACTCCACCTCCCCGCCGAGAAATCAACTACCAATCAGGTAATTTTCTCTGCTGACTTAAACTTTGAGTATTAGTCTGATCTCTTTTTGCAGCCGTTTTCCTGTGGTGTGCCTTATCTGCGGAGTTGGCGTTTGGTGTGGACTGCGATGGCTTCGCCTCACACCCCACTCAGATAAGTGGTTAACTCAGGAGCTGCACGAGTGTGTGATTGGAGGTGGAGGTTCTCCCTCCTTTACTGAATACAGACTGTGGGATTACTGAGTGTGCGACCTCACACTCATTTGGACTGTCTCTGTTCTCTGCCAGCAGTACCAGGTCTGACTGCTGAAGACAGCGGCCACCTGGGGCGCAGGGCTTGGCGGCTCCGGTGTTCTTCAGCTCCGTTGGCGGTGGAAGTTGTGTGGATCCGGCTTTTCTCTCGCCAGGCGTCTTCTATCATCGAGCCTGCCCACACGTCACCTGGTGTATGATTGACAGTCACTATATTGTTATCGTCTGTACGTCGTTGTGTGATTCACAACATTAAATTGTTACTTTTTGGCTTATCCATTGTCCGTTCATTAACGCCCCCTGTTGTGGGTCCGTGTCACGTTCACAACAGAAACCAGTCCATTCATGGCATAAAACTGAGAGTCCATGAAGGCAGCAGCAAAGTCCCCCGCTGTCGAGGAGCTGACCAAACGGCGGCGAGAGACAGGAACAAGTGGCTTACTAGCAGATGGAGGAGCAATAAATTCAAAAATAACAGGAAAGTGATCTGAAATAGCAATGTCTGATATGTCCTTAAGTGAAACTGAGAGCCCAAAAGAAATAACCAGGTCCAAGGTGTGTCCAAGATTATGTGTTGGTCCATCCACAACTTGTGTTAGACCAAAAGAGTTCAGGAGGCTTTTAAAATCATCAGCCAGCTGATTAGAAGGACAACAGATATGAATATTAAAATCACCACAGACCAAAAATTTGTCATATTTTAGGATAAAATCTGCCAGAAACTCAGAAAACTCCTGAATAAAATCCTTATTAAATTTTGGTGGACGATAAACAACAGCACAGAGCACAGGACAGTCGAACTCCATCACAAACAACTGAAGTTCAAAAGTGGAGTAGACATTAGAAGAAAAATCGGCATTTAAAACTGTCTTTAAAAACCGTGGCCACACCACCGCCTCGACCTGATGCTCGCGGGGAGCTGAAAAACGAGCAGGGGGGGGGAGGAGCTCAGAAAAGGCGCTATTTAGACTCGACTCTGAGCTTGTTTTCCAGCTGTGGTTTTCTGCACACTTTGGGCAGGTAGGGCATGTATGGAACACCTTGCATTCCATTTCTCATTGGAGTCCTCATGCTGACATGTATCACCTGTTTACTCACAACACTGAAGAGTGCAGCTCCACCAGCGGCATAGAATGCTGCTGTGCATGAAGTTCCAAAAAACACAACCTGGGATCAGCTTCATTTCACAAAGTCAGTGAATGTAAAAGAAACACTGGACCAGAAACTGCAGCACCTGACTGATCTTTTAAAGATACTGATGTCACCATCGTGTCACACAGCTTGAAGCCTGTCAGATATGAAGATGAAGAAGGATGGTCAAAAATGCAGAAGGTGGACCGATCCAGAAGAGGCATGAGTCCCAGCGGCACCGGACGATAAACCTCTGGCTGTGACAGTCTGTGGGAAGTCTGGATGATGTGTTTGCGTGCAGTGACTGGATGAGTTGAGGACAACAGCAAGTGTGAACATTACAGTAGTGTTCAGAATAATAGTAGTGCTATGTGACTATAAAGATTAATCCAGGTTTTGAGTATATTTCTATTGTTACATGGGAAACACGGTATCAGTAGATTCAGTAGATTCTCACAAATCCAACAAGACCAAGCATTCATGATATGCACACTCTTAAGGCTATGAAATTGGGTTATTAGTAAAAAAAAAAAAAAAAAAAACCAGTAGAAAAGGGGCTGTTCACAATAATAGTAGCATCTGGTGTTGACGCTACAAACTCAAAACATTATGTTCAAACTGCTTTTTTAGCAATCATGTGAATCACTAAACTAGTATTTAGTTGTATACCACAGTTTTTCATGATTTCTTCACATCTGCAAGGCATTAATTTGTTGGTTTGGAACCAAGATTTTGCTCGTTACTAGTGTGCTTGGGGTCATTGTCTTGTTGAAACACCCATTTCAAGGGCCATGTCCTCTTCAGCTAAGGCAACATGACCTCTTCAAGTATTTTGACATATCCAAACTGATCTATGATACCTGGTATGCGATATATAGGCCCAACACCATAGTAGGAGAAACATGCCCATATCATGATGCTTGCACCACCATGCTTCACTGTCTTCACTGTGAACTGTGGCTTGAATTCAGAGTTTGGGGGTCCGTCTTCACAAACTGTCTGAGGCCCCTGGACCCAAAAAGAACAATTTTACTCTCATCAGTCCACAAAATATTCCTCCATTTCTCTTTAGGCAAGTTGATGTGTTCTTTGGCAAATTGTAACCTCTCTGCACATGTCTTTTATTTAACAGGGGGACTTTGTGGGGATTCTTGCAATAAATTAGCTTCACCCAGGCGTCTTCTAACTGTCACAGCACTTACAGGTAACTCCAGACTGTCTTTGATCATCCTGGAGCTGATCAATGGGTGAGCCTTTGCCATTCTGGTTATTCTTCTATCCATTTTGATGGTTGTTTTCTGTTTTCTTCCACAGTCTCTGTTTTTTTTTGTCCATTGTAAAGCACTGGAGATCATTGTAGATGAACAGCCTTCCCGGGCTGCCGCGCGGCCTTCTCCTTCCCCAGCGGCCTGCGGCGCCACCAGAAGGTGCACCGGGGTTACCCGTGCCCGGAGACGCCTGTGCCTTCACTGGGAAAGACCTGGAGCGAGTACCTGAGTCCAGAGGAGTTCGTCAGAAATGCTGCAGTTTTGCCAAGAAAGAGTTTAAACGTCTTTTTAAAGTGGCTGAAATAAAGAACACACTTTTCTTCATTTAAATCAATTTATTATTTACAAGATTTAAACAACTCGTGCTTCAAACATCATGTGACGTCCATCGTTCCGTGTACACGGAATCTGTACAGACACGTGTACTCTGCGTGACCCCAGTTGCTGAGCACACGTAAGGCCACGTAGCGATGGACCTCGCTTGGGTTTTCTGCAGGTGGAGAGAAGAACAGAGAGCAGAGGAAAAGTGCTGTTAGGATGGTGCAGTTCAAACCATCTAGACAACAAAGTGCAAACAGATCTTTAGATGTTTCTTCAAACTTACAGGCAGCTCAACGTCTGCGTCGGGTCTCCGCCTGGTCGTATGTAAACTTGCCCAGCAGAGTCCCGTCGTCATCGTCGTCCCTCCATCCCCTGAGAAAGACGGATAGTGAGAACATGTTAGAAATAAACTTGTGGGCCGACCAGAAACAACACGTGGGACAGAGACCTCTGCAGCTAATCCCTCATGCTAATTAGCACAACAACAAGAGCTCAAAAAGCAGAATTCCATGTGATTTTAATGGATGATGATTATCTACAAGTTTATAATGAATCACTTTATCATTTCTCTCTCCTTTGCCAATTTATCCAAACAAATTCCTGGTGAAAAGTTGCTGAATGTTAGCGAACCCCCAAGCTAGGCCCCTGTTAGCTTGAGCATTAAACTATCTAAAGAAAGCACCTCACTGTGTCTGAGGTCACTCGCAGTTAAAACAAATCTGTTTTTCAGAAAAGAAAATCACAATAATGCTGTCGACAGTATATTCAGGGTTGGATTAAGCGTTAGCATAGCAACAGGTTGTGTGCTAATTGTTGTTTGTGAATTCACAGCCGGAATGTTCCATATTTTGTCAGCAGCCAAAAGTGTCAAACTTTTTTGCCGTCTGATGGCGCCGCTTATTACATCTGTGAATTAAACAGGGTTCCAACAGATCGGTTAGATATCGAGTTAATCAGTGATGTATTAACAGGATATCTAGAGACGGAAAAAAAGAACATTTCCGTTGGTAAATAAATCAGTCGTGGAGTTCCACGTTTTTTCTAGATTGTGATCACTCACATAAATCTCAAAATCTTTAGGGGCCGAGTCAATGTGTCCACTGGGGGAGCTGTAGCTCGGCACATGGTCCAGAGTGACGTGACTCATCCTGACGGGGTGCGACAGAGCGACGACCAGAGTCCCCTGATGGCCCTGAAACGCCCAGCACCTCCCTGGGAGCAGCTCCGGGAAGCCCTGAAAGAAGACAAAGTACCATTTAGACCCAGCAGCAAATGATCGATAATCATGACCAAGAAGATCTTCAGAGACAAACACAGAGTGAAACACGAAACAAAACTTTCAAAATAATAAAAACATACCTGAATGGCAATTCGTGGACTCTGAGAGCGACACCACACAGAAAATCCAAACAGGGTCCTGCATGTGGACTGAGAGGGGTGGGTCTCAGTAGTTCTGGACCGGACCACAGTGGCACCTACAGAGGATTAAAAAACAACAACGACATTGATTTAATGTAAATGCGTTAGCCTGTGTGTTAGCAACCAGTCAATATTCCAGGTGTGCTGAGAAATTCACTAGACTGGGTAAGTATGTCCCTTCTGAGCTACTGTACCAACATGGTGGCCTCCATGAGGGGGCCCGCTCACATGAAGATATAAAGAGCTCAGTTAAAGCTCATGAAAATACATCGATACGTTATTGCAGGTGTAACTTGAAGTGAGAGATATGAATGCAGCTTTTTTGTTTGTCCTGATTTGATATAAAGAGACCTGAAATTGTTCCAGTACGTCTGGGAAATGGTCACATATGGAGCATGTCAGCAGCTGGAAAGTATCACTGGAATAAACCCCCAAAATGTACTTTTAGACTCGATCCAGCTCTGTAAGTAGGAACAATACGGACGCTAACAGGGCAACTAGCACGCGAGGTAGTAAATGAGTGTTTAGGCATATTTTGATGTATTTTCATGAACTATGACTTTGGAATATTGATACGTTTCTATTCTTATTTTAATATTTCAAAGTAGCATGAAAAAAGATATTCTGAAATACTGAAGAATGAAGTCACATGACTCAGACGGGGGGGTTAAATCTTACCTAGAGACTCCAGAGCAAAGTCGGCCATTCTGTCTGCCATCGGTCGTTCACAGCGCCGCCGATCAGCCTCAAGTTGCTCCTGAAAAATATACAACATACAATAAATGACCAAATGTCACACAAACACACACACAAAGATTAGGATTATACTCCGTCCCGTCCCTACATCCCTAACCCACACAAGAAATAAATGACTAAGATTTGTGCGTTTTATGGTAACAGGACCAAATTTTGCACACACAGTTTGATATTTAAGAAGAAGAATTTCAAATTCAGTTTCATCTTCAGTAAATACCAAAATCCGAGACAGCCACCATGTAGGTCCAGAATATCTTCAAAATGATCTGTCTTTTACTAAACTGGAGCTCTTGGTGAAACTGTATTGTACCTGTTTAATGAATCTCCACCAGGTGGAGATATTGGTCATTTCAAGAACTTTGAGTACAGGCTGCTGTGGGACACGATGATGAATCTGTTGCTTATAGTAGTAGATCATACAGACAGAGAGTAATGAGTGTTGTGTGTCTGACACTTGAATCCATTCCAGCCAAATTACATTGATTTAAAAAAAAAATTTAAATAAATAAAACTGAGCTTGGCAATGGAACTAAAACAATGTGTGCAAATTTGGTGTTTTAAACCTTAAAATGTGTCATCAATTTACAGATCCACCCGGGTATGGACACAACATGCAGATCAACGTACCTTGATTGTTCATGAGCCACCTCTCTGCAGCCTGTTTCAGCTCTGGGCTGAGCTGGACGTGGTCAGGACCAGCTTCTGAAGATGGACTCTGATGGGGGGTGGACAGTAAAAGACATATAAAGAGACAGTCTTCTTAAAAATACATATTTATTTAATCTGCATGACTTTAACCAAACACACAAAGCAACAGTGAGCTGCAGGTGTTTGCAGATGAAGTCTACCTCCACAGATGGAGCCTTGGTGGTGCTGAAGTCAACAAGATGAGGGACAACTGAACCGATCATGTTGAAGGTGGGCACCGTGGGCAGGAGGTGCCAAAGAGCTGGGAAAAAAAACGGGGAGGAGAAAGCAAACATCTGCTGAATCCACCAAGCTGCTAAAAATCATCCAATCACCAAACACAATTCATCAAGGAACCACATGATCCACCTGAGATGGAAGCTGATTGGCTCACACTTACCAATCAAAGTGAAGGCAATTATCAAAATCCTGGCACCAAATCGATGACGGGGAGCATCAGTGGAGCTGGTGGAGGCTGCTGGTTTCATCCTGGTGGGGTCCAGTTTGTGGAGGAGTGAGTCCCACCTGTCAAAGAAACCACACAGAGGCCTTTCAGTGTCACATGACTCTGTACTATGTCCCCAGTGTGTCGGCCACTGCCCTCTGGTGGACCGGGAAGGTACTGCAGGAGGGCCATGAGGCGATTCAAAATAAATGAAAAAACTCTTGGATTTTCAGTATTGTAATAAAGTTTAAAATGTCACAAAATACTACTATTACTAGTAGTACTAACAATAATAATTATAATAATAATGATTCAGGTGTGTGTGTGTGTGTGTGTGTGTGTCCGCCTGTGACTGACCTTCACAGTAAGATGATTCCAGGTCATCGTCATACTGGTTGAGGTCGGTGACCTCAGCAGAATCACGCTGGCGTTGTGGCTGACGGCCGTATGACGAGTGTCTCTCCTCTTCTTGAAAATCCTGGAAGGGGTGACAGAGAGAAACACGGATACACAACATGAGGAATTATAATGAGGACAAAGAAAGGAAACAGAGTGTCAAAAGAATATCAGAGTTAACGTTAGAGCCACAGAAGCAGATCACGTACCTGACCGGGGTCTCACGGTAAACAAACGGTCCTCTTGTAGGACTCAGAGTCTTCATCATAAATATAGTAGCCCATCGCAACCAGGCGGGCACTTCTACAGGCCATGACTGGAGAGAGAGAGAAAAGAATCAAAAAGACTGCATTTCAGTCAAATTTACACATTTGTGGGTTCAGACAAACAGTCAACAACACACAATGAGCAAACATCTTGACAAATAATATGACACTCTTGTGTAAAAGAAAATATAATGGAGAAAAATTAGATTTCAATGCAAAACTGATACGCTTGTTAAAGTTTGTAATCATTACTGTGCAAAAGCTTCATAAGCATGTAAATAAAAAAAAAAATAAATATTACAAAGCTGTTGAATGTTAAATATTTCAAATATTGATGAATACAAATTTGTGGGTTCAGACAAACAGTCAACAACACACAATGAGCAAACATCTTGATAAATAATATGACACTCTTTTGTGTAAAAGAAAACATATAATGGGGAAAAAAATTGAAAAAAAACTGATACGCTTATTAAAGTTTGTAATCATTACTGTGCAAAAACTTCATAAGCATGTAAATAAAAAAAATATTACAAAGTTGTTGAATGTTAAATATTTCAAATATTGATGAATACAAAATTATTATCACACACACACACACACACACACACACACACACACACACACACACACACACACACACACACACACACACACACACACACACACACACACGCACACACACACACGCAATGGTAACAAAGTATTCAGAATTTGAGGGTTTCTGGAGCTGTTGCATTTTTTATTTATTGTAGTTGTTGTTGTTGTTCACCGTTGTCACATTTGTTTACAATTTCATCCAAAAATTAATGATTAAATAATATATTTCGCAACATGCGATCACACAGTAAGTCCAAGTTTAATGTCACATTAAAGAGAAGTCAAGCTAGCGACCGACAACAAAAGATACGTCCGGTGTAACACCAAAATAATTCACTCTACATACCGAATATCCGGTGAAACTTCAAAATTAATTTACCCGTAACTTGACAAACATTAACATACACAAAGTCAAAATTATTTAGAACATTTAGAAAAATATATTTCCTAATTCTGGTACACATGGAACAGAAATACAGGCGTCGAGAATTGAGAACATTTACTTTCAAAATCACCTTTTTTACTATATATTTCAATGTAGAGACGGTAAGCATGGCCAAAAGTGGATCATTTTAAAAATTAAGTTGTTCAGAACGTTTTATGGAGTGAAAAAAAAAATGTTATGGGTCCAAGTTTTTATGGTTGTTCTTCACTTTGGAAAGTTTCATGAAATCCAGCCAACTTCTCTTTTTCTGCATGATTTTCTCTGAGACAGATCATTAAATGTTTGAATAATTTACCTGTTGTGTTGTGAAGCGACGATCAGGCGGTGCTGATTAACTCAAAATCCACGAAAAATCCTCAAACCTCAACCTCGTCTTACTTAAGAACCAAATTCTCACTGCACCAGTCAAATAATTGATCAGTTAATATGAATAAAACGGTCAGACTGAGAGATAAAACACAGACTGCTGCAGGTTTAAACACACACACACTGTCACACAAACTACAGACTGACTCAGACTAAAGTGAAACTGCACAAAGAACAAAGCATAAAGCATAAAGTAATTCACACGTCACAAAGAGAGGCACTTCCGGTCAAACTTTATGAACTGTCAGATATGACCGGAAGTAGAATTGTGGACAAAATGGACATTTACATATACAGCGCTATGCTTATGACCCCCCCCCCCCCCCGCAATCATCATCACTTTTTCTAATAGAGTTCAATTGTGATGGAAATCACTGAAAATATATTGAATTAATACTGGACAAAGAACTACAGAAAAATGCATATTATTCAAATTAATGGACTCTGAATGTGTTGAGCTTTACTCACGAGGAAGACTGATTTGACCTTATTATCCTTTAATGTAAATGTTTCTTTTGTGTCTTGTAGAGGTTATTTTTTGTTTTAAAGTCTGTGCTTTTTATAAATGGTGTAAATATTCCATGTGATTAACAATGTGCAGCTTTAACTGCATGACACTTTATTACATAACGATCATTATCGGATTGATTTATTTCAGTTTTTTCTTCGCTGTGTCACTTTTTCAGTGGGTCAATAGTTGACATATGTTCTGAACAGTGTGTGAATGTCAAATTTTCACAAATTGGACCTGGATGATATCAGAGTTCTGCTGTTGTGCAAAACTTCCAAAAGTGTGCAAATGCTGGTCCAGAAGTGAAAGTAATGTTCAGACTTACAAACTTTTTTATGCATTTCAGAAAAACGAAACCCTCACCCTTAACCCACTCCTACCATGTAAACTAATCTGCATGGCATAATTAGCATAATTGGCACAATTAGGAGTTAATTCTAGTAATTTTGGCAGTATTTAAATACAGACGGGTATTGCATTCACTTGATAAATGTATTTTTGGTTTGTTTTTCGGAGTAATTATTTGTGTTTTTCTAAGTAATTTATTTTCTGTCTGTTTTCAGAATAATTATTTCTGTTTTTCTGAGTAATTTATTTTTTGGTTTGTTTTCTGAGGAAAATATTTTTTGTTTTTTTTTCTGAATAATTTTTTTAGTTTTTTTTTTTGGGGGGGGGGGGAACTATTTTTTTTATTTTTTTATTTGTTTAATTTCTTGAGTCACCGCATAGCCAGCCTGAATGCATTTGAAATGCATTTCAAATGCATTCAGGCTGTATCTGTCCAACTGATCCTGGAGAAAAGACTTACAAACTTTTTTATGCATTTCAGAAAAACTAAAACCTCACCCTTAACCCACTCCTAATCCATGTAAACTAATCTGCATGGCATAATTAGCATAATTGGCACAATTAGGAGTTAATTCTAGTAATTTTGGCAGTATTTAAATACAGACGGGTATTGCATTCACTTGATAAATGTATTTTTTTTTGTTTTTCGGAGTAATTATTGTGTTTTTCTAAGTAATTTATTTTCTGTCTGTTTTTCAGAATAATTATTTCTGTTTTTCTGAGTAATTTATTTTTTGGTTTGTTTTCTGAGGAAATATTTTTTTTTTTTTTTTTTTCTGAATAATTTATTTTTAGTTTTTTTTTGGGGGGGGGACTATTTTTTTTTATTTTTTATTTGTTTAATTTCTTGAGTCACCGCGTAGCCAGCCTGAATGCATTTGAAATGCATTTCAAATGCATTCAGGCTGTATCTGTCCAACTGATCCTGGAGAAAAGACTTACAAACTTTTTTATGCATTTCAGAAAAACTAAAACCTCACCCTTAACCCACTCCTAATCCATGTAAACTAATCTGCATGGCATAATTAGCATAATTGGCACAATTAGGAGTTAATTCTAGTAATTTTGGCAGTATTTAAATACAGACGGGTATTGCATTCACTTGATAAATGTATTTTTTGGTTTGTTTTTCGGAGTAATTATTTGTGTTTTTCTAAGTAATTTATTTTCTGTCTGTTTTTCAGAATAATTATTTCTGTTTTCTGAGTAATTTATTTTTTGGTTTGTTTTCTGAGGAAATATTTTTTTTGTTTTTTTTCTGAATAATTTATTTTTAGTTTTTTTGGGGGGGGGGGACTATTTTTTTTTATTTTTTATTTGTTTAATTTCTTGAGTCACCGCGTAGCCAGCCTGAATGCATTTGAAATGCATTTCAAATGCATTCAGGCTGTATCTGTCCAACTGATCCTGGAGAAAAGACTTACAAACTTTTTTGCATTTCAGAAAAACTAAAACCTCACCCTTAACCCACTCCTAATCCATGTAAACTAATCTGCATGGCATAATTAGCATAATTGGCACAATTAGGAGTTAATTCTAGTAATTTTGGCAGTATTTAAATACAGACGGGTATTGCATTCACTTGATAAATTTTTTTTTTTGGTTTGTTTTCGGAGTAATTATTTGTGTTTTTCTAAGTAATGAATTTTTTGGTTTGTTTTCTGGGGAAATTTTTTTTTGGTTTGTTTTTCTGAATAATTTATTTTTAGTTTGTTTGTTTGTTTTTTTTTGGGGGGGGGGGGACTATTTGTACTTTTTTTTTTTTTTTTTAATTTCTTGGGTCACCCGTAGCCAGCCTGAATGCATTTCAAATGCATTTCAAATGCATTCAGGCTGTATCTGTCCAACTGATCCTGGAGAAAAACTGCTATGTCTAGCAGATCTGAATGGGCTTTCCTTTTGAACAGCCGCAAAGTCCTCAGGTGCCTGCGTAGAGTTGACAAACTAATGATAATATTGTCTATACGACTTAAAGACAGGACAGTCTCCCAGTGTCTTAAACCCAGATCAAAGTAAAATTTGATTAAACTGAACAATGTCATTTTTGTTACTAAATCGAGCTCTCAATAAATGAATGCGTCTTCAAATGCTCTCTAAACTCAGAAAAAAATTGGTCCGAAAAACAAGAAAAAAAAAAAGAAAAAAAAAAAGAAAATCAGAAAATCAGGAAAAAAATACTCTGAAAAACCAACCATAAAATAAATTACTCTGAAAAACCGAAAAAACCCCCAGAAATATTTATTCCAAAAAACAAAAATAAATTACTCACAAAAACAGAAATAATTATTCCAAAAAACAGACAAAAAATAAATTACTTAGAAAAACACAAATAATTACTCCGAAAAACAAACCAAAAAATAAATTTATCAAGTGAATGCAATACGCTTCCGTATGTAAGAGCCTACCTGAAGAATCCGTGATTTATTGCTTTCAAGAAGGAAACCAATTATAAAGAATGAAACCAACATTTCTGGAGCACAATTCTGGGTCTCTACAAGTCAGGTTCCTCTTTAGGAACCATCTCAGATAGATTCATGGTACCACAAACAACTGTGCAAACTGTGACACAAAACTACCACAAACGCTTTGGGCTGTGCAGATTTTATATAATGGAGGAAGGAGGTCCGCATAAATTAACACGTTCTAGTTCTAAAGGTTCACCAGAACCTCAGAATCACAACTCAGGAACTGATGAAGTGTGACATTGTCCTCCTTTGCTTGACAGCACTCCATCACCATTTTCCTTGTCTATTTTTTTAAGTACGTTTCCTGAGAAACTCTTCAGTCTCATCACTAATCGTGAGACAAGGTTGGGTAGGTTTACTTTGAAAGAATACATGTGGATTACATGTATGTATGTGCATACATTTGGATTACTTGTAATCTGATTACTTTTGGATTACATTTCAAAGTAATCCTACCCAACTTTGCGTATGAACAACATGATGGTCTTCTTTAGTCAGCATGTTGTGCAGTTTGACGTCAACTCAACATTTACTTCAGATGCAGTTGCGACCTGATTACACACGATGGCGCCATTTAGTCGAGGACATTTAACCGTCTTGTTGAGGATTTTTACAGTTAAAGAGAATCAGAAATAGAATCAGAAAAAGAAATACTTTATTCATCCCAAAGAGAAATTAGTTTTTCATTGCAGTAAATCTCACTAAGAATAGAACTAGGCATAAAAATAGAAAAAATATCCACAGACTGAATTCATTATAATAAATATATTAAAAAAGATAAACTAACATAAAATAAAATATAAACATATGTCTAAAATTACAAGTAAATCAGCTCCTTTGTACTGTGGGACAGTTTTTTGACAGACTAAAAAAAGCTCATTAAAAACAATGGGCATCCACCCCCCCCCCCCCACACACACACACACACACACACACACACACCACACACCACACACACACACACACACACACACACACACACACACACACACACCACACACACACACACACCACCACCACCACAAGTGAATAATCCAGTCAGAGCTGGTACAAAGTGTGCAGGAAGTGGATTTTTGTCAGATTGACAGGTGATGTTTTTGGCAGCAGGTGCAGGTCCATGTCTTCAGGTGCTTCCTGTCTGACTGTATGATTGTGAGACGTTGACTCTAACCCAGTGACAAAAGGTGGGGGCTCAATGTCTTTGATATCAGGTCTTTTTGGACGATCCCTTTGTACAACTAGAATGCCTTTGTGTCACATGAACAGTTAGTTGGGAGAATTCAGGTGAGGAGTATCACGTCTACTGTGAGGGAGTGTCAGTTATGACATTTTGCCCATGTGGCGCGTTTCTCTGAGCACGATCCAGCACACAGATGCCTCAGTGTTAAAGATCTCCACAGCTGGAAGAAGTCCAGAGGACGCTCACGCTTCACCTGGCTGCAGCAGATCAACGGCTAATTCCAAGAAATGGGGGTAAACCGGTTGTCCACCTAAATGGTTGCCATCCATGAACCAAGGTGATGCTTGGCACTCGGACACACTCCCATATTTGACTCAATCAATCAATCAATCAATCAACATTTATTTATAAAGCGCTTTACAGCACCAACTGGTGTCCAAAGTGCTTAACATTAAAAACACAAATTTACAAAAATAAAACACATATAAAATAAAATTTTAAAACAACACATAAAAAAAGAACATGAAAAGAACATGTCACCTCCCCACTAAGTGTTAAAAGCCAGTTTAAATAAATAAGTCTTTAACTTAGATTTAAAAAGTGCTAGGTCAGGAATAGTACGTAACTCAAGAGGTAGCTCATTCCACAGTCTGGGGCCAGCTACCGCGAAAGCATGATCACCTCAGCGTTTATATCTTGATCTTGGAACATCTAAGTAAAGCTGGCCAGACGCCCTTAATGTCCTACTGTAGGTGCGCAAAGTTAAAATTTCAGACAAGTAGGGAGGTGCAAGGCCATAAATAGCTTTAAAAACAAACATTAAAATTTTAAAATCAATTCTAAAACGAACTGGAAGCCAGTGGAGTGAGTACAGGACGGGCGTAATATGCTCACGTCTAAAAGTGTTTGTCAAAAGACGAGCAGCAGCATTCTGCACCAACTGGAGACGTGCAAGAGACGACTGATTAATGCCCGAATAACGTGCATTACAATAATCAAGTCTGGAGCTGATGAAAGCATGAATGGCCGACTGGGTGACTGTGAGGAGGAAGCGTAGCCCTAAACAGAAGCCCCGTGTACACCGCCAACCCGTTCACATTTCTAACCGTTTTTCCCCACTCGACGACACACCCGCCGAGGATCAAACTCTGGTTATTGGCGACTCTGTTTTGAGAAATGTGAAGTTAGCGACACCAGCAACCATAGTCAATTGTCTTCCGGGGGCCAGAGCAGGCGACATTGAAGGAAATTTGAAGCTGCTGGCTAAGGCTAAGCGTAAATTTGGTAAGATTGTAATTCACGTCGGCAGTAATGACGCCCGGTTACGCCAATCGGAGGTCACTAAAATTAACATTGAATCGGTGTGTAACTTTGCAAAAACAATGTCGGACTCTGTAGTTTTCTCTGGGCCCCTCCCCAATCAGACCGGGAGTGACATGTTTAGCCGCATGTTCTCCTTGAATTGCTGGCTGTCTGAGTGGTGTCCAAAAAATGAGGTGGGCTTCATAGATAATTGGCAAAGCTTCTGGGGAAAACCTGGTCTTGTTAGGAGAGACGGCAGCCATCCCACTTTGGATGGAGCAGCTCTCATTTCTAGAAATCTGGCCAATTTTCTTAAATCCTCCAAACCGTGACTATCCAGGGTTGGGACCAGGAAGCAGAGTTGTAGTCTTACACACCTCTCTGCAGCATCTCTCCCCCTGCCATCCCCTCATTACCCCATCCCCGTAGAGACGGTGCCTGCTCCCAGACCACCAATAACCAGCAAAAATCTATTTAAGCATAAAAATTCAAAAAGAAAAAATAATATAGCACCTTCAACTGCACCACAGACTAAAACAGTTAAATGTGGTCTATTAAACATTAGGTCTCGCTCTTCTAAGTCCCTGTTGGTAAATGATATAATAATTGATCAACATATTGATTTATTCTGCCTTACAGAAACCTGGTTACAGCAGGAATATGTTTAAATGAGTCAACACCCCCGAGTCACACTAACTGTCAGAATGCTCGTAGCACGGGCCGGGGCGGAGGATTAGCAGCAATCTTCCATTCCAGTTTATTAATTAATCAAAAACCCAGACAGAGCTTTAATTCATTTGAAAGCTTGACTCTTAGTCTTGTCCATCCAAATTGGAAGTCCCAAAAACCAGTTTTATTTGTTATTATCTATCGTCCACCTGGTCGTTACTGTGAGTTTCTCTGTGAATTTTCAGACCTGTTGTCTGACTTAGTGCTTAGCTCAGATAAGATAATTATAGTGGGCGATTTTAACATCCACACAGATGCTGAGAATGACAGCCTCAACACTGCATTTAATCTATTATTAGACTCTATTGGCTTTGCTCAAAAAGTAAATGAGTCCACCCACCACTTTAATCATATCTTAGATCTTGTTCTGACTTATGGTATGGAAATAGAAGACTTAACAGTATTCCCTGAAAACTCCCTTCTGTCTGATCATTTCTTAATAACATTTACATTTACTCTGATGGACTACCCAGCAGTGGGGAATAAGTTTCATTACACTAGAAGTCTTTCAGAAAGCGCTGTAACTAGGTTTAAGGATATGATTCCTTCTTTATGTTCTCTAATGCCATATACCAACACAGTGCAGAGTAGCTACCTAAACTCTGTAAGTGAGATAGAGTATCTCGTCAATAGTTTTACATCCTCATTGAAGACAACTTTGGATGCTGTAGCTCCTCTGAAAAAGAGAGCTTTAAATCAGAAGTGCCTGACTCCGTGGTATAACTCACAAACTCGTAGCTTAAAGCAGATAACCCGTAAGTTGGAGAGGAAATGGCGTCTCACTAATTTAGAAGATCTTCACTTAGCCTGGAAAAGAGTCTGTTGCTCTATAAAAAGCCCTCCGTAAAGCTAGGACATCTTTGTACTCATCACTAATTGAAGAAAATAAGAACAACCCCAGGTTTCTTTTCAGCACTGTAGCCAGGCTGACAAAGAGTCAGAGCTCTATTGAGCTGAGTATTCCATTAACTTTAACTAGTAATGACTTCATGACTTTCTTTGCTAACAAAATTTTAACTATTAGAGAAAAAATTACTCATAACCATCCCAAAGACGTATCGTTATCTTTGGCTGCTTTCAGTGATGCCGGTATTTGGTTAGACTCTTTCTCTCCGATTGTTCTGTCTGAGTTATTTTCATTAGTTACTTCATCCAAACCATCAACATGTTATTAGACCCCATTCCTACCAGGCTGCTCAAGGAAGCCCTACCATTATTTAATGCTTCGATCTTAAATATGATCAATCTATCTTTGTTAGTTGGCTATGTACCACAGGCTTTTAAGGTGGCAGTAATTAAACCATTACTTAAAAAGCCATTACTTGACCCAGCTATCTTAGCTAATTATAGGCCAATCTCCAACCTTCCTTTTCTCTCAAAAATTCTTGAAAGGGTAGTTGTAAAACAGCTAACTGATCATCTGCAGAGGAATGGTCTATTTGAAGAGTTTCAGTCAGGTTTTAGAATTCATCATAGTACAGAAACAGCATTAGTGAAGGTTACAAATGATCTTCTTATGGCCTCGGACAGTGGACTCATCTCTGTGCTTGTTCTGTTAGACCTCAGTGCTGCTTTTGATACTGTTGACCATAAAATTTTATTACAGAGATTAGCATGCCATAGGTATTAAAGGCACTGCGCTGCGGTGGTTTGAATCATTTCTAATAGATTACAATTTGTTCATGTAAATGGGGAATCTTCTTCACAGACTAAAGTTAATTATGGAGTTCCACAAGGTTCTGTGCTAGGACCAATTTTATTCACTTTATACATGCTTCCCTTAGGCAGTATTATTAGACGGTATTGCTTAAATTTTCATTGTTACGCAGATGATACCCAGCTTTATCTATCCATGAAGCCAGAGGACACACACCAATTAGCTAAACTGCAGGATTGTCTTACAGACATAAAGACATGGATGACCTCTAATTTCCTGCTTTTAAACTCAGATAAAACTGAAGTTATTGTACTTGGCCCCACAAATCTTAGAAACATGGTGTCTAACCAGATCTTTACTCTGGATGGCATTACCCTGAGCTCTAGTAATACTGTGAGAAATCTTGGAGTCATTTTGATCAGGATATGTCATTCAAAGCGCATATTAAACAAATATGTAGGACTGCTTTTTTGCATTTACGCAATATCTCTAAAATCAGAAAGGTCTTGTCTCAGAGTGATGCTGAAAAACTAATTCATGCATTTATTTCCTCTAGGCTGGACTATTGTAATTCATTATTATCAGGTTGTCCTAAAAGTTCCCTAAAAAGCCTTCAGTTAATTCAAAATGCTGCAGCTAGAGTACTGACGGGGACTAGAAGGAGAGCATATCTCACCCATATTGGCCTCTCTTCATTGGCTTCCTGTTAATTCTAGAATAGAATTTAAAATTCTTCTTCTTACTTATAAGGTTTTGAATAATCAGGTCCCATCTTATCTTAGGGACCTCATAGTACCATATCACCCCAATAGAGCGCTTCGCTCTCAGACTGCAGGCTTACTTGTAGTTCCTAGGGTTTGTAAGAGTAGAATGGGAGGCAGAGCCTTCAGCTTTCAGGCTCCTCTCCTGTGGAACCAGCTCCCAATTCAGATCAGGGAGACAGACACCCTCTCTACTTTTAAGAGTAGGCTTAAAACTTTCCTTTTTGCTAAAGCTTATAGTTAGGGCTGGATCAGGTGACCCTGAACCATCCCTTAGTTATGCTGCTATAGACGTAGACTGCTGGGGGGTTCCCATGATGCATTGTTTCTTTCTCTTTTTGCTCTGTATGCACCACTCTGCATTTAATCATTAGTGATCGATCTCTGCTCCCCTCCACAGCATGTCTTTTTCCTGGTTCTCTCCCTCAGCCCCAACCAGTCCCAGAAGACTGCCCCTCCCTGAGCCTGGTTCTGCTGGAGGTTTCTTCCTGTTAAAAGGGAGTTTTTCCTTCCCACTGTAGCCAAGTGCTTGCTCACAGGGGGTCGTTTTGACCGTTGGGGTTTTACATAATTATTGTATGGCCTTGCCTTACAATATAAAGGGCCTTGGGGCAACTGTTTGTTGTGATTTGGCGCTATATAAAAAAAATTGATTGATTGATTGATTGATGGCCGTCTCAAGATCACGTCTACTGAGAAAGTGCTTTATTTTAGCCAAAAGGCAAAGTTGGAAAAAACTAGCTTTGACAACAGAATTTATCTGTTGATCGAACCTCAAACAGCTGTCAAATATCACTCCCAAATTCTTGACAGCTGGTTTTACATAGTTAGCCAAAGCACCAAAATTTGGTGTTACCACATTTGGTATGCCAGTGCGCTCAAACACCATGATCTCAGTTTTACCATCATTCAGGTAAAGGAAGTTTTGGGACAGCCACTGCTTTACATCACGAATACAATTAAATAATGATGACAAAGCATCACTCCCATTAGTCCTCACAGGCAGATAGATTTGCAGATCATCTGCATAACAATGAAAGGACAGGTTGTGCTGGGTTATAACTGACCCCAATGGCAGAATGTACAAAGAAAATAGAATCGGCCCAAGGACAGATCCCTGCGGCACTCCACAGCACAGAGGAGCAGTTGATGAGGAAAGGTCCCCAATCATGACAGAAAAGCTCCTTTCAGCCAAATTGATCTAAACCACTTAAGTGCAGTACCATGAATGCCAATAAAATGTTCCAACCGGGAAACATGTACTGTGTGATCCACAGTATCAAAGGCTGCTGTGAGGTCCAACAGAACCAGCACAGCAGGATTCCCTGCATCCACCGACAGAGTAATATCATTATGAACGTTTAAAAGTGCTGACTCAGTGCTGTGTCACGATCTAAACCCAGACTGGAATTTTTCAAGGATGAGATTGTCTTCTAAAAATGATTGTAAATGTAAAAAGACAACCTTTTCTAAAACCTTAGATAGAAATGGCAGATGAGACACAGGTCTAAAATTGGATAAAACTGATGAGTCCAGGTGAGGTTTTTTAAGAAGAGGTCGAACCACAGCATGTTTAAAAGCAGCTGGAACAGACCCTGATCTAAGACAAGCATTGATAAAAGTTAGGAGACCCGCCCCAACAGTATTAAAAACCTCCTCCAGCACCTTAGCTGGAACAACATCAAAAGGACAACTTGTAGATTTTATGTGTTTACATCAGCGAGAGATGCAAAAGAAATGGGCTCAAACTGTTCGAGCACAGCAGAATGTGCACGAGGAGCAGACAACTCAACATTACAGCTCTGATCAGCGTTCTGTCTGACTGATGAAACCTTATCAATAAAAAACTGAAGAAACTCCTCACAGGTTGTGGTTGTAGCGTCCAACAAAACAGAGGTGTGTGGATTTACAACTGAGTTTATAGTCTGAAATAACACACTGGGACGATGACAACTGCTCGAAATAATATGAGACAGATATTGTGCTTTTGCCTCCTTCACAGCCTTCTGATAGTCAGTTAGACTGTCCCTCAGAAAACCCAGAGACACCTGTAGTTTGTCCTTTTTCCATTTTCTCTCCGCCTGTCTGCAGCGTTGCCTGAGGGCACGGGTTGTGGCATTTAACCAGGGGTCGGATTTTGATTTCCTGGATTTGCAGCGCATCGGTGCAACAGAGTCCAAAATTACTGTGCATGTAGAGTGGAAAGAAGAGAGGATGTTATCTGGGAGTAATGGAGAAACTGTTATGTGGGCCGCTGAAGAGGAGGTACTGCTGGCCCACCACCACAAGATGGCGCCCTGCTTGAAGTGCGGGCTTCAAGCATGAGAGGGCGTCGGAGCGACCAGGAGTGACATCTGTCACTCATCATCCGTACCAGCTGTCACTCATCCAATACTCATCACCACCACCATAAAGGCCGGACTGCAACTCCACCTCCCCGCCGAGAAATCAACTACCAATCAGGTAATTTTCTCTGCTGACTTAAACTTTGAGTATTAGTCTGATCTCTTTTTGCAGCCGTTTCCTGTGGTGTGCCTTATCTGCGGAGTTGGCGTTTGGTGTGGACTGCGATGGCTTCGCCTCACACCCCACTCAGATAAGTGGTTAACTCAGGAGCTGCACGAGTGTGTGATTGGAGGTGGAGGTTCTCCCTCCTTTACTGAATACAGACTGTGGGATTACTGAGTGTGCGACCTCACACTCATCTGGACTGTCTCTGTTCTCTGCCAGCAGTACCGGGTCTGACTGCTGAAGACAGCGGCCACCTGGGGCGCAGGGCTTGGCGGCTCCGGTGTTCTTCAGCTCCGTTGGCGGTGGAAGCTGTGTGGATCCGGCTTTTCTCTCGCCAGGCGTCTTCTATCGTCGAGCCTGCCCACACGTCACCTGGTGTATGAATGACATTCACTATATTGTTATTGTCTGTACGTCGTTGTGTGATTCACAACATTAAATTGTTACTTTTTGGCTTATCCATTGTCCGTTCATTAACGCCCCCTGTTGTGGGTCCGTGTCACGACACTTTCACAACAGGATTTCTCGGCCAGCGTCATGGATCCCGAGGGCGTCAATCATCGCTTGAACAGCCAATGGAAGAGCGAGGTGCACAGGCACCAGCAGGAGGCGTGTTGGGTGAGCTGCAGCACATCTTAACCGCCTTTACCGCTCGGTTGGATTTAATTACCGAGCAGAGCAGTGTTCTCAATCGTAGGATGGAGGCTCTCACCGCCCAGGTGGAAGCGCGTGCTCAGGGCGCTGCTGCAGCACCTTCTCCTGCTGACCGTGTGCCAGAAACAGACATTCCGCTGGTCGTTCAACGAACCCCCCACCTTCCCCTGAAGCATACATAAGTCCTCCGGAGCCGTACGGAGGCTGTGTGGAGACGTGCGCGAACTTCTTGATGCAGTACTCGCTCGTCTTTTCACAGCGTCCCGTCATGTACGCAGCAGACGCCAGCCGGGTGGCTTATGTGATCAATTTGCTTCAAGAGGCACGTGCCTGGGCTACGGCGCTTTGGGAGCAGAATTCACGGCTCCTAACGGTTTATACGAGCCGCGGGATTTAGATGGGCTTATCGACCTGGTTATACGGTTAGACAACCGATTAACGGAACACCGACGGGAACGAGACGAGGGGCGTGGCCAGGCACAAGCCGTCCCTCTTCCTCCCAGGTCCGAAAGGAAGCCGACTTCCCCACGCTCCACTGCCAGGGCTCTCCACGTGACAACAGCTCCCCCTGCTGACGTTGCTATGGAAACAGCAGGGCCAAAAAACGATCAGATCAGAGACAAAGGAGGCTGATCCGTGGAGAGTGTTTTCTCTGCAGCTCTACCGAGCACATACAGAGAGAATGCCCCAAACGGTCAAAACAACAGCACTCGTCCTTAGAGACTGGGCTAAGGGTGGGTCACAACACCCACGTGGGGAAACCCCGACGATCTGCACGAATCCCAGTCACGATCCTGAGTGGGGATCTAACCCTTCACGCCCCAGCACTGGTGGACACGGGCTCAGAGGGGAATCTGCTGGATAGCAGATGGGCAAAGGAGGTTGGGCTCCCTCTAGTGGCCTTACCGTCACCATTGTCGGTGCGGGCGCTAGATGGCACCCTTCTTCCACTAATCACACACCAGACACAGCCAGTGACATTGGTGGTGTCTGGGAATCACAGGGAGGAGATTGTGTTTTATGTAACACCTTCTACCTCCCGAGTGATTTTGGGTTTTCCATGGGTGTTAAAACACAATCCCCGGATTGATGCTGGCTGTGGGTTGTGGTTCAGTGGAGCAAATTTGATTTGATACCGGGCGTTGAGTACCCATCCAGCAGGCTGTACAACTCTCACGACCGGAACGCGAATCATTGGAGACCTACATCCGGGACTCGTTAGCTGCCGGGTTGATCCGGAACTCCACCTCCCCGATGGGTGCTGGTTTCTTTTTTGTGGGCAAGAAGGACGGCGGACTCCGTCCATGCATTGATTACAGAGGGCTGAACGAGATCACGGTTCGCAACCGATACCCGTTACCTCTGTTGGATTCAGTGTTCACGCCCCTGCATGGAGCCCAAATTTTAATGAAATTGGATCTTAGGAATGCTTATCACCTGGTTTGGATCCGGGAGGGAGACGAGTGGAAAATGGCATTTAACGCCCCGTTAGGTCACTTTGAGTACCTGGTCATGCCATTCGGCCTCACCAATGCGCCCGCGACGTTCCAAGCATTGGTTAATGACGTCTTGCGGGACATCCTGCATCGGCTTGTCTTCGTATATCTAGACGATATACTCATCTTTTCTCCGGATCCTGAGACCCATGTCAAGCATGTACGTCAGGTCCTACAGCGGTTGTTGGAGAACCGGCTGTTTGTGAAGGGCGAGAAGTGTGAGTTCCACCGCACTTCTTTGTCTTTCTTGGGGTTCATCATCTCCTCCAACTCCGTCGCCCCTGATCCGACCAAGGTTGCGGCGGTGAGAGATTGGCCCCAACCAACAAACCGTAGGAAACTACAACAGTTCCTCGGTTTTGCAAATTTCTACCGGAGGTTCATCAAGGGCTACAGTCAGGTAGTTAGCCCCCTGACAGCCCTGACCTCCACAAAAGTCCCCTTCACCTGGTCGGATCGGTGCGAAGCCACGTTTAGGGAGCTGAAACGCCGGTTCTCGACTGCACCGGTTCTGGTGCAGCCCGATCCCAAGCGCCAGTTTGTTGTTGAAGTGGATGCCTCTGACTCAGGGATAGGAGCCGTGCTGTCCCAGAGTGGGGAGTCCGACAAGGTTCTCCATCCATGTGCCTACTTTTCCCGCAGGTTGACCCCAGCTGAACTGAACTATGACGTCGGCAATCGGGAACTTCTTGCGGTGAAGGAGGCTCTTGAGGAGTGGAGACACCTGTTGGAGGGAGCATCGGTACCATTTACGGTTTTCACGGACAATCTGAACCTGGAGTACATCCGGACCGTGAAGCGTCTGAACCCCAGGCAAGCCCGCTGGTCGCTGTTCTTCGGGCGTTTTGACTTCCGGATCACCTACCGCCCCGGGACAATGAACCAACCATCTGACGCCCTGTCCCGGGTGCACGAAGAGGAGGTCAACCGAGCTGTCAGACCCCCCTGAAACCATCATCCCCGAGTCCACTGTCGTGGCCGCCTTACCTGGGACGTGGAGAAGACCGTCCGGGAGGCCCTGACACGGAGCCCGGACCCGGGGACAGGTCCGAAGAACAAACTGTACGTCCCACCATTGTCTCGGATCGTGGTCCTCAGTTCTCCTCCCAGGTCTGGGAGTTTCTGCAGGGAACTGGGGGCCACCGTCAGTCTCTCGTCTGGGTACCACCCCCAGATGAACGGGCAGGCAGAGCGGACTAACCAGGAACTGGAGCAGGCCCTCCGCTGCGTGACCTCCACGCACCCGACGGCCTGGAGTGACCATCTGGCCTGGATCGAGTACGCTCATAATAGCCAAGTCTCATCTGCCACCGGCCTCTCCCCGTTTGAGATGTGTTTGGGGTACCAGCCCCCGTTGTTTCCGCTGGTGGAGGGAGAGGTCGGGGTGCCCTCGGTCCAGGCCCATCTGAGGAAGTGCCGTCGGGTGTGGCGTACTGCCCGCTCTGCCCTGCTCAGAGCCCGGACGAGGGCTAAGGCCCATGCAGACTGCCGGCGTTCCCCCCCCTGCATACCAGCCCGGGCAGGAGGTCTGGCTATCTACTAAGGACATCCCCCTGCAGGTGGACTCCCACAAACTAAAGGACAGGTACATCGGACCATTTCCCATCCTCAAAGTCCTCAGTCCGGCCGCAGTGAAGCTGAAGCTGCCAGCTTCACTGCGGATACACCCCGTGTTTCATGTGTCAAGACTCAAGCCCTGCCATACCTCACCACTGTGTGCCCGGGACCAGCGCCGCTCCTGCCCGGATCATTGACGTGGAGCCCGCTGGACGGTACGCCGGCTCCTGGACGTCCGTCGAAAGGGCCGGGGGTTCCAGTATCTGGTGGACTGGGAGGGTTATGGCCCGAAGAGCGCTCCTGGGTGAAGAGGCTTCATCCTGGACCCGGCCCTCCTGGCCGACTTCTACACCCGTCACCCGGACAAGCCTGGTCGGGCGCCAGGAGGCGCCCGTTGAGGGGGGGGTCCTGTTGTGTGGGCCGCTGAAGAGGAGGTACTGCTGGCCCACCACCACAAGATGGCGCCCTGCTTGAAGTGCGGGCTTCAAGCACGAGAGGGCGTCGGAGCGACCAGGAGTGACATCTGTCACTCATCATCCGTACCAGCTGTCACTCATCCACTACTCATCACCACCACCATAAAGGCCGGACTGCAACTCCACCTCCCCGCCGAGAAATCAACTACCAATCAGGTAATTTTCTCTGCTGACTTAATCTTTGAGTATTAGTCTGATCTCTTTTTGCAGCCGTTTTCCTGTGGTGCCTTATCTGCGGAGTTGGCATTTGGTGTGGACTGCGATGGCTTCGCCTCACACCCCACTCAGATAAGTGGTTAACTCAGGAGCTGCACAAGTGTGTGATTGGAGGTGGAGGTTCTCCCTCCTTTACTGAATACAGACTGTGGGATTACTGAGTGTGCGACCTCACACTCATCTGGACTGTCTCTGTTCTCTGCCAGCAGTACCGGGTCTGACTGCTGAAGACAGCGGCCACCTGGGGCGCAGGGCTTGGCGGCTCCGGTGTTCTTCAGCTCCGTTGGCGGTGGAAGCTGTGTGGATCCGGCTTTTCTCTCGCCACGTCTTCTATCGTCGAGCCTGCCCACACGTCACCTGGTGTATGAATGACATTCACTATATTGTTATCGTCTGTACGTCGTTGTGTGATTCACAACATTAAATTGTTACTTTTTGGCTTATCCATTGTCCGTTCATTAACGCCCCCTGTTGTGGGTCCGTGTCACGACACTTTCACAACAGGATTTCTCGGCCAGCGTCATGGATCCCGAGGGGCGTCAACCATCGCTTGAACAGCCAATGGAAGAGCGAGGTGCACAGGCACCAGCAGGAGGCGTGTTGGGTGAGCTGCAGCACATCTTAACCGCCTTTACCGCTCGGTTGGATTTAATTACCGAGCAGAGCAGTGTTCTCAATCGTAGGATGGAGGCTCTCACCGCCCAGGTGGAAGCGCGTGCTCAGGGCGCTGCTGCAGCACCTCCTCCTGCTGACCGTGTGCCAGAAACAGACATTCCGCTGGTCGTTCAACGAACCCCCCACCTTCCCCTGAAGCATACATAAGTCCTCCAGAGCCGTACGGAGGCTGTGTGGAGACGTGCGCGAACTTCTTGATGCAGTACTCGCTCGTCTTTTCACAGCGTCCCGTCATGTACGCAGCAGACGCCAGCCGGGTGGCTTATGTGATCAATTTGCTTCGAGGAGCACGTGCCTGGGCTACGGCGCTTTGGGAGCAGAATTCACGGCTCCTAACGGTTTATACGAGCCGCGGGATTTAGATGGGCTTATCGACCTGGTTATACGGTTAGACAACCGATTAACGGAACACCGACGGGAACGAGACGAGGGGCGTCGTCAGGTACAAGCCGTCCCTCTTCCTCCCGGGTCCGAAAGGAAGCTGACTTCCCCACGCTCCACTGCCAGGGCTCTCCACATGACAACAGCTCCCCCTGCTGACGTTGCTATGGAAACGAGCAGGGCCAAAAACGATCAGATCAGAGACAAAGGAGGCTGATCCGTGGAGAGTGTTTTCTCTGCAGCTCTACCGAGCACATACAGAGAGAATGCCCCAAACGGTCAAAACAACAGCACTCGTCCTTAGAGACTGGGCTAAGGGTGGGTCACAACACCCACGTGGGGAAACCCCGACGATCTGCACGAATCCCAGTCACGATCCTGAGTGGGGATCTAACCCTTCACGCCCCAGCACTGGTGGACACGGGTCAGAGGGGAATCTGCTGGATAGCAGATGGGCAAAGGAGGTTGGGCTCCCTCTAGTGGCCTTACCGTCACCATTGTCGGTGCGGGCGCTAGATGGCACCCTTCTTCCACTAATCACACACCAGACACAGCCAGTGACATTGGTGGTGTCTGGGAATCACAGGGAGGAGATTGTGTTTTTAACACCTTCTACCTCCCGAGTGATTTTGGGTTTTCCATGGGTGTTAAAACACAATCCCCGGATTGATTGGCTGTCTGGGGTTGTGGTTCAGTGGAGCAAATTTTATTTGATACCGGCGCTGAGTACCCATCCAGCAGGCTGTACAACCTCTCACGACCGGAACCGAATCATTGGAGACCTACATCCGGGACCCGTTAGCTGCCGGGTTGATCCGGAACTCCACCTCCCCGATGGGTGCTGGTTTCTTTTTTGTGGGCAAGAAGGACGGCGGACTCCGTCCATGCATTGATTACAGAGGGCTGAACGAGATCACGGTTCGCAACCGATACCCGTTACCTCTGTTGGATTCAGTGTTCACGCCCCTGCATGGAGCCCAAATTTTAATGAAATTGGATCTTAGGAATGCTTATCACCTGGTTTGGATCCGGGAGGGAGACGAGTGGAAAATGGCATTTAACGCCCCGTTAGGTCACTTTGAGTACCTGGTCATGCCATTCGGCCTCACCAATGCGCCCGCGATGTTCCAAGCATTGGTTAATGACGTCTTGCGGGACTTCCTGCATCGGCTTGTCTTCGTATATCTAGACGATATACTCATCTTTTCTCCGGATCCTGAGACCCATGTCAAGCATGTACGTCAGGTCCTACAGCGGTTGTTGGAGAACCGGCTGTTTGTGAAGGGCGAGAAGTGTGAGTTCCACCGCACTTCTTTGTCTTTCTTGGGGTTCATCATCTCCTCCAACTCCGTCGCCCCTGATCCGACCAAGGTTGCGGCGGTGAGAGATTGGCCCCAACCAACAAACCGTAGGAAACTACAACAGTTCCTCGGTTTTGCAAATTTCTACCGGAGGTTCATCAAGGGCTACAGTCAGGTAGTTAGCCCCCTGACAGCCCTGACCTCCACAAAAGTCCCCTTCACCTGGTCGGATCAGTGCGAAGCCACGTTTAGGGAGCTGAAACGCCGGTTCTCGACTGCACCGGTTCTGGTGCAGCCCGATCCCAAGCGCCAGTTTGTTGTTGAAGTGGATGCCTCTGACTCAGGGATAGGAGCCGTGCTGTCCCAGAGTGGGGAGTCCGACAAGGTTCTCCATCCATGTGCCTACTTTTCCCGCAGGTTGACCCCAGCTGAACTGAACTATGACGTCGGCAATCGGGAACTTCTTGCGGTGAAGGAGGCTCTTGAGGAGTGGAGACACCTGTTGGAGGGAGCATCGGTACCATTTACGGTTTTCACGGACAATCGGAACCTGGAGTACATCCGGACCGCGAAGCGTCTGAACCCCAGGCAAGCCCGCTGGTCGCTGTTCTTCGGGCGTTTTGACTTCCGATCACCTACCGCCCCGGGACAATGAACCAACGATCTGACGCCCTGTCCCGGGTGCACGAAGAGGAGGTCAAGACCGAGCTGTCAGACCCCCCTGAAACCATCATCCCCGAGTCCACTGTCATGGCCGCCCTTACCTGGGACGTGGAGAAGACCGTCCGGGAGGCCCTGACACGGAGCCCGGACCCGGGGACAGGTCCGAAGAACAAACTGTACGTCCCACCATTGTCTCGGATCGTGGTCCTCAGTTCTCCTCCCAGGTCTGGAGGAGTTTCTGCAGGGAACTGGGGGCCACCGTCAGTCTCTCGTCTGGGTACCACCCCCAGATGAACGGGCAGGCAGAGCGGACTAACCAGGAACTGGAGCAGGCCCTCCGCTGCGTGACCTCCACGCACCCGACGGCCTGGAGTGACCATCTGGCCTGGATCGAGTACGCTCATAATAGCCAAGTCTCATCTGCCACCGGCCTCTCCCCGTTTGAGATGTGTTTGGGGTACCAGCCCCCGTTGTTTCCGCTGGTGGAGGGAGAGGTCGGGGTGCCCTCGGTCCAGGCCCATCTGAGGAAGTGCCGTCGGGTGTGGCGTACTGCCCGCTCTGCCCTGCTCAGAGCCCGGACGAGGGCTAAGGCCCATGCAGACTGCCGGCGTTCCCCGGCCCCTGCATACCAGCCCGGGCAGGAGGTCTGGCTATCTACTAAGGACATCCCCCTGCAGGTGGAATCCCACAAACTAAAGGACAGGTACATCGGACCATTTCCCATCCTCAAAGTCCTCAGTCCGGCCGCAGTGAAGCTGAAGCTGCCAGCTTCACTGCGGATACACCCCGTGTTTCATGTGTCAAGACTCAAGCCCTGCCATACCTCACCACTGTGTGCCCCGGGACCAGCGCCGCCTCCTGCCCGGATCATTGACGTGGAGCCCGCGTGGACGGTACGCCGGCTCCTGTACGTCCGTCGAAAGGGCCGGGGGTTCCAGTATCTGGTGGACTGGGAGGGTTATGGCCCCGAAGAGCGCTCCTGGGTGAAGAGGAGCTTCATCCTGGACCCGGCCCTCCTGGCCGACTTCTACACCCGTCACCCGGACAAGCCTGGTCGGGCGCCAGGAGGCGCCCGTTGAGGGGGGGGTCCTGTTGTGTGGGCCGCTGAAGAGGAGGTACTGCTGGCCCACCACCACAAGATGGCGCCCTGCTTGAAGTGCGGGCTTCAAGCACGAGAGGGCGTCGGAGCGACCAGGAGTGACATCTGTCACTCATCATCCGTACCAGCTGTCACTCATCCACTACTCATCACCACCACCATAAAGGCCGGACTGCAACTCCACCTCCCCGCCGAGAAATCAACTACCAATCAGGTAATTTTCTCTGCTGACTTAAACTTTGAGTATTAGTCTGATCTCTTTTTGCAGCCATTTTCCTGTGGTGTGCCTTATCTGCGGAGTTGGCGTTTGGTGTGGACTGCGATGGCTTCGCCTCACACCCCTCAGATAAGTGGTTAACTCAGGAGCTGCACGAGTGTGTGATTGGAGGTGGAGGTTCTCCCTCCTTTACTGAATACAGACTGTGGGATTACTGAGTGTGCGACCTCACACTCATTTGGACTGTCTCTGTTCTCTGCCAGCAGTACCAGGTCTGACTGCTGAAGACAGCGGCCACCTGGGGCGCAGGGCTTGGCGGCTCCGGTGTTCTTCAGCTCCGTTGGCGGTGGAAGTTGTGTGGATCCGGCTTTTCTCTCGCCAGGCGTCTTCTATCATCGAGCCTGCCCACACGTCACCTGGTGTATGATTGACAGTCACTATATTGTATCGTCTGTACGTCGTTGTGTGATTCACAACATTAAATTGTTACTTTTTGGCTTATCCATTGTCCGTTCATTAACGCCCCCTGTTGTGGGTCCGTGTCACGACACTTTCACAACAGAAACCAGTCCATTCATGGCATAAAACTGAGAGTCCATGAAGGCAGCAGCAAAGTCCCTCGCTGTCGAGGAGCTGACCAAACGGCGGCGAGAGACAGGAACAAGTGGCTTACTAGCAGATGGAGGAGCAATAAATTCAAAAATAACAGGAAAGTGATCTGAAATAGCAATGTCTGATATGTCCTTAAGTGAAACTGAGAGCCCAAAAGAAATAACCAGGTCCAAGGTGTGTCCAAGATTATGTGTTGGTCCATCCACAACTTGTGTTAGACCAAAAGAGTTCAGGAGGCTTTTAAAATCATCAGCCAGCTGATTAGAAGGACAACAGATATGAATATTAAAATCACCACAGACCAAAAATTTGTCATATTTTAGGATAAAATCTGCCAGAAACTCAGAAAACTCCTGAATAAAATCCTTATTAAATTTTGGTGGACGATAAACAACAGCACAGAGCACAGGACAGTCGAACTCCATCACAAACAACTGAAGTTCAAAAGTGGAGTAGACATTAGAAGATAAAAATCGGCATTTAAAACTGTCTTTAAAAACCGTGGCCACACCACCGCCTCGACCTGATGCTCGCGGGGAGCTGAAAAACGAGCAGCCGGGGGGGGGGCTCAGAAAAGGCGCTATTTAGACTCGACTCTGAGCTTGTTTTCCAGCTGTGGTTTTCTGCACACTTTGGGCAGGTAGGGCATGTATGGAACACCTTGCATTCCATTTCTCATTGGAGTCCTCATGCTGACATGTATCACCTGTTTACTCACAACACTGAAAGAGTGCAGCTCCACCAGCGGCATAGAAGTGCTGCTGTGCATGAAGTTCCAAAAACACAAACCTGGGATCAGCTTCATTTCACAAAGTCAGTGAAATGTAAAAGAAACACTGGACCAGAAACTGCAGCACCTGACTGATCTTTTAAAGATACTGATGTCACCATCGTGTCACACAGCTTGAAGCCTGTCAGATATGAAGATGAAGGATGGTCAAAAATGCAGAAGGTGGACCGATCCAGAAGAGGCATGAGTCCCAGCGGCACCGGACGATAAACCTCTGGCTGTGACAGTCTGTGGAAGTTCTGGATGATGTGTTTGCTGCAGTGACTGGATGAGTTGAGGACAACAGCACGGTGAACATTACTAGTGTTCAGAATAATAGTAGTGCTATGTGACTATAAAGATTAATCCAGGTTTTGAGTATATTTCTTATTGTTACATGGGAAACAAGGTATCAGTAGATTCAGTAGATTCTCACAAATCCAACAAGACCAAGCATTCATGATATGCACACTCTTAAGGCTATGAAATTGGGTTATTAGTAAAAAAAAAAAAAAAAAAAAAACAGTAGAAAAGGGGCTGTTCACAATAATAGTAGCATCTGGTGTTGACGCTACAAACTCAAAACTATTATGTTCAAACTGCTTTTTTAGCAATCATGTGAATCACTAAACTAGTATTTAGTTGTATAACCACAGTTTTTCATGATTTCTTCACATCTGCAAGGCATTAATTTGTTGGTTTGGAACCAAGATTTTGCTCGTTTACTAGTGTGCTTGGGGTCATTGTCTTGTTGAAACACCCATTTCAAGGGCATGTCCTCTTCAGCATAAGGCAACATGACCTCTTCAAGTATTTTGACATATCCAAACTGATCTATGATACCTGGTATGCGATATATAGGCCCAACACCATAGTAGGAGAAACATGCCCATATCATGATGCTTGCACCACCATGCTTCACTGTCTTCACTGTGAACTGTGGCTTGAATTCAGAGTTTGGGGGTCGTCTCACAAACTGTCTGAGGCCCATGGACCCAAAAAGAACAATTTTACTCTCATCAGTCCACAAAATATTCCTCCATTTCTCTTTAGGCAAGTTGATGTGTTCTTTGGCAAATTGTAACCTCTTCTGCACATGTCTTTTATTTAACAGGGGGACTTTGTGGGGATTCTTGCAAATAAATTAGCTTCACCCAGGCGTCTTCTAACTGTCACAGCACTTACAGGTAACTCCAGACTGTCTTTGATCATCCTGGAGCTGATCAATGGGTGAGCCTTTGCCATTCTGGTTATTCTTCTATCCATTTTGATGGTTGTTTTCTGTTTTCTTCCACATGTCTCTGTTTTTTTGTCCATTGTAAAGCACTGGAGATCATTGTAGATGAACAGCCTTCCCGGGCTGCCGCGCGGCCTTCTCCTTCCCCAGCGGCCTGCGGCGCCACCAGAAGGTGCACCGGGGTTACCCGTGCCCGGAGGACGCCTGTGCCTTCACTGGGAAGACCTGGAGCGAGTACCTGAGTCCAGAGGAGTTCGTCAGAAATGCTGCAGTTTTGCCAAGAAAGAGTTAAACGTCTTTTTAAAGTGGCTGAAATAAAGAACACACTTTTCTTCATTTAAATCAATTTATTATTTACAAGATTTAAACAAACTCGTGCTTCAAACATCATGTGACGTCCATCGTTCCGTGTACACGGAATCTGTACAGACACGTGTACTCTGCGTGACCCCAGTTGCTGAGCACACGTAAGGCCACGTAGCGATGGACCTCGCTGGGTTTCTGCAGGTGGAGAGAAGAACAGAGAGCAGAGAAAAGTGCTGTTAGGATGTGTGCAGTTCAAACATCTAGACAACAAAGTGCAAACAGATCTTTATGTTTCTTCAAACTTACAGGCAGCTCAAACGTCTGCGTCGGGTCTCCGTCCTGGTCGTATGTAAACTTGCCCAGCAGAGTCCCGTCGTCATCGTCGTCCTCCATCCCCTGAGAAAGACGGAGTGAGAACATGTTAGAAATAAAACTTGTGGGCCGACCAGAAACAACACGTGGGACAGAGACCTCTGCAGCTAACCTCATGCTAATTAGCACAACAACAAGAGCTCAAAAAAGCAGAATTCCATGTGATTTTAATGGAATGATTATCTACAAGTTTATAATGAATCACTTTATCATTTCTCCTCCTTTTGCACATTTATCCAAACAAATTCCTGGTGAAAAGTTGCTGAATGTTAGCGAAACCCCAAGCTAGGCCCTGTTAGCTTGAGCATTAAACTATCTAAAGAAAGCACCTCACTGTGTTCTGAGGTCACTCGCAGTTTAAAACAAATCTGTTTTTCAGAAAAGAAAATCACAATAATGCTGTCGACAGTATATTCAGGGTTGGATTAAGCGTTAGCATAGCAACAGGTTGTGTGCTAATTGTTGTTTGTGAATTTCACAGCCGGAATGTTCCATATTTTGTCAGCAGCCAAAAGTGTCAAACTTTTTGCCGTCTGATGGCGCCGCTTTATTACATCTGTGAATTAAACAGGGTTCCAACAGATCGGTTAGATATCGAGTTAATCAGTGATGTATTAACAGGATATCCTAGAGACGGAAAAAAAGAACATTTCCGTTGGTAAATAAATCAGTCGTGGAGTTCCACGTTTCTTTTCTAGATTGTGATCACTCACATAAATCTCAAAATCTTTAGGGGCCGAGTCAATGTGTCCACTGGGGGAGCTGTAGCTCGGCACATGGTCCAGTGACGTGACTCATCCTGACGGGTGCGACAGAGCGACGACCAGAGTCCCCTGATGGCCCTGAAACGCCCAGCACCTCCCTGGGAGCAGCTCCGGGAAGCCCTGAAAGAAGACAAAGTACCATTTAGACCCAGCAGCAAATGATCGATAATCATGACCAAGAAGATCTTCAGAGACAAACACAGAGTGAAACACGAAACAAAACTTTCAAATAAATAAATAAACATACCTGAATGGCAATTCGTGGACTCTGAGAGCGACACCACACAGAAAATCCAAACAGGGTCCTGCATGTGGACTGAGAGGGGTGGGTCTCAGTAGTTCTGGACCGGACCACAGTGGCACCTACAGAGGATTAAAAAACAACAACGACATTGATTTAATGTAAATGCGTTAGCCTGTGTGTTAGCAACCAGTCAATATTCCAGGTGTGCTGAGAAATTCACTAGACTGGGTAAGTATGTCCCTTCTGAGCTACTGTACCAACATGGTGGCCTCCATGAGGGGGCCCGCTCACATGAAGATATAAAAGCTCAGTTAAAGCTCATGAAAATACATCGATACGTTATTGCAGGTGTAACTTGAAGTGGAGATATGAATGCAGCTTTTTTTTGTCCTGATTTGATATAAAGAGACCTGAAAGCATGAGAGGGCTCGGAGCGACCAGAGTGACATCTGTCACTCATCATCCGTACCAGCTGTCACCCTCCAATCTCACACACCACCATAAAGGCCGGACTGCAACTCCACCTCCCCGCCGAGAAATCAACTACCAATCAGGTAATTTTCTCTGCTGACTTAAACTTGAGTATTAGTCTGATCTCTTTTTGCAGCCTTTTCCTGTGTGTGCCTTATCTGCGGAGTTGGCGTTGGTGTGGACTGCGATGGCTTCGCCTCACACCCCACTCAGATAAGTGGTTAACTCAGGAGCTGCACGAGTGTGTGATTGGAGGTGGAGGTTCTCCCTCCTTTACTGAATACAGACTGTGGGATTACTGAGTGTGCGACCTCACACTCATCTGGACTGTCTCTGTTCTCTGCCAGCAGTACCGGGTCTGACGCTGAAGACAGCGGCCACCTGGGCGCAGGCTTGGCGGCTCGGTGTTCTTCAGCTCCGTTGGCGGTGGAAGCTGTGTGGATCCTTTTCTCTCGCCAGGCGTCTTCTATCGCGAGCCTGCCCACACGTCACCTGGTGTATGAATGACATTCACTATATTGTTATTGTCTGTACGTCGTTGTGTTTCACAACATTAAATTGTACTTTTTGGCTTATCATTGTCGTTCATTAACGCCCCCTGTTGTGGGTCCGTGTCACCACTTTCACAACGGATTTCTCGGCCAGCGTCATGGATCCCGAGGGGCGTCAACCATCGCTTGAACAGCCAATGGAAGAGCGAGGTGCACAGGCACCAGCAGGAGGGTGTTGGGTGAGCTGCAGCACATCTTAACCGCCTTTACCGCTCGGTTGGATTAATTACCGAGCAGAGCAGTGTTCTCAATCGTAGGATGGAGGCTCTCACCGCCCAGGTGGAAGCGCGTGCTCAGGGCGCTGCTGCAGCACCTTCTCCGCTGACCGTGTGCCAGAAACAGACATTCCGCTGGTCGTTCAACGAACCCCCCACCTTCCCCTGAAGCATACATAAGTCTCCGGAGCCGTACGGAGGCTGTGTGGAGACGTGCCGAACTTCTTGATGCAGTACTCGCTCGTCTTTTCACAGCGTTCCGTCATGTACGCAGCAGACGCCCGGGTGGCTTATGTGATCAATTTGCTTCGAAGGAGGCACGTGCCTGGGCTACGGCGCTTGGGAGCAGAATTCACGGCTCCTAACGGTTTATACGAGCCGCGGGATTTAGATGGGCTTTCGACTGGTTATACGGTTAGACAACCGATTACGGAACACCGACGGGAACGAGACAGGGGCGTGGCAGGCACAAGCCGTCCCTCTCCTCCCAGGTCCGAAAGGAAGCCGACTTCCCCACGCTCCACTGCCAGGGCTCTCCACGTGACAACAGCTCCCCTGCTGACGTGCTATGGAAACGAGCAGGGCCAAAAAACGATCAGATCAGAGACAAGGAGGTGATCGTGGAGAGTTTTTCTCTGCAGCTCTACCGCACATACAGAGAGAATGCCCCAAACGGTCAAACAACAGCACTCGTCCTTAGAGACTGGGCTAAGGGGGGTCACAACACCACGTGGGGAAACCCCGACGATCTGCACGAATCCCAGTCACGATCCTGAGTGGGGATCTAACCCTTCCGCCCCAGCACTGGTGGACACGGCTCAGAGGGGAATCTGCTGGATAGCAGATGGGCAAAGGAGGTTGGGCTCCCTCTAGTGGCCTACCGTCACCATTGTCGTGCGGGCGCTAGATGGCACCCTTCTCACTAATCACACACCAGACACAGCCAGTGACATGGGGGTGTCTGGGAATCACAGGGAGAGATTGTGTTTATGTAACACTTCTACCCCCGAGTGATTTTGGGTTTTCCATGGGTGTTAAAAACACAATCCCCGGATTGATTGGCTGTCTGGGGTTGTGGTTCAGTGGAGCAAATTTGATTTGATACGGGCGTTGAGTACCCATCCAGCAGGCTGTACAACCTCTCACGACCGGAACGCGAATCATTGGAGACTACATCCGGGACTCGTTAGCTGCCGGGTTGATCCGGAACTCTCACCTCCCCGATGGGTGCTGGTTTCTTTTTTGTGGGCAAGAAGGACGGCGGACTCCGTCCATGCATTGATTACAGAGGGCTGAACGAGATCACGGTTCGCAAAACCGATACCCGTTACCTCGTTGGATTCAGTGTTCACGCCCCTGCATGGAGCCCAAATTTAATGAAATTGGATCTTAGGAATGCTTATCACCTGGTTGGATCCGGGAGGGAGACGAGTGGAAAAGGCATTTAACGCCCGTAGGTCACTTTGAGTACTGGTCATGCATTCGGCCTCACCAATGCGCCCGCGACGTTCCAAGCATTGGTTAATGACGTCTTGCGGGACATCCTGCATCGGCTTGTCTTCGTATATCTAGACGATATACTCATCTTTTTCTCCGGATCCTGAGACCCATGTCAAGCATGTACGTCAGGTCCTCAGCGGTTGTTGGAGAACCGGCTGTTTGTGAAGGGCGAGAAGTGTGAGTTCCACCGCACTTCTTTGTCTTTCTTGGGGTTCATCATCTCCTCCACTCCGTCGCCCCGATGCCGACCAAGGTGCGGCGGTGAGAGATTGGCCCCAACCACACCGTAGGAACTACAACAGTTTCCTCGTTTTGCAAATTTCTACCGGAGGTTCATCAGGGCTACAGTCAGTAGTTATCCCCCTGACAGCCCTGACCTCCACAAAAGTCCCCTTCACCTGGTCGGATCGTGCGAAGCCACGTGTAGGGAGCGAAACGCCGGTTCTCGCTGCACCGGTTCTGGTGCAGCCCGATCCCACAGCGCCAGTTTGTTGGTTGAAGTGGATGCCTCTGACTCAGGGATAGGAGCCGTGCTGTCCCAGAGTGGGGAGTCCGCAAGTTTCGCCCATCCATGGGCCTGACTTTCCCGCAGGTTTGACCCCAGCTGAACTGAACTATACGTCGCAATCGGGAACTTCTTGCGTGAAGGAGGCTCTTGAGGAGTGGAGACACCTGTTGGAGGGAGCATCGGTACCATTTAACGGTTTTCAGTACGGACAATCTGAACCTGGAGTACATCCGGACCGTGAAGCGTCTGAACCCCAGGCAAGCCCGCTGTCGCTGTTCTTCGGGCGTTTGACTTCCGGATCACCTACCGCCCCGGGACCAATGAACCAACCATCTGACGCCCTGTCCCGGTGCACGAAGAGGAGGTCAAGACGAGCTGTCAGACCCCCCTGAAACCATCATCCCCGATCCACTGTCGTGGCCGCCTTACTGGACTGGAGAAGACCGTCCGGGAGGCCCTGACACGGAGCCCGGACCCGGGGACAGGTCCGAAGAACAAACTGTACGTCCCACCATTGTCTCGGATCGTGGTCCTCGTTCTCCTCCCAGGTCTGGAGGAGTTTCTGCAGGAACTGGGGGCCACCGTCAGTCTCTCGTCTGGGTACCACCCCCAGATGAACGGGCAGGCAGAGCGGACTAACCAGGAACTGGAGCAGCCCTCCGCTGCGTGACCTCCACGCCCACCCGGCCTGGAGTGACCATCTGGCCTGGATCGAGTACGCTCATAATAGCCAAGTCTCATCTGCCACCGGCCTCTCCCCGTTTGAGATGTGTTTGGGGTACCAGCCCCCGTTGTTTCCGCTGGTGGAGGAGAGTGTCGGGGTGCCCTCGGTCCAGGCCCATCTGAGGAAGTGCCGTCGGGTGTGGCGTACTGCCCGCTCTGCCCTGCTCAGAGCCCGGACGAGGGCTAAGGCCCATGCAGACTGCCGCGTTCCCCGGCCCCTGCATACCCCGGCAGGAGTCTGGCTATCTACTAAGGACATCCCCCTGCAGGTGGACCCCACAAACTAAAGGACAGGTACATCGGACCATTTCCCATCCTCAAAGTCCTCAGTCCGGCGCAGTGAAGCTGAAGCTGCCAGCTTCACTGCGGATACACCCCGTGTTTCATGTGTCAAGACTCAAGCCCTGCCATACCTCACCACTGTGTGCCCCGGACCAGCGCCGCCTCCTGCCCGGATCATTGACGTGGAGCCCGCGTGGACGGTACGCCGGCTCCTGGACGTCCGTCGAAAGGGCCGGGGGTTCCAGTATCTGGTGGACTGGGAGGGTTATGGCCCCGAAGAGCGCTCCTGGGTGAAGAGGGAGCTTCATCCTGACCCGGCCCCTCCTGGCCGACTTCTACACCCGGCACCCGGACAAGCCTGGGTCGGGCAGCGCCAGAGGCGCCCGTTGAGGGGGGGGTCCTGTTGGGTGGGCCGCTGAAGAGGAGGTACTGCTGGCCCCCACCACAAGATGGCGCCCTGCTTGAGTGCGGGCTTCAAGCACGAGAGGGCGTCGGAGCGACCAGGAGTGACAGTCTGTCACTCATCATCCGTACCAGCTGTCACTCACTCCACTACTCATCCCACCACCATAAAGGCCGACTGCAACTACCCACCTGCCCCGCCGAGAAATCAACTACCAATCTGTATTTTCTCTGCTGACTTATCTTTGAGTATTAGTCTGATCTCTTTTTGCAGGCCGTTTCCTGTGGTGTGCCTATCTGCGGAGTTGGCATTTGGTGTGGACTGCGATGGTTCGCCTCACACCCCACTCAGATAATGTTTAACTCAGGAGCTGCACAAGTGTGGGATGGAGGTGGAGTTCTCTCCTCCTTTACTGAATACAGACTGTGGGATTACTGAGTGTGCGACCTCACACTCATCTGGACTGTCTCTGTTCTCTGCCAGCAGTAGCCGGTCTGACTGCTGAAGACAGCGGCCACCTGGGGCGCAGGGCTTGGCGGCTCCGGTGTTCTTCAGCTCCGTTGGCGGTGGAAGCTGTGTGGATCCGGCTTTTCTCTCGCGCAGCGTCTTCTATCGTCGAGCCTGCCCACACGTCACCTGGTGTATGAATGACATTCACTATATTGTTATCGTCTGTACGTCGTTGTGTGATTCACAACATTAAATTGTTACTTTTTTGGCTTATCCATTGTCCGTTCATTAACGCCCCCTGTTGTGGGTCCGTGTCACGACACTTTTCACAACAGGATTTCTCGGCCAGCGTCATGGATCCCGAGGGGGCGTCAACCCTCGCTTGAACAGCCAATGGAAGAGCGAGGTGCACAGGCACCAGCAGGAGGGCGTGTTGGGTGAGCCTGCAGCACATCTTAACCGCCTTTACCGCTCGGTTGGATTTAATTACCGAGCAGAGCAGTGTTCTCAATCGTAGGATGGAGGCTCTCACCGCCCAGGTGGAAGCGCGTGCTCAGGGCGCTGCTGCAGCACCTCCTCCTGCTGACCGTGTGCCAGAAACAGACATTCCGCTGGTCGTTCAACGAACCCCCCCCTTCCCCTGAAGCATACATAAGTCCTCCAGAGCCGTACGGAGGCTGTGTGGAGACGTGCGCGAACTTCTTGATGCAGTACTCGCGCACGTCTTTTCACAGCGTCCCGTCATGTACGCAGCAGACGCCAGCCGGGTGGCTTATGTGATCAATTTGCTTCGAGGAGAGGCACGTGCCTGGGCTACGGCGCTTTGGGAGCAGAATTCACGGCTCCTAACGGTTTATACGAGCCGCGGGATTTAGATGGGCTTATCGACCTGGTTATACGGTTAGACAACCGATTAACGGAACACCGACGGGAACGAGACGAGGGGCGTGGCCAGGCACAAGCCGTCCCTCTTCCTCCCGGGTCCGAAAGGAAGCCGACTTCCCACGCTCCACTGCCAGGGCTCTCCACGTGACAACAGCTCCCCCTGCTGACGTTGCTATGGAACGAGCAGGGCCAAAAAACGATCAGATCAGAGACAAAGGAGGCTGATCCGTGGAGAGTGTTTTCTCTCCAGCTCTACCGAGCACATACAGAGAGAATGCCCCAACGGTCAAACACACAGCACTCGTCTTAGAGACTGGGCTAAGGGTGGGTCACAACACCCACGTGGGAAACCCGACGATCTGCACGAATCCCAGTCACGATCCTGAGTGGGGATCTAACCCTTCACGCCCACTGGTGGACACGGGGTCAGAGGGGAATCTGCTGGATAGCAGATGGGCAAAGGAGGTTGGGCTCCCTCTAGTGGCCTTACCGTCACCATTGTCGGTGCGGGCGCTAGATGGCACCCTTCTTCCACTAATCACACACCAGACACAGCCAGTGACATTGGTGGTGTCTGGGAATCACAGGGAGGAGATTGTGTTTTATGTAACACCTTCTACCTCCCGAGTGATTTTGGGTTTTCCATGGGTGTTAACACAATCCCCGGATTGATTGGCTGTCTGGGGTTGTGGTTCAGTGGAGCAAATTTTATTTATACCGGGCGCTGAGTACCCATCCAGCAGGCTGTACAACCTCTCACGACCGGAACGCGAATCATTGGAGACCTACATCCGGGACTCGTTAGCTGCCGGGTTGATCCGGAACTCCACCTCCCCGATGGGTGCTGGTTTCTTTTTGTGGGCAAGAAGGACGGCGGACTCCGTCCATGCATTGATTACAGAGGGCTGAACGAGATCACGGTTCGCAACCGATACCCGTTACCTCTGTTGGATTCAGTGTTCACGCCCCTGCATGGAGCCCAAATTTTAATGAAATTGGATCTTAGGAATGCTTATCACCTGGTTTGGATCCGGGAGGGACGAGTGGAAAATGGCATTTAACGCCCGTTAGGTCACTTTGAGTACCTGGTCATGCCATTCGGCCTCACCAATGCGCCGCCGATGTTCCAAGCATTGGTTAATGACGTCTTGCGGGACTTCCTGCATCGGCTTGTCTTCGTATATCTAGACGATATACTCATCTTTTCTCCGGATCCTGAGACCCATGTCAAGCATGTACGTCAGGTCCTACAGCGGTTGTTGGAGAACCGGCTGTTTGTGAAGGGCGAGAAGTGTGAGTTCCACCGCACTTCTTTGTCTTTCTTGGGGTTCATCATCTCCTCCAACTCCGTCGCCCCTGATCCGACCAAGGTTGCGGCGGTGAGAGATTGGCCCCAACCAACAAACCGTAGGAAACTACAACAGTTCCTCGGTTTTGCAAATTTCTACCGGAGGTTCATCAAGGGCTACAGTCAGGTAGTTAGCCCCCTGACAGCCCTGACCTCCACAAAAGTCCCCTTCACCTGGTCGGATCAGTGCGAAGCCACGTTTAGGGAGCTGAAACGCCGGTTCTCGACTGCACCGGTTCTGGTGCAGCCCGATCCCAAGCCCAGTTTGTTGTTGAAGTGGATGCCTCTGACTCAGGGATAGGAGCCGTGCTGTCCCAGAGTGGGGAGTCCGACAAGGTCTCCATCCATGTGCCTACTTTTCCCGCAGGTTGACCCAGCTGAACTGAACTATGACGTCGGCAATCGGGAACTTCTTGCGGTGAAGGAGGCTCTTGAGGAGTGGAGACACCTGTTGGAGGGAGCATCGGTACCATTTACGGTTTTCACGGACAATCGGAACCTGGAGTACATCCGGACCGCGAAGCGTCTGAACCCCAGGCAAGCCCGCTGGTCGCTGTTCTTCGGGCGTTTTGACTTCCGGATCACCTACCGCCCCGGACAATGAACCAACGATCTGACGCCCTGTCCCGGGTGCACGAAGAGGAGGTCAAGACGAGCTGTCAGACCCCCCTGAAACCATCATCCCCGAGTCCACTGTCATGGCCGCCCTTACCTGGGACGTGGAGAAGACCGTCCGGGAGGCCCTGACACGGAGCCCGGACCCGGGGACAGGTCCGAAGAACAAACTGTACGTCCCCCATTGTCTCGGATCGTGGTCCTCAGTTCTCCTCCAGGTCTGGAGGAGTTTCTGCAGGGAACTGGGGGCCACCGTCAGTCTCTCGTCTGGGTACCACCCCCAGATGAACGGGCAGGCAGAGCGGACTAACCAGGAACTGGAGCAGGCCCTCCGCTGCGTGACCTCCGCACCCGACGGCCTGGAGTGACCATCTGGCCTGGATCGAGTACGCTCATAATAGCCAAGTCTCATCTGCCACCGGCCTCTCCCCGTTTGAGATGTGTTTGGGGTACCAGCCCCGTTGTTTCCGCTGGTGGAGGGAGAGGTCGGGGTGCCCTCGGTCCAGGCCCATCTGAGGAAGTGCCGTCGGGTGTGGCGTACTGCCCGCTCTGCCCTGCTCAGAGCCCGACGAGGGCTAAGGCCCATGCAGACTGCCGGCGTTCCCCGGCCCCTGCATACCAGCCCGGGCAGGAGGTCTGGCTATCTACTAAGGACATCCCCCTGCAGGTGGAATCCCACAAACTAAAGGACAGGTACATCGGACCATTTCCCATCCTCAAAGTCCTCAGTCCGGCCGCAGTGAAGCTGAAGCTGCCAGCTTCACTGCGGATACACCCCGTGTTTCATGTGTCAAGACTCAAGCCCTGCCATACCTCACCACTGTGTGCCCCGGGACCAGCGCCGCCTCCTGCCCGGATCATTGACGTGGAGCCCGCTGGACGGTACGCCGGCTCCTGTACGTCCGTCGAAAGGGCCGGGGGTTCCAGTATCTGGTGGACTGGGAGGGTTATGGCCCCGAAGAGCGCTCCTGGGTGAAGAGGAGCTTCATCCTGGACCGGCCCTCCTGGCCGACTTCTACACCCGTCACCCGGACAAGCCTGGTCGGGCGCCAGGAGGCGCCCGTTGAGGGGGGGGTCCTGTTGTGTGGGCCGCTGAAGAGGAGGTACTGCTGGCCCACCACCACAAGATGGCGCCCTGCTTGAAGTGCGGGCTTCAAGCACGAAGGGCGTCGGAGCGACCAGGAGTGACATCTGTCACTCATCATCCGTACCAGCTGTCACTCATCCACTACCATCACCACCACCATAAAGGCCGGACCTGCAACTCCACCTCCCCGCCGAGAAATCAAACTACCAATCAGGTAATTTTCTCTGCTGACTTAAACTTTGAGTATTAGTCTGATCTCTTTTTGCAGCCGTTTTCCTGGGTGTGCCTTATCTGCGGATGTTTGGCGTTTGGTGTGGACTGCGATGGCTTCGCCTCACACCCCACTCAGATAAGTGGTTAACTCAGGAGCTGCACGATGTGTGTGATTGGAGGTGGCAGGTTCTCCCTCCTTTACTGAATACAGACTGTGGGATTCCTGAGTGTTGCGACTCACACTCATTTGGACGTCTCTGTTCTCTGCCAACAGTACCAGGTCTGACTGCTGAAAGCAGCGGCCACCTGGGGCGCAGGGCTTGGCGGCTCCGGTGTTCTTCAGCTCCGTTGGCGGTGGAAGTTGTGTGGATCCGGCTTGTCTCCTCGCCAGGCGTCTTCTATCTCCGAGCTGCCCACACGTCACCTGGTGTATGATTGACAGTCACTATATTGTTATCGTCTGTACGTCGTTGTGTGATTCACACATTAATTGTTACTTTTTGGCTTATCCATTGTCCTTCATTAACTCCCCCTGTTGTGGGTCCGTGTCACGACACTTCACACAAAACCAGTCCATTCATGGCATAGAAACTGAGAGTCCATGAAGGCAGCAGCAAAGTCCCTCGCTGTCGAGGAGCTGACCAAACGGCGGCGAGAGACAGGAACAAGTGGCTTACTAGCAGATGGAGGAGCAATAAATTCAAAAATAACAGGAAAGTGATCTGAAATAGCAATGTCTGATATGTCCTTAAGTGAAACTGAGAGCCCAAAAGAATAACCAGGTCCAAGGTGTGTCCAAGATTATGTGTTGGTCCATCCACAACTTGTGTGTAGACCAAAAGAGTTCAGGAGGCTTTTAAAATCATCAGCCATGCTGATTAGAAGGACAACAGATATGAATATTAAAATCACCACAGACCAAAAATTTGTCATATTTTAGGATAAAATCTGCCAGAAGAAACTCAGAAAACTCCTGAATAAAATCCTTATTAAATTTGGTGGACGATAAACAACAGCACAGGCACAGGACAGTCGAACTCCATCACAAACAACTGAAGTTCAAAAAGTGGAGTAGACATTAGAAGATAAAAATCGGCATTTAAAACTGTCTTTAAAAACCGTGGCCACACCACCGCCTCGACCTGATGCTCGCGGGGAGCTGAAAAACGAGCAGCCGGGGGGGGAGGAGCTCAGAAAAGGCGCTATTTAGACTCGACTCTGAGCTTGTTTTCCAGCTGTGGTTTTCTGCACACTTTGGGCAGGTAGGGCATGTATGGAACACCTTGCATTCCCATTTCTCATTGGAGTCCTCATGCTGACATGTATCACCTGTTTACTCACAACACTGAAAGAGTGCAGCTCCACCAGCGGCATAGAAGTGCTGCTGTGCATGAAGTTCCAAAAAAACACAAACCTGGGATCAGCTTCATTTCACAAAGTCAGTGAAATGTAAAAGAAACACTGGACCAGAAACTGCAGCACCTGACTGATCTTTTAAAGATACTGATGTCACCATCGTGTCACACAGCTTGAAGCCTGTCAGATATGAAGATGAAGAAGGATGGTCAAAAATGCAGAAGGTGGACCGATCCAGAAGAGGCATGAGTCCCAGCGGCACCGGACGATAAACCTCTGGCTGTGACAGTCTGTGGAAGTTCTGGATGATGTGTTTGCTGCAGTGACTGGATGAGTTGAGGACAACAGCACGGTGAACATTACAGTAGTGTTCAGAATAATAGTAGTGCTATGTGACTATAAAGATTAATCCAGGTTTTGAGTATATTTCTTATTGTTACATGGGAAACAAGGTATCAGTAGATTCAGTAGATTCTCACAAATCCAACAAGACCAAGCATTCATGATATGCACACTCTTAAGGCTATGAAATTGGGTTATTAGTAAAAAAAAAAAAAAAAAAAACAGTAGAAAAGGGGCTGTTCACAATAATAGTAGCATCTGGTGTTGACGCTACAAACTCAAAAACTATTATGTTCAAACTGCTTTTTTAGCAATCATGTGAATCACTAAACTAGTATTTAGTTGTATAACCACAGTTTTTCATGAATTTTCTTCACATCTGCAAGGCATTAATTTTGTTGGTTTGGAACCAAGATTTTGCTCGTTTACTAGTGTGCTTGGGGTCATTGTCTTGTTGAAACACCCATTTCAAGGGCATGTCCTCTTCAGCATAAGGCAACATGACCTCTTCAAGTATTTTGACATATCCAAACTGATCTATGATACCTGGTATGCGATATATAGGCCCAACACCATAGTAGGAGAAACATGCCCATATCATGATGCTTGCACCACCATGCTTCACTGTCTTGCACTGTGAACTGTGGCTTGAATTCAGAGTTTGGGGGTCGTCTCACAAACTGTCTGAGGCCCATGGACCCAAAAAGAACAATTTTACTCTCATCAGTCCACAAAATATTCCTCCATTTCTCTTTAGGCAAGTTGATGTGTTCTTTGGCAAATTGTAACCTCTCTGCACATGTCTTTTATTTAACAGGGGGACTTTGTGGGGGATTCTTGCAAATAAATTAGCTTCACCCAGGCGGTCTTCTAACTGTCACAGCACTTACAGGTAACTCCAGACTGTCTTTGATCATCCTGGAGCTGATCAATGGGTGAGCCCTTTGCCATTCTGGTTATTCTTCTATCCATTTTGATGGTTGTTTTCTGTTTTCTTTCCACATGTCTCTGTTTTTTTTTGGTCCATTGTAAAGCACTGGAGATCATTGTAGATGAACAGCCTTCCCGGGCTGCCGCGCGGCCTTCTCCTTCCCCAGCGGCCGCGGCGCCACCAGAAGGTGCACCGGGTTACCCGTGCCCGGAGGACGCCTGTGCCTTCACTGGGAAGACCTGGAGCGAAGTACCTGAGTCCAGAGGAGTTCGTCAGAAATGCTGCAGTTTTGCCAAGAAAGAGTTAAAACGTCTTTTTAAAGTGGCTGAAATAAAGAACACACTTTTCTTCATTTAAATCAATTTATTATTTACAAGATTTAAACAAACTCGTGCTTCAAACATCATGTGACGTCCATCGTTCCGTGTACACGAATCTGTACAGACACGTGTACTCTGCGTGACCCCAGTTGCTGAGCACACGTAAGGCCACGTAGCGATGGACCTCGCTGGGTTTCTGCAGGTGGAGAGAAGAACAGAGAGCAGAGAAAAGTGCTGTTAGGATGTGTGCAGTTCAAACATCTAGACAACAAAGTGCAAACAGATCTTTAGATGTTTCTTCAAACTTACAGCAGCTCAAACGTCTGCGTCGGTCTCCGTCCTGGTCGTATGTAAACTTGCCCAGCAGAGTCCCGTCGGCATCGTCGTCCTCCATCCCCTGAGAAAGACGGAGTGAGAACATGTTAGAAATAAAACTTGTGGGCCGACCAGAAACAACACGTGGGACAGAGACCTCTGCAGCTACCCTCATGCTAATTAGCACAACACCAAGAGCTCAAAAAAGCAGAATTCCATGTGATTTTAATGGAATGATTATCTACAAGTTTATAATGAATCACTTTATCATTTCTCCTCCTTTGCACATTTATCCAAACAAATTCCTGGTGAAAAGTTGCTGAATGTTAGCGAAACCCCAAGCTAGGCCCCTGTTAGCTTGAGCATTAAACTATCTAAAGAAGCACCTCACTGTGTTCTGAGGGTCACTCGCAGTTTAAAACAAATCTGTTTTTCAGAAAAGAAAATCACAATAATGCTGTCGACAGTATATTCAGGGTTGGATTAAGCGTTAGCATAGCAACAGGTTGTGTGCTAATTGGTGGTTTGTGAATTTCACAGCCGGAATGTTTCCATATTTTGTCAGCAGCCAAAAGTGTCAAACTTTTTGCCGTCTGATGGCGCCGCTTTATTACATCTGTGAATTAAACAGGGTTCCAACAGATCGGTTAGATATCGAGTTAATCAGTGATGTATTAACAGGATATCCTAGAGACGGAAAAAAAGAACATTTCCGTTGGTAAATAAATCAGTCGTGGAGTTCCACGTTTCTTTTCTAGATTGTGATCACTCACATAAATCTCAAATCTTTAGGGGCCGAGTCAATGTGTCCACTGGGGGAGCTGTAGCTCGGCACATGGTCCAGAGTGACGTGACTCATCCTGACGGGGTGCGACAGAGCGACGACCAGAGTCCCCTGATGGCCCTGAAACGCCCAGCACCTCCCTGGGAGCAGCTCCGGGAAGCCCTGAAAGAAGACAAAGTACCATTTAGACCCAGCAGCAAATGATCGATAATCATGACCAAGAAGATCTTCAGAGACAAACACAGAGTGAAACACGAAACAAAACTTTCAAATAAATAAATAAACATACCTGAATGGCAATTCGTGGACTCTGAGAGCGACACCACACAGAAAATCCAAACAGGGTCCTGCATGTGGACTGAGAGGGGTGGGTCTCAGTAGTTCTGGACCGGACCACAGTGGCACCTACAGAGGATTAAAAAACACAACAACGACATTGATTTAATGTAAATGCGTTAGCCTGTGTGTTAGCAACCAGTCAATATTCCAGGTGTGCTGAGAAATTCACTAGACTGGTAAGTATTGTCCCTTCTGAGCTACTGTACCAACATGGTGGCCTCCATGAGGGGGCCCGCTCACATGAAGATATAAGAGCTCAGTTAAAGCTCATGAAATACATCGATACGTTATTGCAGGTGTAACTTGAAGTGAGAGATATGAATGCAGCTTTTTTGTTTGTCCTGATTTGATATAAAGAGACCTGAAATTGTTCCAGTACGTCTGGGAAATGGTCACATATGGAGCATGTCAGCAGCTGGAAAGTATCACTGGAATAAACCCCCAAAATGTACTTTTAGACTCGATCCAGCTCTGTAACGTAGGAACAATACGGACGCTAACAGGGCAACTAGCACGCGAGGTAGTAAATGAGTGTTTAGGCATATTTTGATGTATTTTCATGAACTATGACTTTGGAATATGATACGTTTCTATTCTTATTTAATATTTCAAAGTAGCATGAAAAAAGATATTCTGAAATACTGAAGAATGAAGTCACATGACTCAGACGGGGGGTTAAATCTTACCTAGAGACTCCAGAGCAAAGTCGGCCATTCTGTCTGCCATCGGTCGTTCACAGCGCCGCCGATCAGCCTCAAGTTGCTCCTGAAAAATATACAACATACAATAAATGACCAAATGTCACACAACACACACACAAAGATTAGGATTATACTCCGTCCCGTCCCTACATCCCTAACCCACACAAGAAATAAATGACTAAGATTTGTGCGTTTTATGGTAACAGGACCAAATTTTGCACACACAGTTTGATATTAAGAAGAAGAATTTCAAATTCAGTTTTCATCTTCAGTAAATACCAAAATCCGAGACAGCCACCATGTAGGTCCAGAATATCTTCAAAATGATCTGTCTTTTACTAAACTGGAGCTCTTGGTGAAACTGTATTGTACCTGTTTTAATGCTAAATCTCCACCAGGTGGAGATATTGGTCCATTTCAAGAACTTTGAGTACAGGCTGCTGTGGGACACGATGATGAATCTGTTGCTTATAGTAGTAGATGTCATACAGAGAGTAATGAAGTGTTGTTGTCTGACACTCTGAATCCATTCCAGCCACAATTACATTGATTGAAAAAAAAAATTAAATAAATAAAACTGAGCTTGGCAGGATATCTAAAACAATGTGTGTGCAAATTTGGTGTTTTAACCTTAAAAATGTGTCATCAATTTACAGATCCACCCGGGTATGGACACAACATGCAGATCAACGTACCTTGATTTGTTCCATGAGCCACCTCTCTGCAGCCTGTTTCAGCTCTGGGCTGAGCTGGACGTGGTCAGGACCAGCTTCTGAAGATGGACTCTGCTGGGTGGGTGGACAGTAACAAGACATATAAAGAGACAGTCTTGTCTTAAAAATACATATTATATTTAATCTGCATGACTTTAAACCAACACACAAAGCAACAGTGAGCTGCAGGTGTTTGCAGATGAAGTCTACCTCCACAGATGGAGCCTTGGTGGTGCTGAAGTCAACAAGATGAGGACAACTGAACCGATCATGTTGAAGGTGGGCACCGTGGGCAGGAGGTGCCAAAGAGCTGGGAAAAAAAAACGGGGAGGAGAAAGCAAACATCTGCTGAATCCACCAAGCTGCTAAAAATCATCCAATCACCAAACACAATTCATCAGGAACCACATGATCCACCTGAGATGGAAGCTGATTGGCTCACACTTACCAATCAAAGTGAAGGCAATTATCAAAATCCTGGCACCAAATCGATGACGGGGAGCATCAGTGGAGCTTGGTGGAGGCTGCTGGTTTCATCCTGGTGGGGTCCAGTTTGTGGAGGAGTGAGTCCCCACCTGTCAAGAAACCACACAGAGGCCTTTCAGTGTCACATGACTCTGTACTATGTCCCCAGTGTGTCGGCCACTGCCCTCTGGTGGACCGGGAAGGTACTGCAGAGGGCCATGAGGCGATTCAAAATAAATGAGAACAAACTCGTGGATTTTCAGTATTGTAATAAAGTTTAAAATGTCACAAATACTACTATTACTAGTAGTACTAACATAATAATTATAATAATAATGATTCAGGTGTGTGTGTGTGTGTGTGTGTGTGTGTCCGCCTGTGACTGACCTTCACAGTAAGATGATTCCAGGTCATCGTCATACTGGTTGAGGTCGGTGACCTCAGCAGAATCACCGCTGGCGTTGTGGCTGACGGCCGTATGACGAGTGTCTCTCCTCTTCTTGAAAATCCTGGAAGGGGTGACAGAGAGAAACACGGATACACAAACATGAGGAATTATAATGAGGACAAAGAAAGGAAACAGAGTGTCAAAAGAATATCAGAGTTAACGTTAGAGCCACAGAAGCAGATCACGTACCTGACCGGGGTCTCACGGTAACAAACGGTCCTCTTGTAGGACTCAGATGTCTTCATCATAAATATAGTAGCCCATCGCAACCAGGCGGGCACTTCTACAGGCCATGACTGGAGAGAGAGAGAAAAGAATCAAAAAGACTGCATTTCAGTCAAATTTACACAATTTGTGGGTTCAGACAAACAGTCAACAACACACAATGAGCAAACATCTTGACAAATAATATGACACTCTTTTGTGTAAAAGAAACATATAATGGAGAAAAAATTAGATTTCAATGCAAAACTGATACGCTTGTTAAAAGTTTGTAATCATTACTGTGCAAAAGCTTCATAAGCATGTAAATAAAAAAAAAAATAAATATTACAAAGCTGTTGAATGTTAAATATTTCAAATATTGATGAATACAAATTTGTGGGTTCAGACAAACAGTCAACAACACACAATGAGCAAACATCTTGATAAATAATATGACACTCTTTTGTGTAAAAGAAAACATATAATGGGGAAAAAAATTGAAAAAAAACTGATACGCTTATTAAAAGTTTGTAATCATTACTGTGCAAAAACTTCATAAGCATGTAAATAAAAAAAATATTACAAAGTTGTTGAATGTTAAATATTTCAAATATTGATGAATACAAAATTTATTTTTCACACACACACACACACACACACACACACACACACACACACACACACACACACACACACACACAACACACAACACACCACACACACACACACGCACACACACGCACACACACGCAAATGGTACAAAGTTATTCAGAATTTGAGGGTTTCTGGAGCTGTTGCATTTTATTATATTATTGTAGTTGTTGTTGTTTGTTCACCGTTGTCACATTTGTTTACAATTTCATCCAAAATTAATGATTTAAATAATATATTTCGCAACATGCGATCACACAGTAAGTCCAAGTTTTAATGTCACATTAAAGATAAGTCAAGCTAGCGACCGACAACAAAAGATACGTCCGGTGTAACACCAAAATAATTCACTCTACATACCGAATATCCGGTGAAACTTCAAAATTAATTTACCCGTAACTTGACAAACATTAACATACACAAAGTCAAAATTATTTAGAACATTTAGAAAAATATATTTCCTAAATTCTGGTACAACATGGAACAGAAATACAGGCGTCGAGAATTGAGAACATTTACTTTCAAAATCACCTTTTTACTATATATTTCAATGTAGAGACGGTAAGCATGGCCAAAAGTGGATCATTTTAAAAATTAAGTTGTTCAGAACGTTTTATGGAGTGAAAAAAAATGTTATGGTCCAAGTTTTTATGGTTGTTCTTCACTTTTGGAAAGTTTCATGAAAGCCAGCCAACTTCTCTTTTCTGCATGATTGTCTCTGAGACAGATCATTAAATGTTTGAATAATTACCTGTTGTGTTGTGAAAGCGACGATCAGGCGGCTGATTAACTCAAAATCCACGAAAAATCCTCAAACCTCAACCTCGTCTTACTTTAAGAACCAAATTCTCACTGCACCAGTCAAATAATTGATCAGTTAATATGAATAAAACGGTCAGACTGAGAGATAAAACACAGACTGCTGCAGGTTTAAACACACACACACTGTCACACAAACTACAGACTGACTCAGACTAAAGTGAAACTGCACAAAGAACAAAAGCATAAAGCATAAAGTAATTCACACGTCACAAAGAGAGGCACTTCCGGTCAAACTTTATGAACTGTCAGATATGACCGGAAGTAGAATTGTGGACATAAATGGACATTTACATATACAGCGCTATGCTTATGACACCCCCCCCCCCCCCCCCGCAATCATCATCACTTTTTCTAATAGAGTTCAATTGTGATGGAAATCACTGAAATATATTGAATTAATACTGGACAAAGAACTACAGAAAAATGCATAATTATTCAAATTAATGGACTCTGAATGTGTTGAGCTTTACTCACGAGGAAGACTGATTTGACCTTATTTATCCTTTAATGTAAATGTTTCTTTATTTTGTGTCTTGTAGAGGTTATTTTTATGTTTTAAAGTCTGTGCTTTTTATAAATGGTGTAAATATTCCATGTGATTAACAATGTGCAGCTTTAACTGCATGACACTTTATTACATAACGATCATTATCGGATTGATTTATTTCAGTTTTTTCTTCGCTGTGTCACTTTTTCAGTGGGTCAATAGTTGACATATGTTCTGAACAGTGTGTGAATGTCAAATTTTCACAAATTGGACCTGGATGATATCAGAGTTCTGCTGTTGTGCAAAACTTCCAAAAGTGTGCAAATGCTGGTCCAGAAGTGAAAGTAATGTTCAGACTTACAAACTTTTTTATGCATTTCAGAAAAACGAAACCCTCACCCTTAACCCACTCCTAATCCATGTAAACTAATCTGCATGGCATAATTAGCATAATTGGCACAATTAGGAGTTAATTCTAGTAATTTTGGCAGTATTTAAATACAGACGGGTATTGCATTCACTTGATAAATGTATTTTTTGGTTTGTTTTTCGGAGTAATTATTTGTGTTTTTCTAAGTAATTTATTTTCTGTCTGTTTTTCAGAATAATTATTTCTGTTTTCTGAGTAATTTATTTTTTGGTTTGTTTTCTGAGGAAATATTTTTTTTGTTTTTTTTTTCTGAATAATTTATTTTTTGTTTTTTTTTTTGGGGGGGGGGGGGGAACTATTTTTTTATTTTTTTATTTGTTTAATTTCTTGAGTCACCGCATAGCCAGCCTGAATGCATTTGAAATGCATTTCAAATGCATTCAGGCTGTATCTGTCCAACTGATCCTGGAGAAAAAGACTTACAAACTTTTTTATGCATTTCAGAAAAACTAAAACCTCACCCTTAACCCACTCCTAATCCATGTAAACTAATCTGCATGGCATAATTAGCATAATTGGCACAATTAGGAGTTAATTCTAGTAATTTTGGCAGTATTTAAATACAGACGGGTATTGCATTCACTTGATAAATGTATTTTTTGGTTTGTTTTTCGGAGTAATTATTTGTGTTTTTCTAAGTAATTTATTTTCTGTCTGTTTTTCAGAATAATTATTTCTGTTTTTCTGAGTAATTTATTTTTTGGTTGTTTTCTGAGGAAATATTTTTTTTGTTTTTTTTTCTGAATAATTTATTTTAGTTTTTTTTGGGGGGGGGGGACTATTTTTTTTTATTTTTTTATTTGTTTAATTTCTTGAGTCACCGCGTAGCCAGCCTGAATGCATTTGAAATGCATTTCAAATGCATTCAGGCTGTATCTGTCCAACTGATCCTGGAGAAAAGACTTACAAACTTTTTTATGCATTTCAGAAAAACTAAAACCTCACCCTTAACCCACTCCTAATCCATGTAAACTAATCTGCATGGCATAATTAGCATAATTGGCACAATTAGGAGTTAATTCTAGTAATTTTGGCAGTATTTAAATACAGACGGGTATTGCATTCACTTGATAATGTATTTTTTGGTTTGTTTTTCGGAGTAATTATTTGTGTTTTTCTAAGTAATTTATTTTCTGTCTGTTTTTCAGAATAATTATTTCTGTTTTTCTGAGTAATTTATTTTTTGGTTTGTTTTCTGAGGAAATATTTTTTTTGTTTTTTTTTCTGAATAATTTATTTTTAGTTTTTTTTGGGGGGGGGGGGGACTATTTTTTTTTATTTTTTTATTTGTTTAATTTCTTGAGTCACCGCGTAGCCAGCCTGAATGCATTTGAAATGCATTTCAAATGCATTCAGGCTGTATCTGTCCAACTGATCCTGGAGAAAAGACTTACAAACTTTTTTATGCATTTCAGAAAAACTAAAACCTCACCCTTAACCCACTCCTAATCCATGTAAACTAATCTGCATGGCATAATTAGCATAATTGGCACAATTAGGAGTTAATTCTAGTAATTTTGGCAGTATTTAAATACAGACGGGTATTGCATTCACTTGATAAATTTATTTTTTGGTTTGTTTTTCGGAGTAATTATTTGTGTTTTTCTAAGTAATGAATTTTTTGGTTTGTTTTCTGGGGAAATTTTTTTTTGGTTTGTTTTTCTGAATAATTTATTTTTAGTTTGTTTGTTTGTTTTTTTTTGGGGGGGGGGGGACTATTTGTACTATTTTTTTATTTGTTTAATTTCTTGGGTCACCGCGTAGCCAGCCTGAATGCATTTCAAATGCATTTCAAATGCATTCAGGCTGTATCTGTCCAACTGATCCTGGAGAAAAACTGCTATGTCTAGCAGATCTGAATGGGCTTTCCTTTTGAACAGCCGCAAAGTCCTCAGGTGCCTGCGTAGAGTTGACAAACTAATGATAATATTGTCTATACGACTTAAAGACAGGACAGTCTCCCAGTGTCTTAAACCCAGATCAAAGTAAAATTTGATTAAACTGAACAATGTCATTTTTGTTACTAAATCGAGCTCTCAATAAATGAATGCGTCTTCAAATGCTCTCTAAACTCAGAAAAAAATTGGTCCGAAAAACAAGAAAAAAAAAAAAAAAAAAAAAAAAAGAAAATCAGAAAATCAGGAAAAAAATACTCTGAAAAACCAACCATAAAATAAATTACTCTGAAAAACCGAAAAAAAACAGAAATATTTATTCCAAAAAACAGACAAAAATAAATTACTCACAAAAACAGAAATAATTATTCCAAAAAACAGACAAAAAATAAATTACTTAGAAAAACACAAATAATTACTCCGAAAAACAAACCAAAAAATAAATTTATCAAGTGAATGCAATACGCTTCCGTATGTAAGAGCCTACCTGAAGAATCCGTGATTTATTGCTTTCAAGAAGGAAACCAATTATAAAGAATGAAACCAACATTTCTGGAGCACAATTCTGGGTCTCTACAAGTCAGGTTCCTCTTTAGGAACCATCTCAGATAGATTCATGGTACCACAAACAACTGTGCAAACTGTGACACAAAACTACCACAAACGCTTTGGGCTGTGCAGATTTTATATAATGGAGGAAGGAGGTCCGCATAAATTAACACGTTCTAGTTCTAAAGGTTCACCAGAACCTCAGAATCACAACTCAGGAACTGATGAAGTGTGACATTGTCCTCCTTTGCTTGACAGCACTCCATCACCATTTTCCTTGTCTATTTTTTTAAGTACGTTTCCTGAGAAACTCTTCAGTCTCATCACTAATCGTGAGACAAGGTTGGGTAGGTTTACTTTGAAAGAATACATGTGGATTACATGTATGTATGTGCATACATTTGGATTACTTGTAATCTGATTACTTTTGGATTACATTTCAAAGTAATCCTACCCAACTTTGCGTATGAACAACATGATGGTCTTCTTTTAGTCAGCATGTTGTGCAGTTTGACGTCAACTCAACATTTACTTCAGATGCAGTTGCGACCTGATTACACACGATGGCGCCATTTAGTCGAGGACATTTAACCGTCTTGTTGAGGATTTTTACAGTTAAAGAGAATCAGAAATAGAATCAGAAAAAGAAATACTTTATTCATCCCAAAGAGAAATTAGTTTTTCATTGCAGTAAATCTCACTAAGAATAGAACTAGGCATAAAAATAGAAAAAATATCCACAGACTGAATTCATTATAATAAATATATATAAAAAAGATAAACTAACATAAAATAAAATATAAACATATGTCTAAAATTACAAGTAAATCAGCTCCTTTGTACTGTGGGACAGTTTTTTGACAGACTAAAAAAAGCTCATTAAAAACAATGGGCATCCACCCCCCCCCCCCACCACACACACACACACACACACACACACACACACACACACACACACACACACACACACACACACACACACACACACACACACACACACACACACACACACACACACACACACCACCACCACCACAAGTGAAGATAATCCAGTCAGAGCTGGTACAAAGTGTGCAGGAAGTGGATTTTTGTCAGATTGACAGGTGATGTTTTTGGCAGCAGGTGCAGGTCCATGTCTTCAGGTGCTTCCTGTCTGACTGTATGATTGTGAGACGTTGACTCTAACCCAGTGACAAAAGGTGGGGGCTCAATGTCTTTGATATCAGGTCTTTTTGGACGATCCCTTTGTACAACTAGAATGCCTTTGTGTCACATGAACAGTTAGTTGGGAGAATTCAGGTGAGGAGTATCACGTCTACTGTGAGGGAGTGTCAGTTATGACATTTTGCCCATGTGGCGCGTTTCTCTGAGCACGATCCAGCACACAGATGCCTCAGTGTTAAAGATCTCCACAGCTGGAAGAAGTCCAGAGGACGCTCACGCTTCACCTGGCTGCAGCAGATCAACGGCTAATTCCAAGAAATGGGGGTAAACCGGTTGTCCACCTAAATGGTTGCCATCCATGAACCAAGGTGATGCTTGGCACTCGGACACACTCCCATATTTGACTCAATCAATCAATCAATCAATCAACATTTATTTATAAAGCGCTTTACAGCACCAACTGGTGTCCAAAGTGCTTAACATTAAAAACACAAATTTACAAAAATAAAACACATATAAAATAAAATTTTAAAACAACACATAAAAAAAGAACATGAAAAGAACATGTCACCTCCCCACTAAGTGTTAAAAGCCAGTTTAAATAAATAAGTCTTTAACTTAGATTTAAAAAGTGCTAGGTCAGGAATAGTACGTAACTCAAGAGGTAGCTCATTCCACAGTCTGGGGCCAGCTACCGCGAAAGCATGATCACCTCAGCGTTTATATCTTGATCTTGGAACATCTAAGTAAAGCTGGCCAGACGCCCTTAATGTCCTACTGTAGGTGCGCAAAGTTAAAATTTCAGACAAGTAGGGAGGTGCAAGGCCATAAATAGCTTTAAAAACAAACATTAAAATTTTAAAATCAATTCTAAAACGAACTGGAAGCCAGTGGAGTGAGTACAGGACGGGCGTAATATGCTCACGTCTAAAAGTGTTTGTCAAAAGACGAGCAGCAGCATTCTGCACCAACTGGAGACGTGCAAGAGACGACTGATTAATGCCCGAATAACGTGCATTACAATAATCAAGTCTGGAGCTGATGAAAGCATGAATGGCCGACTGGGTGACTGTGAGGAGGAAGCGTAGCCCTAAACAGAAGCCCCGTGTACACCGCCAACCCGTTCACATTTCTAACCGTTTTTCCCCACTCGACGACACACCCGCCGAGGATCAAACTCTGGTTATTGGCGACTCTGTTTTGAGAAATGTGAAGTTAGCGACACCAGCAACCATAGTCAATTGTCTTCCGGGGGCCAGAGCAGGCGACATTGAAGGAAATTTGAAGCTGCTGGCTAAGGCTAAGCGTAAATTTGGTAAGATTGTAATTCACGTCGGCAGTAATGACGCCCGGTTACGCCAATCGGAGGTCACTAAAATTAACATTGAATCGGTGTGTAACTTTGCAAAAACAATGTCGGACTCTGTAGTTTTCTCTGGGCCCCTCCCCAATCAGACCGGGAGTGACATGTTTAGCCGCATGTTCTCCTTGAATTGCTGGCTGTCTGAGTGGTGTCCAAAAAATGAGGTGGGCTTCATAGATAATTGGCAAAGCTTCTGGGGAAAACCTGGTCTTGTTAGGAGAGACGGCAGCCATCCCACTTTGGATGGAGCAGCTCTCATTTCTAGAAATCTGGCCAATTTTCTTAAATCCTCCAAACCGTGACTATCCAGGGTTGGGACCAGGAAGCAGAGTTGTAGTCTTACACACCTCTCTGCAGCATCTCTCCCCCTGCCATCCCCTCATTACCCCATCCCCGTAGAGACGGTGCCTGCTCCCAGACCACCAATAACCAGCAAAAATCTATTTAAGCATAAAAATTCAAAAAGAAAAAATAATATAGCACCTTCAACTGCACCACAGACTAAAACAGTTAAATGTGGTCTATTAAACATTAGGTCTCGCTCTTCTAAGTCCCTGTTGGTAAATGATATAATAATTGATCAACATATTGATTTATTCTGCCTTACAGAAACCTGGTTACAGCAGGATGAATATGTTAGTTTAAATGAGTCAACACCCCCGAGTCACACTAACTGTCAGAATGCTCGTAGCACGGGCCGGGGCGGAGGATTAGCAGCAATCTTCCATTCCAGTTTATTAATTAATCAAAAACCCAGACAGAGCTTTAATTCATTTGAAAGCTTGACTCTTAGTCTTGTCCATCCAAATTGGAAGTCCCAAAAACCAGTTTTATTTGTTATTATCTATCGTCCACCTGGTCGTTACTGTGAGTTTCTCTGTGAATTTTCAGACCTGTTGTCTGACTTAGTGCTTAGCTCAGATAAGATAATTATAGTGGGCGATTTTAACATCCACACAGATGCTGAGAATGACAGCCTCAACACTGCATTTAATCTATTATTAGACTCTATTGGCTTTGCTCAAAAAGTAAATGAGTCCACCCACCACTTAATCATATCTTAGATCTTGTTCTGACTTATGGTATGGAAATAGAAGACTTAACAGTATTCCCTGAAAACTCCCTTCTGTCTGATCATTTCTTAATAACATTTACATTTACTCTGATGGACTACCCAGCAGTGGGGAATAAGTTTCATTACACTAGAAGTCTTTCAGAAAGCGCTGTAACTAGGTTTAAGGATATGATTCCTTCTTTATGTTCTCTAATGCCATATACCAACACAGTGCAGAGTAGCTACCTAAACTCTGTAAGTGAGATAGAGTATCTCGTCAATAGTTTTACATCCTCATTGAAGACAACTTTGGATGCTGTAGCTCCTCTGAAAAAGAGAGCTTTAAATCAGAAGTGCCTGACTCCGTGGTATAACTCACAAACTCGTAGCTTAAAGCAGATAACCCGTAAGTTGGAGAGGAAATGGCGTCTCACTAATTTAGAAGATCTTCACTTAGCCTGGAAAAAGAGTCTGTTGCTCTATAAAAAAGCCCTCCGTAAGCTAGGACATCTTTGTACTCATCACTAATTGAAGAAAATAAGAACAACCCCAGGTTTCTTTTCAGCACTGTAGCCAGGCTGACAAAGAGTCAGAGCTCTATTGAGCTGAGTATTCCATTAACTTAACTAGTAATGACTTCATGACTTTCTTTGCTAACAAAATTTTAACTATTAGAGAAAAAATTACTCATAACCATCCCAAAGACGTATCGTTATCTTTGGCTGCTTTCAGTGATGCCGGTATTTGGTTAGACTCTTTCTCTCCGATTGTTCTGTCTGAGTTATTTTCATTAGTTACTTCATCCAAACCATCAACATGTTATTAGACCCCATTCCTACCAGGCTGCTCAAGGAAGCCCTACCATTATTTAATGCTTCGATCTTAAATATGATCAATCTATCTTTGTTAGTTGGCTATGTACCACAGGCTTTTAAGGTGGCAGTAATTAAACCATTACTTAAAAAGCCATTACTTGACCCAGCTATCTTAGCTAATTATAGGCCAATCTCCAACCTTCCTTTTCTCTCAAAAATTCTTGAAAGGGTAGTTGTAAAACAGCTAACTGATCATCTGCAGAGGAATGGTCTATTTGAAGAGTTTCAGTCAGGTTTTAGAATTCATCATAGTACAGAAACAGCATTAGTGAAGGTTACAAATGATCTTCTTATGGCCTCGGACAGTGGACTCATCTCTGTGCTTGTTCTGTTAGACCTCAGTGCTGCTTTTGATACTGTTGACCATAAAATTTTATTACAGAGATTAGAGCATGCCATAGGTATTAAAGGCACTGCGCTGCGGTGGTTTGAATCATATTTGTCTAATAGATTACAATTTGTTCATGTAAATGGGGAATCTTCTTCACAGACTAAAGTTAATTATGGAGTTCCACAAGGTTCTGTGCTAGGACCAATTTTATTCACTTTATACATGCTTCCCTTAGGCAGTATTATTAGACGGTATTGCTTAAATTTTCATTGTTACGCAGATGATACCCAGCTTTATCTATCCATGAAGCCAGAGGACACACACCAATTAGCTAAACTGCAGGATTGTCTTACAGACATAAAGACATGGATGACCTCTAATTTCCTGCTTTTAAACTCAGATAAAACTGAAGTTATTGTACTTGGCCCCACAAATCTTAGAAACATGGTGTCTAACCAGATCTTTACTCTGGATGGCATTACCCTGAGCTCTAGTAATACTGTGAGAAATCTTGGAGTCATTTTGATCAGGATATGTCATTCAAAGCGCATATTAAACAAATATGTAGGACTGCTTTTTGCATTTACGCAATATCTCTAAAATCAGAAAGGTCTTGTCTCAGAGTGATGCTGAAAAACTAATTCATGCATTTATTTCCTCTAGGCTGGACTATTGTAATTCATTATTATCAGGTTGTCCTAAAAGTTCCCTAAAAAGCCTTCAGTTAATTCAAAATGCTGCAGCTAGAGTACTGACGGGGACTAGAAGGAGAGAGCATATCTCACCCATATTGGCCTCTCTTCATTGGCTTCCTGTTAATTCTAGAATAGAATTTAAAATTCTTCTTCTTACTTATAAGGTTTTGAATAATCAGGTCCCATCTTATCTTAGGGACCTCATAGTACCATATCACCCCAATAGAGCGCTTCGCTCTCAGACTGCAGGCTTACTTGTAGTTCCTAGGGTTTGTAAGAGTAGAATGGGAGGCAGAGCCTTCAGCTTTCAGGCTCCTCTCCTGTGGAACCAGCTCCCAATTCAGATCAGGGAGACAGACACCCTCTCTACTTTTAAGAGTAGGCTTAAAACTTCCTTTTTGCTAAAGCTTATAGTTAGGGCTGGATCAGGTGACCCTGAACCATCCCTTAGTTATGCTGCTATAGACGTAGACTGCTGGGGGGTTCCCATGATGCATTGTTTCTTTCTCTTTTTGCTCTGTATGCACCACTCTGCATTTAATCATTAGTGATCGATCTCTGCTCCCCTCCACAGCATGTCTTTTTCCTGGTTCTCTCCCTCAGCCCCAACCAGTCCCAGCAGAAGACTGCCCCTCCCTGAGCCTGGTTCTGCTGGAGGTTTCTTCCTGTTAAAAGGGAGTTTTTCCTTCCCACTGTAGCCAAGTGCTTGCTCACAGGGGGTCGTTTGACCGTTGGGGTTTTACATAATTATTGTATGGCCTTGCCTTACAATATAAAGGGCCTTGGGGCAACTGTTTGTTGTGATTTGGCGCTATATAAAAAAAATTGATTGATTGATTGATTGATGGCCGTCTCAAGATCACGTCTACTGAGAAAGTGCTTTATTTTAGCCAAAAGGCAAAGTTGGAAAAAACTAGCTTTGACAACAGAATTTATCTGTTGATCGAACCTCAAACAGCTGTCAAATATCACTCCCAAATTCTTGACAGCTGGTTTACATAGTTAGCCAAAGCACCAAAATTTGGTGTTACCACATTTGGTATGCCAGTGCGCTCAAACACCATGATCTCAGTTTTACCATCATTCAGGTAAAGGAAGTTTTGGGACAGCCACTGCTTTACATCACGAATACAATTAAATAATGATGACAAAGCATCACTCCCATTAGTCCTCACAGGCAGATAGATTTGCAGATCATCTGCATAACAATGAAAGGACAGGTTGTGCTGGGTTATAACTGACCCCAATGGCAGAATGTACAAAGAAAATAGAATCGGCCCAAGGACAGATCCCTGCGGCACTCCACAGCACAGAGGAGCAGTTGATGAGGAAAGGTCCCCAATCATGACAGAAAAGCTCCTTTCAGCCAAATATGATCTAAACCACTTAAGTGCAGTACCATGAATGCCAATAAAATGTTCCAACCGGGAAACATGTACTGTGTGATCCACAGTATCAAAGGCTGCTGTGAGGTCCAACAGAACCAGCACAGCAGGATTCCCTGCATCCACCGACAGAGTAATATCATTATGAACGTTTAAAAGTGCTGACTCAGTGCTGTGTCACGATCTAAACCCAGACTGGAATTTTTCAAGGATGAGATTGTCTTCTAAAAATGATTGTAAATGTAAAAAGACAACCTTTTCTAAAACCTTAGATAGAAATGGCAGATGAGACACAGGTCTAAAATTGGATAAAACTGATGAGTCCAGGTGAGGTTTTTTAAGAAGAGGTCGAACCACAGCATGTTTAAAAGCAGCTGGAACAGACCCTGATCTAAGACAAGCATTGATAAAAGTTAGGAGACCCGCCCCAACAGTATTAAAAACCTCCTCCAGCACCTTAGCTGGAACAACATCAAAAGGACAACTTGTAGATTTTATGTGTTTACATCAGCGAGAGATGCAAAAGAAATGGGCTCAAACTGTTCGAGCACAGCAGAATGTGCACGAGGAGCAGACAACTCAACATTACAGCTCTGATCAGCGTTCTGTCTGACTGATGAAACCTTATCAATAAAAAACTGAAGAAACTCCTCACAGGTTGTGGTTGTAGCGTCCAACAAAACAGAGGTGTGTGGATTTACAACTGAGTTTATAGTCTGAAATAACACACTGGGACGATGACAACTGCTCGAAATAATATGAGACAGATATTGTGCTTTTGCCTCCTTCACAGCCTTCTGATAGTCAGTTAGACTGTCCCTCAGAAAACCCAGAGACACCTGTAGTTTGTCCTTTTTCCATTTTCTCTCCGCCTGTCTGCAGCGTTGCCTGAGGGCACGGGTTGTGGCATTTAACCAGGGGTCGGATTTTGATTTCCTGGATTTGCAGCGCATCGGTGCAACAGAGTCCAAAATTACTGTGCATGTAGAGTGGAAAGAAGAGAGGATGTTATCTGGGAGTAATGGAGAAACTGTTATGTGGGCCGCTGAAGAGGAGGTACTGCTGGCCCACCACCACAAGATGGCGCCCTGCTTGAAGTGCGGGCTTCAAGCATGAGAGGGCGTCGGAGCGACCAGGAGTGACATCTGTCACTCATCATCCGTACCAGCTGTCACTCATCCAATACTCATCACCACCACCATAAAGGCCGGACTGCAACTCCACCTCCCCGCCGAGAAATCAACTACCAATCAGGTAATTTTCTCTGCTGACTTAAACTTTGAGTATTAGTCTGATCTCTTTTTGCAGCCGTTTTCCTGTGGTGTGCCTTATCTGCGGAGTTGGCGTTTGGTGTGGACTGCGATGGCTTCGCCTCACACCCCACTCAGATAAGTGGTTAACTCAGGAGCTGCACGAGTGTGTGATTGGAGGTGGAGGTTCTCCCTCCTTTACTGAATACAGACTGTGGGATTACTGAGTGTGCGACCTCACACTCATCTGGACTGTCTCTGTTCTCTGCCAGCAGTACCGGGTCTGACTGCTGAAGACAGCGGCCACCTGGGGCGCAGGGCTTGGCGGCTCCGGTGTTCTTCAGCTCCGTTGGCGGTGGAAGCTGTGTGGATCCGGCTTTTCTCTCGCCAGGCGTCTTCTATCGTCGAGCCTGCCCACACGTCACCTGGTGTATGAATGACATTCACTATATTGTTATTGTCTGTACGTCGTTGTGTGATTCACAACATTAAATTGTTACTTTTTGGCTTATCCATTGTCCGTTCATTAACGCCCCCTGTTGTGGGTCCGTGTCACGACACTTTCACAACAGGATTTCTCGGCCAGCGTCATGGATCCCGAGGGGCGTCAACCATCGCTTGAACAGCCAATGGAAGAGCGAGGTGCACAGGCACCAGCAGGAGGCGTGTTGGGTGAGCTGCAGCACATCTTAACCGCCTTTACCGCTCGGTTGGATTTAATTACCGAGCAGAGCAGTGTTCTCAATCGTAGGATGGAGGCTCTCACCGCCCAGGTGGAAGCGCGTGCTCAGGGCGCTGCTGCAGCACCTTCTCCTGCTGACCGTGTGCCAGAAACAGACATTCCGCTGGTCGTTCAACGAACCCCCCACCTTCCCCTGAAGCATACATAAGTCCTCCGGAGCCGTACGGAGGCTGTGTGGAGACGTGCGCGAACTTCTTGATGCAGTACTCGCTCGTCTTTTCACAGCGTCCCGTCATGTACGCAGCAGACGCCAGCCGGGTGGCTTATGTGATCAATTTGCTTCAAGGAGAGGCACGTGCCTGGGCTACGGCGCTTTGGGAGCAGAATTCACGGCTCCTAACGGTTTATACGAGCCGCGGGATTTAGATGGGCTTATCGACCTGGTTATACGGTTAGACAACCGATTAACGGAACACCGACGGGAACGAGACGAGGGGCGTGGCCAGGCACAAGCCGTCCCTCTTCCTCCCAGGTCCGAAAGGAAGCCGACTTCCCCACGCTCCACTGCCAGGGCTCTCCACGTGACAACAGCTCCCCCTGCTGACGTTGCTATGGAAACAAGCAGGGCCAAAAAACGATCAGATCAGAGACAAAGGAGGCTGATCCGTGGAGAGTGTTTTCTCTGCAGCTCTACCGAGCACATACAGAGAGAATGCCCCAAACGGTCAAAACAACAGCACTCGTCCTTAGAGACTGGGCTAAGGGTGGGTCACAACACCCACGTGGGGAAACCCCGACGATCTGCACGAATCCCAGTCACGATCCTGAGTGGGGATCTAACCCTTCACGCCCCAGCACTGGTGGACACGGGCTCAGAGGGGAATCTGCTGGATAGCAGATGGGCAAAGGAGGTTGGGCTCCCTCTAGTGGCCTTACCGTCACCATTGTCGGTGCGGGCGCTAGATGGCACCCTTCTTCCACTAATCACACACCAGACACAGCCAGTGACATTGGTGGTGTCTGGGAATCACAGGGAGGAGATTGTGTTTTATGTAACACCTTCTACCTCCCGAGTGATTTTGGGTTTTCCATGGGTGTTAAAACACAATCCCCGGATTGATTGGCTGTCTGGGGTTGTGGTTCAGTGGAGCAAATTTGATTTGATACCGGGCGTTGAGTACCCATCCAGCAGGCTGTACAACCTCTCACGACCGGAACGCGAATCATTGGAGACCTACATCCGGGACTCGTTAGCTGCCGGGTTGATCCGGAACTCCACCTCCCCGATGGGTGCTGGTTTCTTTTTTGTGGGCAAGAAGGACGGCGGACTCCGTCCATGCATTGATTACAGAGGGCTGAACGAGATCACGGTTCGCAACCGATACCCGTTACCTCTGTTGGATTCAGTGTTCACGCCCCTGCATGGAGCCCAAATTTTAATGAAATTGGATCTTAGGAATGCTTATCACCTGGTTTGGATCCGGGAGGGAGACGAGTGGAAAATGGCATTTAACGCCCCGTTAGGTCACTTTGAGTACCTGGTCATGCCATTCGGCCTCACCAATGCGCCCGCGACGTTCCAAGCATTGGTTAATGACGTCTTGCGGGACATCCTGCATCGGCTTGTCTTCGTATATCTAGACGATATACTCATCTTTCTCCGGATCCTGAGACCCATGTCAAGCATGTACGTCAGGTCCTACAGCGGTTGTTGGAGAACCGGCTGTTTGTGAAGGGCGAGAAGTGTGAGTTCCACCGCACTTCTTTGTCTTTCTTGGGGTTCATCATCTCCTCCAACTCCGTCGCCCCTGATCCGACCACGGTTGCGGCGGTGAGAGATTGGCCCCAACCAACAAACCGTAGGAAACTACAACAGTTCCTCGGTTTTGCAAATTTCTACCGGAGGTTCATCAAGGGCTACAGTCAGGTAGTTAGCCCCCTGACAGCCCTGACCTCCACAAAAGTCCCCTTCACCTGGTCGGATCGGTGCGAAGCCACGTTTAGGGAGCTGAAACGCCGGTTCTCGACTGCACCGGTTCTGGTGCAGCCCGATCCCAAGCGCCAGTTTGTTGTTGAAGTGGATGCCTCTGACTCAGGGATAGGAGCCGTGCTGTCCCAGAGTGGGGAGTCCGACAAGGTTCTCCATCCATGTGCCTACTTTTCCCGCAGGTTGACCCCAGCTGAACTGAACTATGACGTCGGCAATCGGGAACTTCTTGCGGTGAAGGAGGCTCTTGAGGAGTGGAGACACCTGTTGGAGGGAGCATCGGTACCATTTACGGTTTTCACGGACAATCTGAACCTGGAGTACATCCGGACCGTGAAGCGTCTGAACCCCAGGCAAGCCCGCTGGTCGCTGTTCTTCGGGCGTTTTGACTTCCGGATCACCTACCGCCCCGGGACAATGAACCAACCATCTGACGCCCTGTCCCGGGTGCACGAAGAGGAGGTCAAGAACGAGCTGTCAGACCCCCCTGAAACCATCATCCCCGAGTCCACTGTCGTGGCCGCCCTTACCTGGGACGTGGAGAAGACCGTCCGGGAGGCCCTGACACGGAGCCCGGACCCGGGGACAGGTCCGAAGAACAAACTGTACGTCCCACCATTGTCTCGGATCGTGGTCCTCAGTTCTCCTCCCAGGTCTGGAGGAGTTTCTGCAGGGAACTGGGGGCCACCGTCAGTCTCTCGTCTGGGTACCACCCCCAGATGAACGGGCAGGCAGAGCGGACTAACCAGGAACTGGAGCAGGCCCTCCGCTGCGTGACCTCCACGCACCCGACGGCCTGGAGTGACCATCTGGCCTGGATCGAGTACGCTCATAATAGCCAAGTCTCATCTGCCACCGGCCTCTCCCCGTTTGAGATGTGTTTGGGGTACCAGCCCCCGTTGTTTCCGCTGGTGGAGGGAGAGGTCGGGGTGCCCTCGGTCCAGGCCCATCTGAGGAAGTGCCGTCGGGTGTGGCGTACTGCCCGCTCTGCCCTGCTCAGAGCCCGGACGAGGGCTAAGGCCCATGCAGACTGCCGGCGTTCCCCGGCCCCTGCATACCAGCCCGGGCAGGAGGTCTGGCTATCTACTAAGGACATCCCCCTGCAGGTGGACTCCCACAAACTAAAGGACAGGTACATCGGACCATTTCCCATCCTCAAAGTCCTCAGTCCGGCCGCAGTGAAGCTGAAGCTGCCAGCTTCACTGCGGATACACCCCGTGTTTCATGTGTCAAGACTCAAGCCCTGCCATACCTCACCACTGTGTGCCCCGGGACCAGCGCCGCCTCCTGCCCGGATCATTGACGTGGAGCCCGCGTGGACGGTACGCCGGCTCCTGGACGTCCGTCGAAAGGGCCGGGGGTTCCAGTATCTGGTGGACTGGGAGGGTTATGGCCCTGAAGAGCGCTCCTGGGTGAAGAGGAGCTTCATCCTGGACCCGGCCCTCCTGGCCGACTTCTACACCCGTCACCCGGACAAGCCTGGTCGGGCGCCAGGAGGCGCCCGTTGAGGGGGGGGGTCCTGTTGTGTGGGCCGCTGAAGAGGAGGTACTGCTGGCCCACCACCACAAGATGGCGCCCTGCTTGAAGTGCGGGCTTCAAGCACGAGAGGGCGTCGGAGCGACCAGGAGTGACATCTGTCACTCATCATCCGTACCAGCTGTCACTCATCCACTACTCATCACCACCACCATAAAGGCCGGACTGCAACTCCACCTCCCCGCCGAGAAATCAACTACCAATCAGGTAATTTTCTCTGCTGACTTAATCTTTGAGTATTAGTCTGATCTCTTTTTGCAGCCGTTTTCCTGTGGTGTGCCTTATCTGCGGAGTTGGCATTTGGTGTGGACTGCGATGGCTTCGCCTCACACCCCACTCAGATAAGTGGTTAACTCAGGAGCTGCACAAGTGTGTGATTGGAGGTGGAGGTTCTCCCTCCTTTACTGAATACAGACTGTGGGATTACTGAGTGTGCGACCTCACACTCATCTGGACTGTCTCTGTTCTCTGCCAGCAGTACCGGGTCTGACTGCTGAAGACAGCGGCCACCTGGGGCGCAGGGCTTGGCGGCTCCGGTGTTCTTCAGCTCCGTTGGCGGTGGAAGCTGTGTGGATCCGGCTTTTCTCTCGCCAGGCGTCTTCTATCGTCGAGCCTGCCCACACGTCACCTGGTGTATGAATGACATTCACTATATTGTTATCGTCTGTACGTCGTTGTGTGATTCACAACATTAAATTGTTACTTTTTGGCTTATCCATTGTCCGTTCATTAACGCCCCCTGTTGTGGGTCCGTGTCACGACACTTTCACAACAGGATTTCTCGGCCAGCGTCATGGATCCCGAGGGGCGTCAACCATCGCTTGAACAGCCAATGGAAGAGCGAGGTGCACAGGCACCAGCAGGAGGCGTGTTGGGTGAGCTGCAGCACATCTTAACCGCCTTTACCGCTCGGTTGGATTTAATTACCGAGCAGAGCAGTGTTCTCAATCGTAGGATGGAGGCTCTCACCGCCCAGGTGGAAGCGCGTGCTCAGGGCGCTGCTGCAGCACCTCCTCCTGCTGACCGTGTGCCAGAAACAGACATTCCGCTGGTCGTTCAACGAACCCCCCACCTTCCCCTGAAGCATACATAAGTCCTCCAGAGCCGTACGGAGGCTGTGTGGAGACGTGCGCGAACTTCTTGATGCAGTACTCGCTCGTCTTTTCACAGCGTCCCGTCATGTACGCAGCAGACGCCAGCCGGGTGGCTTATGTGATCAATTTGCTTCGAGGAGAGGCACGTGCCTGGGCTACGGCGCTTTGGGAGCAGAATTCACGGCTCCTAACGGTTTATACGAGCCGCGGGATTTAGATGGGCTTATCGACCTGGTTATACGGTTAGACAACCGATTAACGGAACACCGACGGGAACGAGACGAGGGGCGTGGCCAGGCACAAGCCGTCCCTCTTCCTCCCGGGTCCGAAAGGAAGCCGACTTCCCCACGCTCCACTGCCAGGGCTCTCCACGTGACAACAGCTCCCCCTGCTGACGTTGCTATGGAAACGAGCAGGGCCAAAAAACGATCAGATCAGAGACAAAGGAGGCTGATCCGTGGAGAGTGTTTTCTCTGCAGCTCTACCGAGCACATACAGAGAGAATGCCCCAAACGGTCAAAACAACAGCACTCGTCCTTAGAGACTGGGCTAAGGGTGGGTCACAACACCCACGTGGGGAAACCCCGACGATCTGCACGAATCCCAGTCACGATCCTGAGTGGGGATCTAACCCTTCACGCCCCAGCACTGGTGGACACGGGGTCAGAGGGGAATCTGCTGGATAGCAGATGGGCAAAGGAGGTTGGGCTCCCTCTAGTGGCCTTACCGTCACCATTGTCGGTGCGGGCGCTAGATGGCACCCTTCTTCCACTAATCACACACCAGACACAGCCAGTGACATTGGTGGTGTCCTGGGAATCACAGGGAGGAGATTGTGTTTTATGTAACACCTTCTACCTCCCGAGTGATTTTGGGTTTTCCATGGGTGTTAAAACACAATCCCCGGATTGATTGGCTGTCTGGGGTTGTGGTTCAGTGGAGCAATTTTATTTGATACCGGGCGCTGAGTACCCATCCAGCAGGCTGTACAACCTCTCACGACCGGAACGCGAATCATTGGAGACCTACATCCGGGACTCGTTAGCTGCCGGGTTGATCCGGAACTCCACCTCCCCGATGGGTGCTGGTTTCTTTTTTGTGGGCAAGAAGGACGGCGGACTCCGTCCATGCATTGATTACAGAGGGCTGAACGAGATCACGGTTCGCAAACCGATACCCGTTACCTCTGTTGGATTCAGTGTTCACGCCCCTGCATGGAGCCCAAATTTTAATGAAATTGGATCTTAGGAATGCTTATCACCTGGTTTGGATCCGGGAGGGAGACGAGTGGAAAATGGCATTTAACGCCCCGTTAGGTCACTTTGAGTACCTGGTCATGCCATTCGGCCTCACCAATGCGCCCGCGATGTTCCAAGCATTGGTTAATGACGTCTTGCGGGACTTCCTGCATCGGCTTGTCTTCGTATATCTAGACGATATACTCATCTTTTCTCCGGATCCTGAGACCCATGTCAAGCATGTACGTCAGGTCCTACAGCGGTTGTTGGAGAACCGGCTGTTTGTGAAGGGCGAGAAGTGTGAGTTCCACCGCACTTCTTTGTCTTTCTTGGGGTTCATCATCTCCTCCAACTCCGTCGCCCCTGATCCGACCAAGGTTGCGGCGGTGAGAGATTGGCCCCAACCAACAAACCGTAGGAAACTACAACAGTTCCTCGGTTTTGCAAATTTCTACCGGAGGTTCATCAAGGGCTACAGTCAGGTAGTTAGCCCCCTGACAGCCCTGACCTCCACAAAAGTCCCCTTCACCTGGTCGGATCAGTGCGAAGCCACGTTTAGGGAGCTGAAACGCCGGTTCTCGACTGCACCGGTTCTGGTGCAGCCCGATCCCAAGCGCCAGTTTGTTGTTGAAGTGGATGCCTCTGACTCAGGGATAGGAGCCGTGCTGTCCCAGAGTGGGGAGTCCGACAAGGTTCTCCATCCATGTGCCTACTTTTCCCGCAGGTTGACCCCAGCTGAACTGAACTATGACGTCGGCAATCGGGAACTTCTTGCGGTGAAGGAGGCTCTTGAGGAGTGGAGACACCTGTTGGAGGGAGCATCGGTACCATTTACGGTTTTCACGGACAATCGGAACCTGGAGTACATCCGGACCGCGAAGCGTCTGAACCCCAGGCAAGCCCGCTGGTCGCTGTTCTTCGGGCGTTTTGACTTCCGGATCACCTACCGCCCCGGGACAATGAACCAACGATCTGACGCCCTGTCCCGGGTGCACGAAGAGGAGGTCAAGACCGAGCTGTCAGACCCCCCTGAAACCATCATCCCCGAGTCCACTGTCATGGCCGCCCTTACCTGGGACGTGGAGAAGACCGTCCGGGAGGCCCTGACACGGAGCCCGGACCCGGGGACAGGTCCGAAGAACAAACTGTACGTCCCACCATTGTCTCGGATCGTGGTCCTCAGTTCTCCTCCCAGGTCTGGAGGAGTTTCTGCAGGGAACTGGGGGCCACCGTCAGTCTCTCGTCTGGGTACCACCCCCAGATGAACGGGCAGGCAGAGCGGACTAACCAGGAACTGGAGCAGGCCCTCCGCTGCGTGACCTCCACGCACCCGACGGCCTGGAGTGACCATCTGGCCTGGATCGAGTACGCTCATAATAGCCAAGTCTCATCTGCCACCGGCCTCTCCCCGTTTGAGATGTGTTTGGGGTACCAGCCCCCGTTGTTTCCGCTGGTGGAGGGAGAGGTCGGGGTGCCCTCGGTCCAGGCCCATCTGAGGAAGTGCCGTCGGGTGTGGCGTACTGCCCGCTCTGCCCTGCTCAGAGCCCGGACGAGGGCTAAGGCCCATGCAGACTGCCGGCGTTCCCCGGCCCCTGCATACCAGCCCGGGCAGGAGGTCTGGCTATCTACTAAGGACATCCCCCTGCAGGTGGAATCCCACAAACTAAAGGACAGGTACATCGGACCATTTCCCATCCTCAAAGTCCTCAGTCCGGCCGCAGTGAAGCTGAAGCTGCCAGCTTCACTGCGGATACACCCCGTGTTCATGTGTCAAGACTCAAGCCCTGCCATACCTCACCACTGTGTGCCCCGGGACCAGCGCCGCCTCCTGCCCGGATCATTGACGTGGAGCCCGCGTGGACGGTACGCCGGCTCCTGTACGTCCGTCGAAAGGGCCGGGGGTTCCAGTATCTGGTGGACTGGGAGGGTTATGGCCCCGAAGAGCGCTCCTGGGTGAAGAGGAGCTTCATCCTGGACCCGGCCCTCCTGGCCGACTTCTACACCCGTCACCCGGACAAGCCTGGTCGGGCGCCAGGAGGCGCCCGTTGAGGGGGGGGTCCTGTTGTGTGGGCCGCTGAAGAGGAGGTACTGCTGGCCCACCACCACAAGATGGCGCCCTGCTTGAAGTGCGGGCTTCAAGCACGAGAGGGCGTCGGATGCGACCAGGAGTGACATCTGTCACTCATCATCCGTACCAGCTGTCACTCATCCACTACTCATCACCACCACCATAAAGGCCGGACTGCAACTCCACCTCCCCGCCGAGAAATCAACTACCAATCAGGTAATTTTCTCTGCTGACTTAAACTTTGAGTATTAGTCTGATCTCTTTTTGCAGCCGTTTTCCTGTGGTGTGCCTTATCTGCGGAGTTGGCGTTTGGTGTGGACTGCGATGGCTTCGCCTCACACCCCACTCAGATAAGTGGTTAACTCAGGAGCTGCACGAGTGTGTGATTGGAGGTGGAGGTTCTCCCTCCTTTACTGAATACAGACTGTGGGATTACTGAGTGTGCGACCTCACACTCATTTGGACTGTCTCTGTTCTCTGCCAGCAGTACCAGGTCTGACTGCTGAAGACAGCGGCCACCTGGGGCGCAGGGCTTGGCGGCTCCGGTGTTCTTCAGCTCCGTTGGCGGTGGAAGTTGTGTGGATCCGGCTTTTCTCTCGCCAGGCGTCTTCTATCATCGAGCCTGCCCACACGTCACCTGGTGTATGATTGACAGTCACTATATTGTTATCGTCTGTACGTCGTTGTGTGATTCACAACATTAAATTGTTACTTTTTGGCTTATCCATTGTCCGTTCATTAACGCCCCCTGTTGTGGGTCCGTGTCACGACACTTTCACAACAGAAACCAGTCCATTCATGGCATAAAACTGAGAGTCCATGAAGGCAGCAGCAAAGTCCCTCGCTGTCGAGGAGCTGACCAAACGGCGGCGAGAGACAGGAACAAGTGGCTTACTAGCAGATGGAGGAGCAATAAATTCAAAAATAACAGGAAAGTGATCTGAAATAGCAATGTCTGATATGTCCTTAAGTGAAACTGAGAGCCCAAAAGAAATAACCAGGTCCAAGGTGTGTCCAAGATTATGTGTTGGTCCATCCACAACTTGTGTTAGACCAAAAGAGTTCAGGAGGCTTTTAAAATCATCAGCCAGCTGATTAGAAGGACAACAGATATGAATATTAAAATCACCACAGACCAAAAATTTGTCATATTTTAGGATAAAATCTGCCAGAAACTCAGAAAACTCCTGAATAAAATCCTTATTAAATTTTGGTGGACGATAAACAACAGCACAGAGCACAGGACAGTCGAACTCCATCACAAACAACTGAAGTTCAAAAGTGGAGTAGACATTAGAAGATAAAAATCGGCATTTAAAACTGTCTTTAAAAACCGTGGCCACACCACCGCCTCGACCTGATGCTCGCGGGGAGCTGAAAAACGAGCAGCCGGGGGGGGAGGAGCTCAGAAAAGGCGCTATTTAGACTCGACTCTGAGCTTGTTTTCCAGCTGTGGTTTTCTGCACACTTTGGGCAGGTAGGGCATGTATGGAACACCTTGCATTCCATTTCTCATTGGAGTCCTCATGCTGACATGTATCACCTGTTTACTCACAACACTGAAAGAGTGCAGCTCCACCAGCGGCATAGAAGTGCTGCTGTGCATGAAGTTCCAAAAAACACAAACCTGGGATCAGCTTCATTTCACAAAGTCAGTGAAATGTAAAAGAAACACTGGACCAGAAACTGCAGCACCTGACTGATCTTTTAAAGATACTGATGTCACCATCGTGTCACACAGCTTGAAGCCTGTCAGATATGAAGATGAAGAAGGATGGTCAAAAATGCAGAAGGTGGACCGATCCAGAAGAGGCATGAGTCCCAGCGGCACCGGACGATAAACCTCTGGCTGTGACAGTCTGTGGAAGTTCTGGATGATGTGTTTGCTGCAGTGACTGGATGAGTTGAGGACAACAGCACGGTGAACATTACAGTAGTGTTCAGAATAATAGTAGTGCTATGTGACTATAAAGATTAATCCAGGTTTTGAGTATATTTCTTATTGTTACATGGGAAACAAGGTATCAGTAGATTCAGTAGATTCTCACAAATCCAACAAGACCAAGCATTCATGATATGCACACTCTTAAGGCTATGAAATTGGGTTATTAGTAAAAAAAAAAAAAAAAAAAACAGTAGAAAAGGGGCTGTTCACAATAATAGTAGCATCTGGTGTTGACGCTACAAACTCAAAACTATTATGTTCAAACTGCTTTTTTAGCAATCATGTGAATCACTAAACTAGTATTTAGTTGTATAACCACAGTTTTTCATGATTTCTTCACATCTGCAAGGCATTAATTTTGTTGGTTTGGAACCAAGATTTTGCTCGTTTACTAGTGTGCTTGGGGTCATTGTCTTGTTGAAACACCCATTTCAAGGGCATGTCCTCTTCAGCATAAGGCAACATGACCTCTTCAAGTATTTTGACATATCCAAACTGATCTATGATACCTGGTATGCGATATATAGGCCCAACACCATAGTAGGAGAAACATGCCCATATCATGATGCTTGCACCACCATGCTTCACTGTCTTCACTGTGAACTGTGGCTTGAATTCAGAGTTTGGGGGTCGTCTCACAAACTGTCTGAGGCCCATGGACCCAAAAAGAACAATTTTACTCTCATCAGTCCACAAAATATTCCTCCATTTCTCTTTAGGCAAGTTGATGTGTTCTTTGGCAAATTGTAACCTCTTCTGCACATGTCTTTTATTTAACAGGGGGACTTTGTGGGGGATTCTTGCAAATAAATTAGCTTCACCCAGGCGTCTTCTAACTGTCACAGCACTTACAGGTAACTCCAGACTGTCTTTGATCATCCTGGAGCTGATCAATGGGTGAGCCTTTGCCATTCTGGTTATTCTTCTATCCATTTTGATGGTTGTTTTCTGTTTTCTTCCACATGTCTCTGTTTTTTTTGTCCATTGTAAAGCACTGGAGATCATTGTAGATGAACAGCCTTCCCGGGCTGCCGCGCGGCCTTCTCCTTCCCCAGCGGCCTGCGGCGCCACCAGAAGGTGCACCGGGGTTACCCGTGCCCGGAGGACGCCTGTGCCTTCACTGGGAAGACCTGGAGCGAGTACCTGAGTCCAGAGGAGTTCGTCAGAAATGCTGCAGTTTTGCCAAGAAAGAGTTAAACGTCTTTTTAAAGTGGCTGAAATAAAGAACACACTTTTCTTCATTTAAATCAATTTATTATTTACAAGATTTAAACAAACTCGTGCTTCAAACATCATGTGACGTCCATCGTTCCGTGTACACGGAATCTGTACAGACACGTGTACTCTGCGTGACCCCAGTTGCTGAGCACACGTAAGGCCACGTAGCGATGGACCTCGCTGGGTTTCTGCAGGTGGAGAGAAGAACAGAGAGCAGAGAAAAGTGCTGTTAGGATGTGTGCAGTTCAAACATCTAGACAACAAAGTGCAAACAGATCTTTAGATGTTTCTTCAAACTTACAGGCAGCTCAAACGTCTGCGTCGGGTCTCCGTCCTGGTCGTATGTAAACTTGCCCAGCAGAGTCCCGTCGTCATCGTCGTCCTCCATCCCCTGAGAAAGACGGAGTGAGAACATGTTAGAAATAAAACTTGTGGGCCGACCAGAAACAACACGTGGGACAGAGACCTCTGCAGCTAATCCTCATGCTAATTAGCACAACAACAAGAGCTCAAAAAAGCAGAATTCCATGTGATTTTAATGGAATGATTATCTACAAGTTTATAATGAATCACTTTATCATTTCTCCTCCTTTTGCACATTTATCCAAACAAATTCCTGGTGAAAAGTTGCTGAATGTTAGCGAAACCCCAAGCTAGGCCCCTGTTAGCTTGAGCATTAAACTATCTAAAGAAAGCACCTCACTGTGTTCTGAGGTCACTCGCAGTTTAAAACAAATCTGTTTTTCAGAAAAGAAAATCACAATAATGCTGTCGACAGTATATTCAGGGTTGGATTAAGCGTTAGCATAGCAACAGGTTGTGTGCTAATTGTTGTTTGTGAATTTCACAGCCGGAATGTTCCATATTTTGTCAGCAGCCAAAAGTGTCAAACTTTTTGCCGTCTGATGGCGCCGCTTTATTACATCTGTGAATTAAACAGGGTTCCAACAGATCGGTTAGATATCGAGTTAATCAGTGATGTATTAACAGGATATCCTAGAGACGGAAAAAAAGAACATTTCCGTTGGTAAATAAATCAGTCGTGGAGTTCCACGTTTCTTTTCTAGATTGTGATCACTCACATAAATCTCAAAATCTTTAGGGGCCGAGTCAATGTGTCCACTGGGGGAGCTGTAGCTCGGCACATGGTCCAGAGTGACGTGACTCATCCTGACGGGGTGCGACAGAGCGACGACCAGAGTCCCCTGATGGCCCTGAAACGCCCAGCACCTCCCTGGGAGCAGCTCCGGGAAGCCCTGAAAGAAGACAAAGTACCATTTAGACCCAGCAGCAAATGATCGATAATCATGACCAAGAAGATCTTCAGAGACAAACACAGAGTGAAACACGAAACAAAACTTTCAAATAAATAAATAAACATACCTGAATGGCAATTCGTGGACTCTGAGAGCGACACCACACAGAAAATCCAAACAGGGTCCTGCATGTGGACTGAGAGGGGTGGGTCTCAGTAGTTCTGGACCGGACCACAGTGGCACCTACAGAGGATTAAAAAACAACAACGACATTGATTTAATGTAAATGCGTTAGCCTGTGTGTTAGCAACCAGTCAATATTCCAGGTGTGCTGAGAAATTCACTAGACTGGGTAAGTATGTCCCTTCTGAGCTACTGTACCAACATGGTGGCCTCCATGAGGGGGCCCGCTCACATGAAGATATAAAGAGCTCAGTTAAAGCTCATGAAAATACATCGATACGTTATTGCAGGTGTAACTTGAAGTGAGAGATATGAATGCAGCTTTTTTGTTTGTCCTGATTTGATATAAAGAGACCTGAAATTGTTCCAGTACGTCTGGGAAATGGTCACATATGGAGCATGTCAGCAGCTGGAAAGTATCACTGGAATAAACCCCCAAAATGTACTTTTAGACTCGATCCAGCTCTGTAACGTAGGAACAATACGGACGCTAACAGGGCAACTAGCACGCGAGGTAGTAAATGAGTGTTTAGGCATATTTTGATGTATTTTCATGAACTATGACTTTGGAATATTGATACGTTTCTATTCTTATTTTAATATTTCAAAGTAGCATGAAAAAAGATATTCTGAAATACTGAAGAATGAAGTCACATGACTCAGACGGGGGGGTTAAATCTTACCTAGAGACTCCAGAGCAAAGTCGGCCATTCTGTCTGCCATCGGTCGTTCACAGCGCCGCCGATCAGCCTCAAGTTGCTCCTGAAAAATATACAACATACAATAAATGACCAAATGTCACACAAACACACACACAAAGATTAGGATTATACTCCGTCCCGTCCCTACATCCCTAACCCACACAAGAAATAAATGACTAAGATTTGTGCGTTTTATGGTAACAGGACCAAATTTTGCACACACAGTTTGATATTTAAGAAGAAGAATTTCAAATTCAGTTTTCATCTTCAGTAAATACCAAAATCCGAGACAGCCACCATGTAGGTCCAGAATATCTTCAAAATGATCTGTCTTTTACTAAACTGGAGCTCTTGGTGAAACTGTATTGTACCTGTTTTAATGCTAAATCTCCACCAGGTGGAGATATTGGTCCATTTCAAGAACTTTGAGTACAGGCTGCTGTGGGACACGATGATGAATCTGTTGCTTATAGTAGTAGATGTCATACAGAGAGTAATGAAGTGTTGTTGTCTGACACTCTGAATCCATTCCAGCCACAATTACATTGATTTAAAAAAAAAAATTAAATAAATAAAACTGAGCTTGGCAGGATATCTAAAACAATGTGTGTGCAAATTTGGTGTTTTTAACCTTAAAATGTGTCATCAATTTACAGATCCACCCGGGTATGGACACAACATGCAGATCAACGTACCTTGATTTGTTCCATGAGCCACCTCTCTGCAGCCTGTTTCAGCTCTGGGCTGAGCTGGACGTGGTCAGGACCAGCTTCTGAAGATGGACTCTGCTGGGTGGGTGGACAGTAACAAGACATATAAAGAGACAGTCTTGTCTTAAAAATACATATTATATTTAATCTGCATGACTTTAACCAACACACAAAGCAACAGTGAGCTGCAGGTGTTTGCAGATGAAGTCTACCTCCACAGATGGAGCCTTGGTGGTGCTGAAGTCAACAAGATGAGGGACAACTGAACCGATCATGTTGAAGGTGGGCACCGTGGGCAGGAGGTGCCAAAGAGCTGGGAAAAAAAAACGGGGAGGAGAAAGCAAACATCTGCTGAATCCACCAAGCTGCTAAAAATCATCCAATCACCAAACACAATTCATCAAGGAACCACATGATCCACCTGAGATGGAAGCTGATTGGCTCACACTTACCAATCAAAGTGAAGGCAATTATCAAAATCCCGGCACCAAATCGATGACGGGGAGCATCAGTGGAGCTGGTGGAGGCTGCTGGTTTCATCCTGGTGGGGTCCAGTTTGTGGAGGAGTGAGTCCCCACCTGTCAAAGAAACCACACAGAGGCCTTTCAGTGTCACATGACTCTGTACTATGTCCCCAGTGTGTCGGCCACTGCCCTCTGGTGGACCGGGAAGGTACTGCAGGAGGGCCATGAGGCGATTCAAAATAAATGAGAACAAACTCTTGGATTTTCAGTATTGTAATAAAGTTTAAAATGTCACAAAATACTACTATTACTAGTAGTACTAACAATAATAATTATAATAATAATGATTCAGGTGTGTGTGTGTGTGTGTGTGTGTGTGTCCGCCTGTGACTGACCTTCACAGTAAGATGATTCCAGGTCATCGTCATACTGGTTGAGGTCGGTGACCTCAGCAGAATCACCGCTGGCGTTGTGGCTGACGGCCGTATGACGAGTGTCTCTCCTCTTCTTGAAAATCCTGGAAGGGGTGACAGAGAGAAACACGGATACACAACATGAGGAATTATAATGAGGACAAAGAAAGGAAACAGAGTGTCAAAGAATATCAGAGTTAACGTTAGAGCCACAGAAGCAGATCACGTACCTGACCGGGGTCTCACGGTAACAAACGGTCCTCTTGTAGGACTCAGAGTCTTCATCATAAATATAGTAGCCCATCGCAACCAGGCGGGCACTTCTACAGGCCATGACTGGAGAGAGAGAGAAAAGAATCAAAAAGACTGCATTTCAGTCAAATTTACACAATTTGTGGGTTCAGACAAACAGTCAACAACACACAATGAGCAAACATCTTGACAAATAATATGACACTCTTTTGTGTAAAAGAAACATATAATGGAGAAAAAATTAGATTTCAATGCAAAACTGATACGCTTGTTAAAAGTTTGTAATCATTACTGTGCAAAAGCTTCATAAGCATGTAAATAAAAAAAAAAAAAATATTACAAAGCTGTTGAATGTTAAATATTTCAAATATTGATGAATACAAATTTGTGGGTTCAGACAAACAGTCAACAACACACAATGAGCAAACATCTTGATAAATAATATGACACTCTTTTGTGTAAAAGAAAACATATAATGGGGAAAAAAATTGAAAAAAAACTGATACGCTTATTAAAAGTTTGTAATCATTACTGTGCAAAAACTTCATAAGCATGTAAATAAAAAAAATATTACAAAGTTGTTGAATGTTAAATATTTCAAATATTGATGAATACAAAATTTATTTTTCACACACACACACACACACACACACACACACACACACACACACACACACACACACACACACACACACACACACACACACACACACACACACACACACACGCAATGGTAACAAAGTTATTCAGAATTTGAGGGTTTCTGGAGCTGTTGCATTTTATTATTATTATTGTAGTTGTTGTTGTTGTTCACCGTTGTCACATTTGTTTACAATTTCATCCAAAAATTAATGATTTAAATAATATATTTCGCAACATGCGATCACACAGTAAGTCCAAGTTTTAATGTCACATTAAAGAGAAGTCAAGCTAGCGACCGACAACAAAAGATACGTCCGGTGTAACACCAAAATAATTCACTCTACATACCGAATATCCGGTGAAACTTCAAAATTAATTTACCCGTAACTTGACAAACATTAACATACACAAAGTCAAAATTATTTAGAACATTTAGAAAAATATATTTCCTAAATTCTGGTACACATGGAACAGAAATACAGGCGTCGAGAATTGAGAACATTTACTTTCAAAATCACCTTTTTTACTATATATTTCAATGTAGAGACGGTAAGCATGGCCAAAAGTGGATCATTTTAAAAATTAAGTTGTTCAGAACGTTTTATGGAGTGAAAAAAAATGTTATGGGTCCAAGTTTTTATGGTTGTTCTTCACTTTTGGAAAGTTTCATGAAATCCAGCCAACTTCTCTTTTTCTGCATGATTTTCTCTGAGACAGATCATTAAATGTTTGAATAATTTACCTGTTGTGTTGTGAAGCGACGATCAGGCGGCTGATTAACTCAAAATCCACGAAAAATCCTCAAACCTCAACCTCGTCTTACTTTAAGAACCAAATTCTCACTGCACCAGTCAAATAATTGATCAGTTAATATGAATAAAACGGTCAGACTGAGAGATAAAACACAGACTGCTGCAGGTTTAAACACACACACACTGTCACACAAACTACAGACTGACTCAGACTAAAGTGAAACTGCACAAAGAACAAAAGCATAAAGCATAAAGTAATTCACACGTCACAAAGAGAGGCACTTCCGGTCAAACTTTATGAACTGTCAGATATGACCGGAAGTAGAATTGTGGACATAAATGGACATTTACATATACAGCGCTATGCTTATGACCCCCCCCCCCCCCCCCCCCCCGCAATCATCATCACTTTTTCTAATAGAGTTCAATTGTGATGGAAATCACTGAAATATATTGAATTAATACTGGACAAAGAACTACAGAAAAATGCATAATTATTCAAATTAATGGACTCTGAATGTGTTGAGCTTTACTCACGAGGAAGACTGATTTGACCTTATTTATCCTTTAATGTAAATGTTTCTTTATTTTGTGTCTTGTAGAGGTTATTTTTATGTTTTAAAGTCTGTGCTTTTTATAAATGGTGTAAATATTCCATGTGATTAACAATGTGCAGCTTTAACTGCATGACACTTTATTACATAACGATCATTATCGGATTGATTTATTTCAGTTTTTTCTTCGCTGTGTCACTTTTTCAGTGGGTCAATAGTTGACATATGTTCTGAACAGTGTGTGAATGTCAAATTTTCACAAATTGGACCTGGATGATATCAGAGTTCTGCTGTTGTGCAAAACTTCCAAAAGTGTGCAAATGCTGGTCCAGAAGTGAAAGTAATGTTCAGACTTACAAACTTTTTTATGCATTTCAGAAAAACGAAACCCTCACCCTTAACCCACTCCTAATCCATGTTAACTAATCTGCATGGCATAATTAGCATAATTGGCACAATTAGGAGTTAATTCTAGTAATTTTGGCAGTATTTAAATACAGACGGGTATTGCATTCACTTGATAAATGTATTTTTTGGTTTGTTTTTCGGAGTAATTATTTGTGTTTTTCTAAGTAATTTATTTTCTGTCTGTTTTTCAGAATAATTATTTCTGTTTTTCTGAGTAATTTATTTTTTGGTTTGTTTTCTGAGGAAATATTTTTTTTGTTTTTTTTTTTCTGAATAATTTATTTTTAGTTTTTTTTTGGGGGGGGGGGGGGAACTATTTTTTTTATTTTTTTATTTGTTTAATTTCTTGAGTCACCGCATAGCCAGCCTGAATGCATTTGAAATGCATTTCAAATGCATTCAGGCTGTATCTGTCCAACTGATCCTGGAGAAAAGACTTACAAACTTTTTTATGCATTTCAGAAAAACTAAAACCTCACCCTTAACCCACTCCTAATCCATGTAAACTAATCTGCATGGCATAATTAGCATAATTGGCACAATTAGGAGTTAATTCTAGTAATTTTGGCAGTATTTAAATACAGACGGGTATTGCATTCACTTGATAAATGTATTTTTTGGTTTGTTTTTCGGAGTAATTATTTGTGTTTTTCTAAGTAATTTATTTTCTGTCTGTTTTTCAGAATAATTATTTCTGTTTTTCTGAGTAATTTATTTTTTGGTTTGTTTTCTGAGGAAATATTTTTTTTGTTTTTTTTTCTGAATAATTTATTTTTAGTTTTTTTTTGGGGGGGGGGACTATTTTTTTTTATTTTTTTATTTGTTTAATTTCTTGAGTCACCGCGTAGCCAGCCTGAATGCATTTGAAATGCATTTCAAATGCATTCAGGCTGTATCTGTCCAACTGATCCTGGAGAAAAGACTTACAAACTTTTTTATGCATTTCAGAAAAACTAAAACCTCACCCTTAACCCACTCCTAATCCATGTAAACTAATCTGCATGGCATAATTAGCATAATTGGCACAATTAGGAGTTAATTCTAGTAATTTTGGCAGTATTTAAATACAGACGGGTATTGCATTCACTTGATAAATGTATTTTTTGGTTTGTTTTTCGGAGTAATTATTTGTGTTTTTCTAAGTAATTTATTTTCTGTCTGTTTTTCAGAATAATTATTTCTGTTTTTCTGAGTAATTTATTTTTTGGTTTGTTTTCTGAGGAAATATTTTTTTTGTTTTTTTTTTCTGATTAATTTATTTTTAGTTTTTTTTTGGGGGGGGGGGGACTATTTTTTTTTATTTTTTTATTTGTTTAATTTCTTGAGTCACCGCGTAGCCAGCCTGAATGCATTTGAAATGCATTTCAAATGCATTCAGGCTGTATCTGTCCAACTGATCCTGGAGAAAAGACTTACAAACTTTTTTATGCATTTCAGAAAAACTAAAACCTCACCCTTAACCCACTCCTAATCCATGTAAACTAATCTGCATGGCATAATTAGCATAATTGGCACAATTAGGAGTTAATTCTAGTAATTTTGGCAGTATTTAAATACAGACGGGTATTGCATTCACTTGATAAATTTATTTTTTGGTTTGTTTTTCGGAGTAATTATTTGTGTTTTTCTAAGTAATGAATTTTTTGGTTTGTTTTCTGGGGAAATTTTTTTTTGGTTTGTTTTTCTGAATAATTTATTTTTAGTTTGTTTGTTTGTTTTTTTTTGGGGGGGGGGGACTATTTGTACTATTTTTTTATTTGTTTAATTTCTTGGGTCACCGCGTAGCCAGCCTGAATGCATTTCAAATGCATTTCAAATGCATTTCAAATGCATTCAGGCTGTATCTGTCCAACTGATCCTGGAGAAAAACTGCTATGTCTAGCAGATCTGAATGGGCTTTCCTTTTGAACAGCCGCAAAGTCCTCAGGTGCCTGCGTAGAGTTGACAAACTAATGATAATATTATCTATACGACTTAAAGACAGGACAGTCTCCCAGTGTCTTAAACCCAGATCAAAGTAAAATTTGATTAAACTGAACAATGTCATTTTTGTTACTAAATCGAGCTCTCAATAAATGAATGCGTCTTCAAATGCTCTCTAAACTCAGAAAAAAATTGGTCCGAAAAACAAGAAAAAAAAAAAGAAAAAAAAAAAAGAAAATCAGAAAATCAGGAAAAAAATACTCTGAAAAACCAACCATAAAATAAATTACTCTGAAAAACCGAAAAAAAACAGAAATATTTATTCCAAAAAACAGACAAAAATAAATTACTCACAAAAACAGAAATAATTATTCCAAAAAACAGACAAAAAATAAATTACTTAGAAAAACACAAATAATTACTCCGAAAAACAAACCAAAAAATAAATTTATCAAGTGAATGCAATACGCTTCCGTATGTAAGAGCCTACCTGAAGAATCCGTGATTTATTGCTTTCAAGAAGGAAACCAATTATAAAGAATGAAACCAACATTTCTGGAGCACAATTCTGGGTCTCTACAAGTCAGGTTCCTCTTTAGGAACCATCTCAGATAGATTCATGGTACCACAAACAACTGTGCAAACTGTGACACAAAACTACCACAAACGCTTTGGGCTGTGCAGATTTTATATCATGGAGGAAGGAGGTCCGCATAAATTAACACGTTCTAGTTCTAAAGGTTCACCAGAACCTCAGAATCACAACTCAGGAACTGATGAAGTGTGACATTGTCCTCCTTTGCTTGACAGCACTCCATCACCATTTTCCTTGTCTATTTTTTTAAGTACGTTTCCTGAGAAACTCTTCAGTCTCATCACTAATCGTGAGACAAGGTTGGGTAGGTTTACTTTGAAAGAATACATGTGGATTACATGTATGTATGTGCATACATTTGGATTACTTGTAATCTGATTACTTTTGGATTACATTTCAAAGTAATCCTACCCAACTTTGCGTATGAACAACATGATGGTCTTCTTTTAGTCAGCATGTTGTGCAGTTTGACGTCAACTCAACATTTACTTCAGATGCAGTTGCGACCTGATTACACACGATGGCGCCATTTAGTCGAGGACATTTAACCGTCTTGTTGAGGATTTTTACAGTTAAAGAGAATCAGAAATAGAATCAGAAAAAGAAATACTTTATTCATCCCAAAGAGAAATTAGTTTTTCATTGCAGTAAATCTCACTAAGAATAGAACTAGGCATAAAAATAGAAAAAATATCCACAGACTGAATTCATTATAATAAATATATATAAAAAAGATAAACTAACATAAAATAAAATATAAACATATGTCTAAAATTACAAGTAAATCAGCTCCTTTGTACTGTGGGACAGTTTTTTGACAGACTAAAAAAAGCTCATTAAAAACAATGGGCATCCACCCCCCCCCCCCCCACCACACACACACACACACACACACACACACACACACACACACACACACACACACACACACACACACACACACACACACACACACACACACACACACACACACACACACACACACACCACCGCCACCACCACAAGTGAAGATAATCCAGTCAGAGCTGGTACAAAGTGTGCAGGAAGTGGAGTTTTGTCAGATTGACAGGTGATGTTTTTGGCAGCAGGTGCAGGTCCATGTCTTCAGGTGCTTCCTGTCTGACTGTATGATTGTGAGACGTTGACTCTAACCCAGTGACAAAAGGTGGGGGCTCAATGTCTTTGATATCAGGTCTTTTTGGACGATCCCTTTGTACAACTAGAATGCCTTTGTGTCACATGAACAGTTAGTTGGGAGAATTCAGGTGAGGAGTATCACGTCTACTGTGAGGGAGTGTCAGTTATGACATTTTGCCCATGTGGCGCGTTTCTCTGAGCACGATCCAGCACACAGATGCCTCAGTGTTAAAGATCTCCACAGCTGGAAGAAGTCCAGAGGACGCTCACGCTTCACCTGGCTGCAGCAGATCAACGGCTAATTCCAAGAAATGGGGGTAAACCGGTTGTCCACCTAAATGGTTGCCATCCAGGAACCAAGGTGATGCTTGGCACTCGGACACACTCCCATATTTGACTCAATCAATCAATCAATCAATCAATCAACATTTATTTATAAAGCGCTTTACAGCACCAACTGGTGTCCAAAGTGCTTAACATTAAAAACACAAATTTACAAAAATAAAACACATATAAAATAAAATTTTAAAACAACACATAAAAAAAGAACATGAAAAGAACATGTCACCTCCCCACTAAGTGTTAAAAGCCAGTTTAAATAAATAAGTCTTTAACTTAGATTTAAAAAGTGCTAGGTCAGGAATAGTACGTAACTCAAGAGGTAGCTCATTCCACAGTCTGGGGCCAGCTACCGCGAAAGCATGATCACCTCAGCGTTTATATCTTGATCTTGGAACATTTAAGTAAAGCTGGCCAGACGCCCTTAATGTCCTACTGTAGGTGCGCAAAGTTAAACTTTCAGACAAGTAGGGAGGTGCAAGGCCATAAATAGCTTTAAAAACAAACATTAAAATTTTAAAATCAATTCTAAAACGAACTGGAAGCCAGTGGAGTGAGTACAGGATGGGTGTAATATGCTCACGTCTAAAAGTGTTTGTCAAAAGACGAGTAGCAGCATTCTGCACCAACTGGAGACGTGCAAGAGACGACTGATTAATGCCCGAATAAAGTGCATTACAATAATCAAGTCTGGAGCTGATGAAAGCATGAATGGCCGTCTCAAGATCACGTCTACTGAGAAAGTGCTTTATTTTAGCCAAAAGGCGAAGTTGGAAAAAACTAGCTTTGACAACAGAATTTATCTGTTGATCGAACCTCAAACAGCTGTCAAATATCACTCCCAAATTCTTGACAGCTGGTTTTACATAGTTAGCCAAAGCACCAAAATTTGGTGTTACCACATTTGGTATGCCAGTGCGCTCAAACACCATGATCTCAGTTTTACCATCATTCAGGTAAAGGAAGTTTTGGGACAGCCACTGCTTTACATCACGAATACAATTAAATAATGATGACAAAGCATCACTCCCATTAGTCCTCACAGGCAGATAGATTTGTAGATCATCTGCATAACAATGAAAGGACAGGTTGTGCTGGGTTATAACTGACCCCAATGGCAGAATGTACAAAGAAAATAGAATCGGCCCAAGGACAGATCCCTGCGGCACTCCACAGCACAGAGGAGCAGTTGATGAGGAAAGGTCCCCAATCATGACAGAAAAGCTCCTTTCAGCCAAATATGATCTAAACCACTTAAGTGCAGTACCATGAATGCCAATAAAATGTTCCAACCGGGAAACATGTACTGTGTGATCCACAGTATCAAAGGCTGCTGTGAGGTCCAACAGAACCAGCACAGCAGGATTCCCTGCATCCACCGACAGAGTAATATCATTATGAACGTTTAAAAGTGCTGACTCAGTGCTGTGTCGCGATCTAAACCCAGACTGGAATTTTTCAAGGATGAGATTGTCTTCTAAAAATGATTGTAAATGTAAAAAGACAACCTTTTCTAAAACCTTAGATAGAAATGGCAGATGTGAGACAGGTCTAAAATTGGATAAAACTGATGAGTCCAGGTGAGGTTTTTTAAGAAGAGGTCGAACCACAGCATGTTTAAAAGCAGCTGGAACAGACCCTGATCTAAGACAAGCATTGATAAAAGTTAGGAGACCCGCCCCAACAGTATTAAAAACCTCCTTCAGCACCTTAGCTGGAACAACATCAAAAGGACAACTTGTAGATTTTATGTGTTTACATCAGCGAGAGATGCAAAAGAAATGGGCTCAAACTGTTCGAGCACAGCAGAATGTGCACGAGGAGCAGACAACTCAACATTACAGCTCTGATCAGCGTTCTGTCTGACTGATGAAACCTTATCAATAAAAAACTGAAGAAACTCCTCACAGGTTGTGGTTGTAGCGTCCAACAAAACAGAGGTGTGTGGATTTACAACTGAGTTTATAGTCTGAAATAACACACTGGGACGACGACAACTGCTCGAAATAATATGAGACAGATATTGTGCTTTTGCCTCCTTCACAGCCTTCTGATAGTCAGTTAGACTGTCCCTCAGAAAACCCAGAGACACCTGTAGTTTGTCCTTTTTCCATTTTCTCTCCGCCCGTCTGCAGCGTTGCCTGAGGGCACGGGTCGTGGCATTTAACCAGGGGTCGGATTTTGATTTCCTGGATTTGCAGCGCATCGGTGCAACAGAGTCCAAAATGACTGTGCATGTAGAGTGGAAAGAAGAGAGGATGTTATCTGGGAGTAATGGAGAAACCAGTTCATTCATGGCATAAAACTGAGAGTCCATGAAGGCAGCAGCAAAGTCCCTCGCTGTCGAGGAGGTGACCAAACGGCGGCGAGAGACAGGAACAAGTGGCTTACTAGCAGATGGAGGAGCAATAAATTCAAAAATAATAGGAAAGTGATCTGAAATAGCAATGTCTGATATGTCCTTAAGTGAAACTGAGAGCCCAAAAGAAATAACCAGGTCCAAGGTGTGTCCAAGATTATGTGTTGGTCCATCCACAACTTGTGTTAGACCAAAAGAGTTCAGGAGGCTTTTAAAATCATCAGCCAGCTGATTAGAAGAACAACGGATATGAATATTAAAATCACCACAGACCAAAAATTTGTCATATTTTGGGATAAAATCTGCCAGAAACTCAGAAAACTCCTGAATAAAATCCTTATTAAATTTTGGTGGACGATAAACAACAGCACAGAGCACAGGACAGTCGAACTCCATCACAAACAACTGAAGTTCAAAAGTGGAGTAGACATTAGAAGATAAAAATCGGCATTTAAAACTGTCTTTAAAAACCGTGGCCACACCACCGCCTCGACCTGATGCTCGCGGGGAGCTGAAAAACGAGCAGCCGGGGGGGGAGGAGCTCAGAAAAGGCGCTATTTAGACTCGACTCTGAGCTTGTTTTCCAGCTGTGGTTTTCTGCACACTTTGGGCAGGTAGGGCATGTATGGAACACCTTGCATTCCATTTCTCATTGGAGTCCTCATGCTGACATGTATCACCTGTTTACTCACAACACTGAAAGAGTGCAGCTCCACCAGCGGCATAGAAGTGCTGCTGTGCATGAAGTTCCAAAAAACACAAACCTGGGATCAGCATCATTTCACACAAAGTCAGTGAAATGTAAAAGAAACACTGGACCAGAAACTGCAGCACCTGACTGATCTTTTAAAGATGCTGATGTCACCATCGTGTCACACAGCTTGAAGCCTGTCAGATATGAAGATGAAGAAGGATGGTCAAAAATGCAGAAGGTGGACCGATCCAGAAGAGGCATGAGTCCCAGCGGCACCGGACGATAAACCTCTGGCTGTGACAGTCTGTGGAAGTTCTGGATGATGTGTTTGCTGCAGTGACTGGATGAGTTGAGGACAACAGCACGGTGAACATTACAGTAGTGTTCAGAATAATAGTAGTGCTATGTGACTATAAAGATTAATCCAGGTTTTGAGTATATTTCTTATTGTTACATGGGAAACAAGGTACCAGTAGATTCAGTAGATTCTCACAAATCCAACAAGACCAAGCATTCATGATATGCACACTCTTAAGGCTATGAAATTGGGCTATTAGTAAAAAAAAAAAAAAACAGTAGAAAAGGGGCTGTTCACAATAATAGTAGCTTGGTTTGGAACCAAGATTTTGCTGGTTTACTAGTGTGCTTGGGGTCACTGTCTTGTTCAAACACCCATTTCAAGGGCATGTCCTCTTCAGCATAAGGCAACATGACCTCTTCAAGTATTTTGACATATCCAAACTGATCCATGATACCTGGTATGCGATATATAGGCCCAACACCATAATAGGAGAAACATGCCCATATCATGATGCTTGCACCAACATGCTTCACTGTCTTCACTGTGAACTGTGGCTTGAATTCAGTGTTTGGGGGTCGTCTCACAAACTGTCTGAGGCCCTTGGACCCAAAAAGAACAATTTTACTCTCATCAGTCCACAAAATATTCCTCCATTTCTCTTTAGGCCAGTTGATGTGTTCTTTGGCAAATTGTAACCTCTTCTGCACATGTCTTTTATTTAACAGAGGGACTTTGTGGGGGATTCTTGCAAATAAATTAGCTTCACCCAGGCGTCTTCTAACTGTCACAGCACTTACAGGTAACTCCAGACTGTCTTTGATCATCCTGGAGCTGATCAATGGGTGAGCCTTTGCCATTCTGGTTATTTTTCTATCCATTTTGATGGTTGTTTTCCGTTTTCTTCCACACGTCTCTGGTTTTTTTTGTCCATTTTAAAGCATTGGAGATCATTGTAGGTGAATAGCCTATAATTTTTTGCACCTGCGTATAGGTTTTCCCCTCTTCAATCAACTTTTTAATCAAACTACGCTGTTCTTCTGAATAATGTCTTGAACGTCCCATTTTCCTCAGGCTTTCAAAGAGAAAAGCATGTTCAACAGGTGCTGCCTTCATCCTTAAATAAGGGACACCTGATTCACACCTGTTTGTTCCATAAAATTGACAAACTCACTGACTGAATGCCACACTACTATTATTGTGAACACCCCCTTTTCTACTTTTTTACTAATAGCCCAATTTCATAGCCTTAAGAGTGTGCATATCATGAATGCTTGGTCTTGTTGGATTTGTGAGAATCTACTGAATCTAACAATAAGAAATATACTCAAAACCTGGATTAATCTTTTTAGTCACATAGCACTACTATTATTCTGAACACTACTGTATTCCATCCAACCAGCTGAGTTTTGGGGGTATTGCTGTAAGAAATCTGAAATCCAAATCGAAAGCGGGGCGTTGCTGTGACCTGTGCTTTGCGTGTTTCGTCCTGACAGCAGCCGGCTCGGCGTGCTGAACATCACTCTGGATCGGCTCCAGCAGTGGCGGCGTGTGTCTGCTGTGGCGGCGGTTTACAGGACAGTGTCATGGTGTTATTTGAGTCTGTCTGCACAGCAGAGCTGATTTTTGATTCCAGTCCGTCACTAGCCAGGGGTCAGTCATTTTAGTGAAGGTCAAAGGTCAGATTGCAGTAACCCTTACTCTCAGAGGTGAAAAACCTCGGCTTCAGTGAGGGAAAGTGTTTGTCCTTCCTCCCACCTCCTCAATATAATTATAATATAATGTATTAGATTCCTTTACTTTTCAGTGTGGATCAATAGGAAGTTCCAGAGCCAAGATATTTTATTGATTGATTTTATTTTCTAAAACAGACAGAGCTGGTTTTGGCCTTGGTAGGGTTTTGCACTCTTGGCCTCCACTGAGTCCTCCTCCGTCTCTATTTGCACATTACTGCAGTGTTTTCAACGGTTTAATTTTCTGCTCAGGATTTTCCACACAAGGCAAATAATTTCACCCTGCTGGTGGCGCCAAAGTCCTGCCATGCATGTCTGCCTGGTGGTGTCACAGCTGTGACACCAACTTGCACATCCTGTTGTCATGGAGACAAGCTGTCAGAGGAGATTTTTTTTGATGGCACATAGTTGAGCGTCTCACCGCTGACCTGCAGATTTACAGCATAATCAGGAGCAGCTCTGTACAAGTTTGAGATTCCAAGGATAAATCCTGGGAATATTTCCCATACGGGAAGAATGCTCCCTAAATTCCTGCTCCGCTCGACCCAGACGAGCCCTATATGGACCGACCGTGAGACCAGGAATGTAGAGCTTGTGAAATTAGCAGTTGCACAGCCGACATAACGTCCTGTCATTGTTTCCTCTTTTAAAATCTTCCAATAAGTCACAAAATCTTCACTTCAGAAAAACTGTGAAAACATCAAAATTCACTGCAGCTTTCATTTGGAGTTGTCTCACGCTCCGGTCAACGGTTGTTCAGGATTCTGGGTCACATGAAAAATAACGAACGGTGGTCTTTGGCTAAAGTCACACATAAGCCTTTCTGCAGGGCTGTGAGGACTCATGTTCATGTTATTTGATATTTAGAACATAACCGCTGTGACATCATCAGATTTAGCACATTTCTGTGTGGAAACAGTCTCTCTCCCTCTCTCTCTCAAACCCCATTCATTGCGTACATCGCTCAACCGTCTTCTCTCTTTCTACTTTTGTGGCTAAATTTATAGAAAATCCTTTCCCAACGGTTGTTTGAAGGTATAACTGATCATTCATTCATTTTCTGTTCTTGATCTGCATTTGGGTTGCAGTGGCAGGAGACCAAGCAACTCATCCCACACTTCCCTATCCTCAGGCAAGTCCTCTAACTCTTCCTGGGGGATTCTGAGGTTTTGCCAAGCCTCCTTGGAGATATAAACCCTCCAGCATGTCCTGGGTCTTCCTCAAGGCCTCCTACCAGCTGGACGCAGCTGAAAGACCTCCAGAGGGATACGATCATGGGGCATCATCACCAGAAGTCCCGAACCACCGCAGCTGGCTCCTTTCAATACAAAGGAGCAGTGTATCTTCTCTAAGTTCCTCCTGCATATTAGAGCTTTTCAGCCCATCCCTGAGTGTAAGCTTATTTTGACTTTCAAACATAATCGCTGTGATATAATCAGAAAGTAATGGTTTACTTCCTTCCTTTACAGAAACATTTTGTCTCTCTCACTGACTGATAATATACTGGCAAAACAAAGTTACTTTTTGGGTTGATCTGGTGTATCAAAGTTTACCAGAACGTAAATAATTTGTCCTCCTTATATGGCTTTTTAATGTGATGAGATAAAATACGACAACATTTATTGTTTTTGAGTTAGTGTGCTGACAAATTGGAGGTGATAGACTATTGATTCACTTATTGTAGTTTACAGGGTAACTGGCTAGACTCTGGAAAAGCCTCAGAATAGATATAACGTATAGAATGGCTTTTCAGTATACACTGAAACGTTAGGCATGCACACACCCTGTGGGCTCAGGGGTGCACTGTCCCGTAGGTGGCAGTGAAAGTCGAGGGCCTCGACGGACCAGATACAGGCAGCAGAAGCTAGCTCTGGGGGCATGGAACGTCACCTTGCTGTCGGAGGAAGGAGCTGGAGCTTGTGCGGGAGGTGGAGTGCTACCAGTTAGATCTGGTGGGCATCACCTCCACGCACAGCCTCTGTTCCGGAAACACTCTCCTTAACAGGGGATGGACATTATTCTTCTCTGGAGTTTCCCCAGGTGTGAGGCGCCGGGCGGGAGCGAGATACGAGTCCATGGATGAGTGCCGCTACGTTGGAGTTTAACCCGGAAGAAGAGAGGTTGGCCTCCCTGCACCTTCAGGTTGTGGGGGGTGGGGGCCTCTGACTGTTGTTTGTGTGTATTCACCAAACAACAGTCAGAGTATTTGGCCTTTGCATGCACAAATTTACACATTCATAGAACAAATATGATACTCAGATATGGTCAAAGCTGTTATGCCTCACCAACGTGCACACCAGTGTCTGTCATTTGAGACTGACAAGTGAAACAATGTTGCTCATGATGAATAAAAAAACTAACTAACCCCTCCCCCCACCCCATAAACGACACAGCCAACATTAATATGACAAAAATGACCTGAAAACAAGCATTAAATGAAATAAGAGTAAGCTGTCATGGCAAAACAGAAAACCTCATCTCTTTGGTGCACTGCTTCACCTCAGGGAGCTTTGGTGTCCACAGTGTGCAACAGGTTGGCATTAATCCATTTAGCCACGACAGATGCCCGCATTTAGAAAAACTAAAGATGGGGACAAATTCAAAATGGGGGAAGAAGACTGCATTATGGGCCAGATTTTAAAATAAAACCACAAAGGTGGAGTGATTTCCTGCACTGTGTTTAAGTCTGTGATGTCAAGATGTTCTGGAACATTATTATGTCTGAATTCAGCCAGGTTGACCCCACAGCTTCTCCACAGAATAAAAAAAAAGTCACTAATATTTTTGGGCCTTTTAATCTTTTTCTTACAGAAACCGCTACTTCGTTCTTTCCATTCCTGTCTTCTGACAATCCCAAATTCCAGACTGGTCCTGCAAATGCTAATCCAAAGGGATTTCTCCATCTCCACTGTATTCCTCCCTGCACCTCCTCTGCTTTCCTCCTGTCTGTTTGGGAGGTGGAAGGAATGTGTCAGGCCCTTTGGCCTTTTGTGTGATGGGATTCCGTGCAAATTACGAGGAAATAATCTCTTTGATGATACTAATGTGAGGTTCTCGCTGCAGGTCACCTGCCCATAGCTTTCAACATAAACCACACGCTCCACTTTCTTCTGGTATTTCATCCAAATATATGCTCTTTATGTTCTGGTCAAAATTCAAACTTATAAAACTGGTAGCACCATCTGAATGAGAAACCAACAAGTTCTGAAGTGAGGACCATAAAGTCACAAGAGGTCATGATGATTTTTCTGTTAGTTTTTTATTAACAATTGGGAGAAGATCCAACATGTTCTCAGCCAGAAATGTCCACAGAGCGCAGCTTTTGTACTTTCAGATGAGTTTCACTTTTTATGAACAATTCACATTCTCATTGTGCAGCAATGAAAAGTGGATCACAAAGAGGAGAAGCTGGTTTACTGGCATGTGATTTGTTCTGTAAGGACGGGCTGTTTCATTCCATTATGGACAGTCAAAAGTACTGAACAGAAAGATGCTTTTGAACTCGCTTAAACTACTGTCTGACCACCAGAAACAGTTTCAGTGACTTCCACAGTTTCTCATCTTTGTTTTGAACACCTTCTTGCAGAATCAGTGGAAACACTGATTGAAGCACATGAGAAACCGAGTGAGGAATCGTAGTGCCTGGGTTTGTGACTGTCCTGGATCAAGACCAAGACCAAAGCTTTCAATAACTTCCTGGATGAGACCATCAGAAATAGTATCTGCATGCAGCAAAAGTGTGGAATTTGTGTAAAGATTCACTTATCTCTGCAGTGACAATCATGTCTATGCCTCCTCAGCCTTTGAGATCAAGAGACATCTGGGAAGAGGTTATTCAAAAGGTCACCGGACAGAGGAGTTTGGAGATGACAATATTTTTGCAAGAGAATGAAGGTCTCCAGTGGAGTTAAGGTGACAACTGCATGGTCTCTTTTCGATACCGCTGGCATGACTTTGTGGTGTATCACTTTGTGAGGGAACTTCAGGTGTAATATGTTGGCCACGTGACACATGCTCTCAGACATGACTCTTGATTATGTAGAAAGCAAAAATTCTTGCACATTTGTTTGTCAAAAGCATAATTTTGCCAGGATCAGTTATTAAAGCTGCAGAGAAAAGCTTCAGAATTTGTAAAGTGTTTGCAAATATAGAATGTGGCATTTGTGATGTGCACAAATTATGCATGTCTGTACGAGACATTCCAAGATGAATGCCTCACATTCTAAAGCAGTCTGTGTCATTTTCAGAGGTCTAACTCATAAAAAATAGCCTGCTGCGTGCGCTCACTCAGGAATGTGCATCAATTTACAAACTGACAAATTACCGGCTTTGCTTTAAAAAAAGATTGCAGGCACAGTTTATGAACTATTCCGTTCATACGTAGCACTGACAGATCAGGGCCTGAAATTTAAAGCTGTGGAAAGGAACAAAAAGTGATATAATATTCTGCATTTTCATGCAAGAGGAGGAAAACAGAAATAAAACCAGTGGGAAAATAAAAGTGTCAACTGCTCGCGTTAGAGTCACTCACTTGGAAATAAATGGACTATTACTGTGGAAAAGCTCAGTTAAAAAGCACACGCTCGTTTGTCAGGAAAAATAATTTACTCTGTGTCACCTCCAGAAGTTTATCTTTAAAGGAATGACTGAAATTCCTGGTAGTAAATTTCCTGAGCAGTCATTAGTTGAAGATTTAGAGATGGTTCTATTGTAATGTGCATCCACACAGCACTAACGCCTGAGAAATGAAAGAGTTTAACTGCAATAAATAAATTCAAATACCTCTCTGGATCCACTCCTCTTGTCTAAATATAATCTATATCAAGTGTAGCATTAACAAAACAACAAAGTGCATATGGTGATATAAATAACCGACAACAAAAAAAAAAGCCAAATAAATATTGCATATTATACGCATCAGCCCCACAATGCTGATGAAATTCTTTAATTTATAAAGCTCTGTGTTCATTTTGATACAAGTGGAGGAATGGCTGCTGATTAAATTTTAAACTATATATATATAAAATATCAAATTTGTACACACAATACCCCATAATGACAATGCAAAAAAGTTTATTTTATTTTTTTTTATTTTTACAAATTTATTAATAATAATAATAAAAAAACAACACTAAGAAATCACATGTACATAAGTATTCACAGTTTTGTCATGAAGGTCAACATTGAGCTCAGGTGCCTGTTTCCACTGATCATTCTTGAGATGTTTCTACAGCTTAACTGGAGTCCACCAGGGGCCTGTACTACGAAGCGGGGTTACTGGCTTATGAGGGTAACTTCGGGAGGAAGTTGATGACGTGTGGAGTAACTTCCCGGTTAACCCGTACTACGAAAGGTGGATAGGTTTTGATCGAGGTATGCTGCCATGGCAATTTATGCTGTGTGCCAAACCTGCTCCGAGCAGGTTATGTTCTCGGTTAGCTTGAGGTTTTCGCTTAACCACTCCCTTTATACGTACCGTCCATCCACTGTCAATCACTCCGAAGACAATGCCGGCCTACCTGGATGATCCGTTTGATATTGGGGCACACATTGTGAGGGGCTGTCTTCGCAGGGCGAGGGTTTTTAAAGACTGCCAGAATCCGCTGACATACCCGGACGATATTCTCTATGAAAGATACAGATTCTCAGCCGAGGGAATTCGTTATCTTTGTCAGCTGATCGGACCAGAAGTCTGTAACATCACCCATCGTACACTGTAAAAAAAGACTGTTGTTTTTACAGGAAAACACTGGCAGCTGTGGTTACCAGGGAATTCCTGTACAAAATACAGCAGATAAATGTACAAAAAAAAGAGAGCTCTTGTTTGTAGATTTAACAGTTCCTTTAATGTGAGTCAGCCGTGGTTCATTCACTGTAAATCCATATACATATTATGTCTGTAATGTTATCTACTGTGCTGCTGTATGTTTTACAGGAATTCCCTGGTAACCACAGCTGCCAGCGTTTTCCTGTAAAAACAAGTAATTTTTTACAGTGTAGCAATGCCCCGACGATCGAGCAGATAATGTGCCTTGTGCCTATTTTGCCAGTGGACAATTTATGTATTCCATCGGTGATGCTGAACATCTGAGCAAGAATACTGTATGTCGTATGATTCGCAAGGTAGTACTAGCTCCATCTAAACTGTTGGATGCATTTGTCGTTTTCCCTGGCAATTTATCCACAATGCAAATCAAAGAAGGGTTTTATGCAATCTAATCTAAATAGGTCTAATGCATGTCCATTAATTAGGCGAAGTGGGGCTTATCAAGCTATGAATATAAACCTACCGTTCGGAAGGATGTTTTTATATTTCATCTTCACCTGCTGCCAGGTGCGTTTGGCACTACTATTGCATCTGAAATATTGACAGGATTAAGAATAGCAATCATACAGTCAAGGTAGCCTATTTAGGAAACATTAAATTAACCTAACATTTATTAGTAGGCCTATGCCCACCTCTGAATCGTGTTGCATCTGGGGGTAATTAATGAAAGAAGGTCATTTTTTTACACATATTAGACATTCCACAGGTTAATCATCTGTAACAGGGGAACAACTGAATTGTACTTACGCATTTACCCAATCAGCAATACGTTGCCAACAAGCCTGTCTTGCTTTATTGGCAGACGATGTGTTCGATTTCCCCCTTAACATTAATTTAAATTCCTCGTAGCTCCGCATAATAATCATGCATTCTTCTTCGGTAAAGTAAGGTGACCGCGCCATCATTGTGCTGCAACCTGCCCCTTTTATGTGAACGTGCACAAACTCCAATTAGGTTAACACAGGTTCAACAAATCAACATCTTATCCAGCATCGTAGTACCGATTAACACCACTTGAGGAAACCAGGTTTTGTCAACCCTAGTTTAGGAGGTTGACCCTGGGTTACATCTGAGTAAGTTAACCCTGCTTCGTAGTACAGGCCCTGGAGTCAATTCAGTTGAATGGACATGATGTGGAAAGACACACACCAGTCTACATATAAGGTCCCGCAGTGGACAGTCAGAGCACAAACCAAGAATGAAGTCAAAGGAATTGTCTCTAGACCTCAGAGACAGCATTGTCTCAAAGCACAAATTAGGGGGAAGGGAACAGAAACATTTCTGCTGCTTTGAAGGTCCCAGTGAGCACAGTGGCCTCCATCATCTGTAAAAGTAAGAAGTTCAAATCCACCAGGACTCTCCTGAGGTTTCTTGAGGTCTGCTTGAGGTTTCTTCCTCAATATCATCAGAGGGAGTTTTTTCTTACCACTAGGCCTGTGTGTTTGCTCTGGGGGTTAGTAAGGTTAGACCTTACTTGTGTATAGCACCTCAAGCGCTATATAAACAATAATAATAATAATAAAAAAAAAAATTAAGCGCTGCAAATACTTTCCGGACACAATGTATGTTATACCCTTTCTTCTACTGGGGTCGGAAAAAACATTGGAAAAGAGTTGAGTACAATTATGAAAAATATTTTACACGCCTTGTGTATATATATATATATATATATATATATATATATATATATATATATATATATACACACACACATTTGCTGACTCTATATTGGATATTTGTTTGCAGCCTGATCCCATCAAATCTCAGATGCTAAGCAGAGGGGGTCCTGCTGAGTGCTTGGATGGAAGACACCAGGGGCCGTGTGCGTTTCTCCAGGTACACTGAAATTGCATCAGAAAGGACATCCGGCATAAAACCTGCACCAAATCCCAGTGCAGATTTGTACCGGATTTGCTGTGGCGACCAGGGGCAGGCGAAAGGACAACAACAAAGTAGTGGATATTTGACGACTGCACACTGCTGTGTCCCAATGGATGTGACACTGTAGCACCTCCTCCTGTTGGAATCACACAAACCAATTTAGGGCCAAGTGAATTTAAAGCTAATGGAACATAACTGAAAATCTGACTCTAATACCAACTGAATATAAAGCAAACAGCACTTTTAAAAGTTTTAAATGATCTTCTTTTAATTGTTGACTCTGGTTGCTCTGGGATTTTAGTTTTGTTAGATCTGACAGTAGCTTTTGATAGAGTTGACCACTGTATCTTACTGTTCCGTTTGAAGCATTATGCTGGTTTTAAAAGCATAGCACTGGACTGGTTCAAATCTTATCTTAGAGGCCAAAGTTTCTCTGTATATCTTGGGCCTCACCAGTCCGGTTCGGCACCCTTAAACTATGGTGTTCCACAGGGCTCTGTTTTAGGCCCCGCACTTTTATCACTTTATATGTTGCCACTTGGCACCATACTTTCAAAGTACAACATGGCCTTTCATTTTTATGCAGATGACCTGCAGATTTATTTGCCACTCAAATTCCAATCGAATTTTGTTGCCATTTTGGTAAACTGTCTGCAGGAAGTAAAAACTTGGTTGGCCCAAAATTTTTTAATTCTCAATGAGAAAAAAAACTGAAATTGTTGTTTTTAGTCCTATACTGTCTGCTGGCTCAACTGATGTGTTTGGTCCTTTGTCTCCCTACATACATGACTCTGTTAGAAACTTGGGGGTAATTTTTTGACAGTTCCTTTAAAATGGGCAAGCAAATTAATTCTGTGGTTAAGGCCAGTTTTTACCAACTCAGAATCTTAAGTAAAGTAAAATCCGATCTTCCAGCTTGTGTTTTTGAGCAAGTTATTCATTTGTTCATAACATCTCATTTAAATTACTGTAACTCGCTCTACTGTGGGCTGGACCCGTCCTCTCTAAAGTGTCTGCAGCAAGTCCAAAATGCTGCTGCACGACTGCTCACAGGGACGAGGAAGCGGGAGCATATTACCCCTGTGCTTGCCTCGCTCCATTGTCTCCCGGTCGCATTTAGGATTGATTTTAAGATTCTGTTTGTGTTTAAGTGTCTAAATGGGTTGGCTCCTGAATACCTCTCTGAGCTTCTGACTCCATATGTACCAGTGAAATCTGAAAACCAGCTTTTATTAAATGTGCCCAGATCTCGATTAAAGACTCGAGGTGATCGGGCCTTTTCGGTAGCTGCGCCCAAACAGTGGAACAGTTTGCCTTTAAACATCAGAGTTGCTCCAAATTTAGAGTCTTTTAAATCTGCTCTTAAGACATAATACAGCGTATTATTAATACAGTGTAAGGTGTTTGCGTCTGGTTTTATTTTTGTCTTTTGTTTATTTGGGTTTTAATTGCTCTGCTTTTCTAATGTTTTTGATATTGTTTTTTTAACATGTGAAGCACTTTGGACAGCTGGTGCTGTTGAAAATGTGCTATATAAATAAAATTGACATTGACAAAGTGAATCTAAAGTTAGGAGATCATATGCAATTCCCAATTTCAAGGTCCCATGATCCTTTGCACCCATGGAGGGGTTCCGGTTGTGTGCTAACGTGGCGTGGCACAGAGATTTGTTTTTTCTCAGAAATTAAGGATCTTCTGGAACGGGAATATCAATGGCACGAAACCTGCATGTGATTAGTTCTGAAAATAATGAATTAATTAAAAAAATCTATATACTGTATACATTAAATTATGTTTGAATGCCTTTGGTGACCGCATTTCACGCTGGTTTGTGTTTCTTTCATTCGTGCGTGATGAGCGGTGATGCCATTTTCGTTGTTTACAACCGGCGAGTCAAAGCGGAACCACTCCATGCGTTCCTGAGATGATGGGACCCAGAAAGACTCTAACGCAAAAGCTATTAATATAAAGCCATTAAGCTAACTCCAGCGCTGACTGAATATGTAGCTAAGTGAATTTTAAAGCAATCTGAAAAGCTACGAGACTCTAATACGCACTACCGGACAGCTCAGCGCACAGATCAGAGACATGCAACCAACAAGTAAAAAAATGTTTTAAATTTCCTGCCTGGAATGTACAACATGCTTTCCATTTCCTGCGCGGATCCCTTGGACACATTGATAAAGTGGACACATGTAGTCTGTCTGCCTGTGTGCGTGTAGCTGCTGATTCATTTATCAGACAAACCATCATCATCCCACTTTCATCTTTGCTCATTTCTGAGCAGTTCTTTAGAAAATCCGCCTCCAGTCTCCGGGAATCCTCTGGAAAAACATCTGGGGGAATCTCAACGATAAATCTGTGATTTACACCAATTAGATAATCCCAACAGGACAAATTCTGGGTCAACCGCCCGTCTCCGCCGCGTCTCAGGTGAGTGAGATCGTCTGCTGGCACGTAATGGGTTAGCGTCTCTCTCCTTTCACTCCGTACACCTCCTGCCTTCATCCTCCCTTCACCTCAGAGGGTTATAAATTGGAGGCCGCGACTCTGAGCATCACTTAAACCCACTAACGTGCTCCTGGTTCACTTTGGGTGACGGTTCTTGTGATCAGCAGACTGGCGATGAGGTCTGTGCTGAAACTGGTCGTGGTGCTGTTCTGCGTCCAGACGGGAGAGGGACGCCGCCTCAGGGCGCTGACTGGTAGGTGCTGCATGTGACCTTTGAGCTTTTGGCTAAAATGAAATTCCTGCTTTCTTTGAAGATGGTGTGTTAATTATTCTGATTGTAGAGTCTTAAAAGTTCTTTGGAAGAGAAACAATTCAACATTTACATCATGATTTGTTACCCGTTTAGATTTTTTTATTTTTGTTATATAAATTGCAAATATTTGGGATATTTTTCACTGTTACTGAACAGGATTCTCAAAAGTGAGTCAGGATTTGAAGCAGGGGTGTTACATTAACTATTTATTCACCAGATTCAATTAAACACACCATTAAGTGATGCTGCATCGTACAATCAGAGGTTTTACTAGACAGTAAATGGTATATGAATATGAATAAAGTCAGACCTGATTTTTCAAAACTGTAATTGATGCATTGTATTTGTACTATAAATCAAATATTCAATAATGATAATACATTTCTGACCTTCATGAACTCACCACAACTCTGTGGGTGTTTTTTTTTTTTTTAAATCAGAATTAGACAAAATTCTTATTACGTCTCTGCAAAATTGTAATTGGCACAGAGCACAAATGCAGAAACTGCTCTTCTGAAACAACCTGTGCTGTTCTAACATCATTCTAACACATGACTGCGTGCACACGTGGCATTCCACCGCTTAAAGTCAGCGAGGGGAATCGACAACCAGGTCCTTCAGCATCTGCAAAAAGTCAAGTCATGATGTTAGAGGGCATCAAGAGGTCAAACTGTGCCCGACACTGATGCTGAAATCCTGTGTAGGTCTACGCTTATCCAGAGAACTGATCAGGAATTGATAAAGTCTTTAATTGATAGATGTCGATAAAATCTTATCAATTTCCATCTGACTTAAAGAAATAAGTTATTTAAGAATAAACATTTTTAGGTACATTAAAGTTGGACATTGTGCCTCTACTCATTATTATGTTATTGCCTCTACTCATGAGATTTTAAGTCATTTTTTCAGTGATTCTGCAAAACTCAATTTTTTTTTGTTGCCATCATGGAAAGCGAGAGCGCGCGCGAGAGAGAGAAAACGCTTTAAATTTTGGTGACTATCTTTATTTGGCTCCAGCATTTTTGTTAACACTGTGTGATTCCATCATTGCTTTTTTCCATCACTTACATACACTTCTCAGTGAAAAGTGCAATGCACGTGTGACACATAAAGAGGTGCACGTTGGGCAGGTTTTATATTTAGTGTGATACATTTTTATATAAAACACAATCCAGAAGGGAATTTGATGGATTTTTAGCTGCAAAATTCAAAGTTACAGCACACGTTCATGTTATTCGGAGAACATCAGAGCAGACTTATCTTTTCTGTAGGGGAATATTTCTCGGTCTGATGTATCTGCGGTGCTCTCCATCTTTTCCAGATCAGAGACAAGACATGTCGTCTCCGCACACGACCCCAAGTGAGGACGAGAGAAGCGGAGGAACAGCTGAGGAACACGGTCAGAGAGAAGGTTCTGCCGTCAGGTCCTCATTCATCTCAGCCTTTGGCGTCCGGGGCCGGGCCCGCCGCTCCACCCCAGAGGGCCAGTGCAGCCTGCACTCGGTCCAGCTGCAGGTCCGAGACCTGGGACTAGGCTACGACTCAGACGAGACCATCCTGTTCAAGTACTGCAGCGGGACATGCCCCCGCCTTCGCTCCAACCACGACCTCACCCTTAGCAACCTGCTGATCAGCGGCATGCTCCCCCACCAGGTGCCCGGGGAGATGCGGCACAGCGCCCCCTGCTGCAGAGCCACGCACCACGAGGACATGGCCTTCCTCGATAATTCACACCGCTGGCACAAAGTGGAGAAGGTGCTGGCTGCAGGCTGCAGCTGTGTGGGGTAGAGGAGATGGCCTCTTGACCTTTGACCTGTCATCACAGGTTAAACATATCTGACTTGTGAGCAGTTCAGTCACATGGTTTTATGTCTCAGATGATCCCGTTAAATAATTCTTAGAGGCTTAAAAAAGGATTGGAGAAAAAAGTGTGGAAAATTGACTTTAGCGTTTTCTTCCCAGTTTGGGGCCATTTACAGTCATCTTGTGACCCCAGTCAAGGGAGCTGACCTCAAGTTTGGAACCAATGGGTGAGAAGGGGAGGTGATGGTCACTGATGATTTGGGAGGACAAATGACAACTGTGGGACATGAGGTGGTCAGAAAATTTAATCTTTTGAGCAAAAACCTCCCAACTTTAATGATTCTGATTCAAATATTTCATCTTCAGTTTTGGATCTTGAGTCCATGTTGGAATTTGAGGGCATTCAGGTTCATGAGATGTTTTAAAAACTACTCTGATAAGCTACAATCAAGCCTGACTTTGTGAAGAATGGTTTTGTTTTGTTTTTAGAGACCTGACACCTGCAGCATGAACACAGAAGTATAATGTTGGAATCCTGAGGTGTTGCTCTTCAGTTGTAAATAATTTATAAAATGAAAAGTCATATTTTGGATTATTTGACAAAGTGGTCTAAAAAGGACCCATGAAGAAGAAATAGAACTTGACTATTTTTGTAAATAATCTGAGGCGTATTTATTTTTGTGCAGTTTGAGCGTGAAAATGTGGATTCACGTGTACAATGCAGCGTAACGACATCAGACGCAGCGGAGTCAAGTTTTGTCAATTTCAAAGTAGCCAGTTTGAAAAAATGTATTTATAAGTTATTTATTTATTTCATGCCATTGTTTTTTTTTTTGTCTGGCTGATTAACTTATTTTGTAATATGTCTATTGTATGTACAGTTTCAAATAAAAACAAACTTGTAAGTAATCGTGTCTATGCAGTGATGTACGCAGAAAAACACATTTCATATGAGAAAATGTTTATAAAAAATATTGACACAAATACAAAAATCTGCAACAGGAAGAGTTTTTTTTTCCCTCACACATCATCCAGAGCTTTAAAGTAAATTTTGTCAAACATAAATTTTTTTGTCAGTTGGTATTTTTAGCACTTGGGGTTCAGATTCCCAAAAAATGTAGCCCACATCCCCCTTGTGGGCTGTGAAGGTACTGCCGGTGGGGTGTGAGAAGTCACTAAAATAAAACTAAGTAAAGTTTAAAACTAACCCCTAATATTTCTGATTACATTCAAAATGTAATCAGAAATAAAAAAAACAAAACCATGGGATTTAAACTGTGCGTTATCCTTCAAATTTAACATGATGTACATTTTGAAATACTTCATTTTCGTCTCATGTGTGGATCAAATTTGTGATTTAAAGTTTGGGTGGGCCACAGAGTTCTTGCGTAACAAAACACATTTAGATATTTATACACTTATTTTACAAGCCCATCAGCTACCATCTTACTAGAGACATGTCGTTTTTGGTGACATTCACCCTTCCTCCGTAGCCATCGCATCCTCCTCTGGCTCCAGCCCCCAGACGTGAACACGCCCCTCCATGGAGGTGAGGAGGCAGGTGTCCGTGGGGTGGAAGGACAGTGACTGGACGACAGCCTTCCCCACCGGCAGCTTCAGAGACAAAGAGCCCTGCAGAGCAGAAAACCGTCGGGTTATAAAGCCGATTAATATCCTTTTATCTGGATCACAGACATCAGCAACGAAATGAAAAATCCTTATAGAGACCTGATCTTTAAGGAGGCCTGACAGCCGCTGCACGCTCATAAAATGAATTAGAAACAAAACACCAGAGACAAAAGCCTGAATGTCAAAAAATACACTTTAAAGTCAGAACGGGACAAAGTTACTACATTTATTTTAGCTGTTCATCATGTACTCAAATGTTTTTTTTTTTCCTATTTGTTCTCATGTCGTTTCATCTCTGTTGAGACTGGAGGTTATTGTCAATTATTAATTATATTTCAGATGTTAAAAGATTTAAACATACTGTACTTTCTGGAGAATACATTGCGTTTTATTGTTATATACTGAAAAATCATGCATTTGCTATTCATAATTATAATAATTATTTATTTTGGACTTTCACAGGAATCAAGGGAATAAAATAAACTTTAACAATAAATTAAGAAGTACACTACAATAATGCACAAAAATCCCAAATTAATGAGTTGATAAGACAGATAATGTGACCTATATTCCGGTCTGACTTATATATGGGCTTTTGATCTTTAAGAGGCACTTTTTTAATATGTGCAACTTATACTCTGTAAAATACTGAGCTGACTGTGTAATTAGGATAGCATCAGTCAAATGCTCAAAATAACATGTTGTCTATTTCATGTATTTGTCTTTATCAATGTGGAATTTGTGGTTTGTCCCCTTGAGTGCGCAAAATCCTGGGAGGAATCATGAAAATAGGTGATTATCACAGAGAAAAGCAGAAGCATTTATGAAAAATATTTATTTTTTAACTTTTCCCACAAAAAAATGACAAGTTATGCCGAGGTAGGTTAAACTAGATGTCCAATGTGGGGGCTAACGAGCCAAACATGTCTCACACTCTTTTTGTTTTAGCTCATCATGACAACTGACAAGCTCTCCACATGTAAACAAATGACTGTTATGAGATTAAAGAGCAGTGTCTGCATTATATGGGAATTTTGTTTCAGATTTAGCATTTTAATTCTGTAAAATATCATACATTTAATTATAATGTAATTCACACATTATCAAGGCTTGTTTTTGGCATTCAAAGGAAAGAATTTGGGAACGTCTGATATAAATATGTGTCTGATTTGTCACAATTAACAAAGAATTATAGACAGAAAAATGTCAAGTCTCTCTTAAACCTGGTGAAATTCAACGAGTTGGTGACGTTACCTCCACCAGGTCCCAGCAGTAAACATGTCCGTCCTCTGAGCAGCACAGCACATGTGTGTCTTTACTGGACAGGCAGCAGTCCAACTTATAGCCTTTCATCTTGTGCCCTGAATACCTGAACAACAAGGAAAACCACATGTGGATTAGCTAGTCATCAAGGTCACAAGGACATGAATGTGAGCCTTTATTGCAAAACAACACTAAGCAGCGCCACACTGATCGGTCTGCAGAACGGCACTCACTCTCCCAGCATTTCTCCGGTGCTTTTGTCCAGCAGTCTGACAGTGGAGTCCAGGCTGGAGCTCAGGGTGCACTGGCTGTCCTGACTGAAACACACGCAGGTGATGGGACCTGGAACCGAACAGACACGCAAGTTAATAATTCAGCACGTCAGGGTCAAGCACGAGGTGCGGACAAGTAACAGCAGAAAAACAGGTTTAAAAAGGAGCACTGTCCAAAATAAAAGGGAAAGAGAAGCTTACTGACTGTTGATGAAGTCCACGTGCAGCTGTCCCATTCTGAGGTCGTAGCGTCGCACTCTGCCATCCACCGAGCTAAACACAAGATTTTTACATTCTCACAATCTTGTGCCAGTAAAACAAAATAAAACTGATTGAAAGAGGACTTTGCAAATGAATACAAAAAAAAAAAAAATAAAAATAAAATAATAATGTTTGAGAAGAGGTTAGGTTGTTTTTATTGGTACTTTTGTAAACAAAGCAAAAAAAAAGAAGTATTTTTTTATTATGATTAGAAGACAAACACACAGAATATTAATTTTTATTATTAAAAATAGTTTGGTCAAACTATCATACAAAAATAAAATAAATAAATATGAACTGATCAATATAGTTAAGGAAAGAAAAGAGTGTCGGTGGTGGTTAATGAAAAGCAAATCTGTTTAAGATGATGTTAAATTAAACTGTAATGGCTTTGTTGGCAAAAGAAAAATCTACTTTTCTCACCCTGTAAGCAGCTCGTGTTGTGCCACCTTCAGGCTGCTGACGCTGTCACGAGCCTCATCCAGAATCTGGATGGGCTCAAATCTCCGAGACCTGATGTCCCAGCAACGTACCGTCCCATCTATAGACCCTGGATGTTGTCAAATCACAAAGCACACACAAAAAATGTGATCTCTTCAGAGGTTTCTGGAAAAATAGTTGCAGGCATTTATTGTCAGAGGCAGAGTGCAGGTAGGACAGTTTGGAGACAAAATGAGAGAAGAGAGACTGAGATGGCTTGGACACGTACAGAGGAGAGACTCAGGGAATACAGGGAGAAGGATGCTGAGGATGGAGCCACCAGACAGGAGAACAAGTAGACCAAAGAGGAGGTTCATGGATGGGGTGAGGGAGGACATGCAGGTGGTCAGCGTGATGGAAGAAGGCTCAGAGAACAGGGTGAGATGGAGACAAACGCTTGGGACGGAAGCAACGGAAAGACAAAGAAGTTGAGCTAATGCCATTTTGGCATTCTTTAAGATGCCAACACTTCTTTCAAGAAAAGGCCTCTGGAAATCAAAATCTGCTATAAAGAAAATGTTTATTGGTTTACAGAAGGATTAGTAAAAACTAATTTAGTGACAAGGTCTAGGATCTGACATTTTAGACTGGATCCAGAAAAAAAGCATAGAATGAAGGAGTTTTGAAGTGGAATTTTAACATTTTGAGAAAGAACATTTTTAATAATGAACCACAATAAAACTCTGTGAAAAGAACCTGTGTAATCTGGTGCAGAAACCATTTCAGTTTGAGTATTTCAGAATACAATTTTAACATTAGTACACTCTGTGTCAGCCTGATCCCGTCAGATCTCAGAAGCTAAGCAGTGCGGGACCTGGTTAGTACTTGGATGGGAGACCTCTTTGGAACACCAGCGGCTGTGTGTGTTTCTCCAGGTAACACTGGAGTTGCGTCAGGAAGGGCATCCAGCGTAAAACTTGTGCCAAATATCAATGTGGATCTGGTTGTATACGCTGTGGCGACCCCAAACACAAAACGGGAGCAGCCGAATGGACAACAACAACAAGCCTTCGGTGTCTTGGTGGATGTATACAGTCCATTGTGCTATCCTGTTGTTTTTAATGCTACATAATTTGAATCTAATACAGTCTAACACACTTAACCCTTGTCCTACTGACCCTTAAAACAAATTCAACAGAAGTAAAGCAAAATAAAAAGGACTCCTGTGCCATGGATTTTATGAGTGTCATGTGACTCACCGGACAGGATGACAGTTGCCTCCTCATTGAACTGGACACAGTTTACTTTCTGAGAAAAGAAAACTTGTAATAAGCTACAAATTATATACACTCTAAATCTACATTTACATATGAGGGTAAAGTGATGAATTTTTTATCATAATCAAGATAAATATTTGTCACTGTGAATTCACACCGTTTGCTCAATACTTTATTGATGCATCTCTGGCAGCAATTACAGACTCAAGTCTGTGTGAATATTTATGTACATGTGATTCCTTCATTTGTTTTTTTATTTTAATAAATTTGCAAAAATCTAAAAAAAAAAAAAAAAAAAACTTTTTTCACATTGTCATTATGGGGTATTGTGTGTAGATTTTTGAGCAAAAAAATGAATTTCATCCATTCTGGATTAAGGCTGTAACATAAAATGTGAAAAAAGTGAAGCACTGTGAATACTTTCTGGATGCACCGTATGTCTGCAGAACAGACACTAATCTATGCTAACATACAAAAACATTTTACACTCCAGACTTCTTTAGTGCTGCACTTCCGTTTGCTGTGTGACACTGCTCATAGCCGCAACGTGGAATTTACCACATCTAGACGAACAACCACCCGTGTACACCGGCCAAAGCAATTCTATAGTAATGGAATTACAATGACATCAATATTTAGCCATGTATTAGCTTAGCATAAAATTTTGCTCTAATTACAGTTCTGTTACTGTAGAATTACCTACTGATGTGCAGTAGTGCTGCAGTGTTTGTTAGCTTTGACTGAGTGTGTGCTCAGAGCACACAGACACTGTGGATGTGCACAGACACGGCAGAAAAATTGGACCTGTTTTCAAACAAGTACTCTACTCATAAGTCAGGAAGCCACTCCTGTTTTATTCAAGAGGAAGGCAGACAACGCATTGATGTGTCTGTTGTGTCGCCTCACTTCAGCTTTCAAACTATTAATTGTACAATAAAAGGTTACATCAGTGTCATTTTGCAAAGGCAAATACAGCAAATGACTTAGATCACGGAGAGAAAAAACTATGAAGAGGGTGAAATACAAATAAACCTGTCAGCAAGGTCAGTCTGAGGGTCACAGGATTTACAGCTGGAGCCACTCTGTTTTATCGAGTCAGTTACTGTTATCTCAAAGATCAAGTTTTCGCTACATTGTTGCAGCTACAAATCTGATCATAATCACGACAACTGGTTGACGACTTGTAAACTGACCCCGGCGTGACCTCTGAGTTTGCGTGTGACCTGCCCTGTGGCCACATCCCAAAGGATCACCGTCTTATCAGAGCTGCAGGAGCAGATATGGCTGTTGTCACAGGAGCTGTGGAGGAAACCAAAGAGAAGAAAGCAAGGACTGTTATTTCACACAAAGCCAAAAAGGTGCATTAGTGGATTTTCACTTCAAATCAGCCACAGTGGCATTAATAGATTAAATATAATTTCTTCAGTTGTGGTGACACATGCTTTAAAAATAAAACCAGGAGCTAAATGATCCTTCTGTGTAACATGAACTGAAGCAATAGCATCAGTTTGCAGAAACAACCAAATGCTTCTAGCAAAAGATAACTGCTGTTTCTCAGCTCTCAAAGTCAACTGACAGTCAGTCAAAAACAGATTTACTCATAACAACACTGCCCCCATTTCAACATGTCACCATTAAATTAATTAAGTAAGTACAGGAGTTTGATACAAACTGATTGATACAAATAAACTCCAAGACACAGTTAGTAGTTTGGTAACATGCATGCATCCATCCCCTGACTTTTCTCAAGAAAACTATCCATGAAATGACAATTTATTTGCGTTAAACTAAAGTGTGCAGTGTGACATGTTATCCATCAATCCATAACTCTGGGTTTGGTATTTTTATTTAATTTTTGTTGTGTTGTGGAGATTAGTTTTCACTCCAACCTTAGAATGTATAAATTTACAAATTTTAATATATGGAAAAGTCTCCTGAATTCTTGTTTATTGTGATGTCATAAAAAGTAAACATAATTTAAAAAGGTAGATTTAAAGGTAAAGAGTTCCCAAACTTTTCAATACCACCAATATGTACGGCAATTAATATTGTAATAAAAAATAACGGAGGCTTGTGGTGTAATACAAAATTCAATTATATTTCAGTGTCATATCTGTTCGTCCTGCAATTTCAATGCTGTGGTTTTCATTTGGTCTCCTGAATATCGTAGTAGAGGTTGGATGAAGGGAGTCTCTTACCTGTCTGCATCCAGGACTTCGTACCCGTGACCACTGTACGTCTTCAGCAGGATCCCTCTGCTCACGCTCCACAGCTTCAGAGATTTGTCACTGCCACAGGACAGCAGGTAGTTTCCATCAACTAAAGAGGAAAAGACCGACGGAGACATAAACAGATGTAAGCTAACATATGGTGGACGTTAAAGCACCTGGAAAAATAATATGTGATACTACAGGTGATAAAATGTGGACAGGGACAAACATTTTGTTGTTTTAGTTGTTGCAGTACATTCAAGTGCAGAGTTTCACTTCTAATTTGAGGTGATTTGTGTTAGAAAGCTGGCACTCTTAATTAATTTGCTACAAGTGATCACAACTTTTTTTGTCTTACCGTTGAAGCGCACGGCTCTGACGGCTCCCTGCTGACAGTCGATAGTCCTCAGCAGATGCTGGGGAAGCTGAGGAGCCTGAGGTTTGGGCAGCGGAAATGCCATGGCTTCATCTGTCAGAACAACCAATCAATCAGTCAGCTGGCAGAACATTAAGCATTCATCATCACTCAGGAACAACATTCTTTAAAATGTTTTTCAAATTTATTCAAACTCTCCAAATCTGAGAATGTGCAGCTTTTCTCTCTTTTTTTTCTTGGTCCGGTAAAATTATCATTGGATTCTGTTCCCTTGTTCTTAGGGACATTGTGATCTGCACGAATATGTTATTATTGTGGTTTCTGACATTAAAAAAAAATATTCTTGGGGACTTTTTGACATTTTTCCTTTCATTTTTTGCAGAAAATATATTTTCTCCTGGTTATTTTCAGAACATATTAGACTGGCACCATTTTAATTTAAACTGTGTTCCACAAAACCGGTTCCGTATTGTATCATGTCATGCAAGTGATTGGTAAAAATTTAAATTAGAGTTCTCGTAAGACTATATTTATTGTTTTATTTTTTTTTTTAAATAGTGTTATTTGCAGGTATTTACTGATCTGCACTTGTGTGCCCTTCAGCAAGACAGCGAGTCTCAAATTGTTCTCAATGCAATCCAACTTGGTAACTGTCCCAGGTACAGATAATTTTGGAAGCTTTAGTGTCAGCCAGCTGTTAAAATATTGCCAAAACTATGAATCACACAAAAAGATGAAGAAAAAAAGACAGAATAAAGCACAGAAGATGTTGCTTTGCTCTCTGGAAAATAGGAATGAGTATTATTAATGCTGAGAAGTCTGTAAGGGGATATTAGAACCATTTGGGCATCCATCTGTCTGGAGCTACAGTCAGGTCCACACGTTTTGGACAGCAACACAATTTTTAGAACTTTGCCTTGATACACCACCGCAATGGAGTTGAAATTAAACAATTAAGATCAGTTTTTACCTTTAATTCAATGCATTTAACAAAAAGAACACAATAATACAAACAATATCGTGTTGTAAATCTGTCTGGAATAGGCAGTATTCAAAAACTGAGTGAATGCGCAAGAAGGCCAGTGAGGGAAGCCACCAAGACACCCATCACAACCATTAAGGATTTAAAGCATTTTGTGGTTGTAATCGGGAGAAACTGTACATGGTGCACATTTTGTCTGTTACACAGCTTCATGGTAGAGTTTATCCCATAGCCATTCCTAAGTGGCATGTATGATAACTTCAAGCAAAGACTCATTGCAGAGTTGTTGTTGTAAGTGGTCAGACATTGGACATCTGAGCCATAGGCCTCGGGTCTGAATCCCAGACTTAAGCATAGTCTTTTTTTTCTTTTTCAAGTATAAAATGTAAATATGACAGTCATCATAACCAGAGACAGTGATTAAAATACAATTTCAAAAGGCAATCTTGGCTCTACGTATGGATAGAAACAAAAGAAAAGATACACAGCTTTATAATAATGTCACCTAACTGACCAATCAGAAACACTACTTTTAAACAGAATTGCATATCAGCAATATGGCTACATACGTATAGCCACTACCATGAATAAATGCCATTACCCAACAACAAAATCTGCTGCTGAATGACACCAACAACTGACAAAATAAACGTTTGTTCCTGCTTGCCGCTACCAGAGATGTTTTGCTGACCAGAAAAACAGAGAACATCAATCAATCATATTCATCTAACCTGCTAATTTGTGGTCAGAAACTGTTTAAATTCAGCTGTACTAAAATACAAAATGGAGCAAAATGGAGCCTAATAATCACAAAATTGGGGTAAAATGTTATGAAATGGAGCAGACTCACCCAGAATGACTCCAAATATGATTAAATACGATGCAATTAATTATTTTTATTTAATTATTTTAAGCATAATGGAACAAAATGGGGACTGATGATAACAAAACGGGGCTAAAACGTAGCGAAATGGAGAAGACTGATTCCAAATATGATTCAATTAATTACTTTTATTTAATTTTTTTAGTAAAATGGGAAATGATAATAACGAAATGGGGTTAAAACTTAACAAAATGGAGCAGACTGACCCACTGACATAAGTTTCATCTCTTGAATACCAGAAGGCGCACCTGCACCTAATACATGTACTGAGCGCATCTCACAAAAAGACAAACACCAAGAAATTAAATAAAAGTACATATTTGGAGTCAGTCTGGTTCACTCTGCTCCATTCTGTTACATTTTACCTCCATTTCGTGATTATCAATCCCCATTTCACCCCATTTCGTCCATTTCGTATTTTAGTATGGCCGTTTAAATTTTATACTCATAATTTCAAAAAGTACCTTTACTACCCTCTGGTGGTTGCAAGTGGGCAATTACATTTACCAACCCTTCATGGACATCAACCAGATCTGATTCTACTGTTTTACAATATTAACAAAATGAACACTGACTTTATGTGTAACCACACAAATAGTACAACAAATATGACTTTTTTTTTTTTTTTGAAGAGCTGGTAACTGTTTAAGTTACTTCAGATGAAAACTAAACAAACTCTACTGGCTTATTAAATAACAGTAAATTAAAAATGACCCATTAATTAAAAAAAATAGAATAAATTAGTATCTTTATTTAAAATCGTAAAACAGACATCTGAATTAACGTACTTACTCAAACGGCTTTATTAATATTCCATGCTCAGTGCTCAGTCAAAAAGTTTGCAAAGGTTGAAGATAAAAAACGAGTTCACGCTACATTCTGTAGCTTCCTCCATAAAGTACGCGCAATGCATACTGGGAGCAGAAGCTATTATCAAAATAAAAGCTCCAAACAAACCCTCCTCTTATCCGCTATATAGATAGATCCTTTCAGCTTTTATTTTGAAAATGAAACATCCTCTTCTACCATCTATGCTTTCACCGAAGGAGCCGTTTAGCTGTTTTTGTTAGCATGCTAGACAGTTTTTCTTCATAAAATATCACTAAATAGGAGGGCGTCGTAACATATTATGTCCTCCAACAACATGGCAGACCCGAGAAGACAGAATAAGATTTTGCGGTTAGTATTTATACGTAATTTGATATTTTGTTTTGTTTTTCCAAAAGTGGCGTTAGCTACATTGCTAGCTAACAGGCGAACAGGATTAGCTGCTTCAGGACTTCTCAGTCCTTGATCCTGAAAAAAATCTGGTTCTGTAGATTTTAATTCTTTCATCTGATTAACTGTTAGGTGTTCACTTGATATGTAGTTAGAATCTGCCGGTTTTTGACTTGATTGTCTGGACTCTTTGACCACATAGTTCACGATGACCCATTAATCATTTATTATTTACAAAATACAAATGATTTTATATTTGCTGTCTTTTGTCACAGTGGTTCAGGTTTGGGTTTTTAAAAATTTAAGTCATACAAATAATTTTCTTTGGCCCCACTATAATTTTATTCCTTAGTATTTTGATAAGGGATTCATTATAGGATATTACCAATATGATCAAAATACATGTGGTCTGGGGAAAAAAAATAGAATTTCATGATGCCATTGAAGGAAAAGATGAACAGGATGAAGAACAAGACAATATTCACCAGATAAATAACAGTATGTAATCTTTAAAATGAGCTGTAATTTTGCAGCATGTCACATTATAATCCTTGGAGTTTTGGGAAATTTGAAAGGCCCTATAGCTTCAAGATTGCTGGGATTATAAAAATACATATGTAATAATTTTCACTTGGACTCTAACAAATTGAACAATATTTTTTTTGTTTTTACATTGGACAGGTTAAATTAATTGTAAGAATAATAAACAGCTTAATCAGTAATGAAAATAATTATTAGTGGTGTCTGAATTAAAATTTAATCTGCTATATTTGCAAAAAAAAAAAAAAAAAAAAAGGCTACTGAAAACATGTAATTAAACTGATTTTACAACTTTTGCCAGATATGCCTTTGTCTTTCCAGCAACAAATTGGACCACAGTGCACTGATGTGATTGTTTTTATCCTTGAAAATAAGGTTTGTGCACATTCTGCTGGTAGAACCTCTTATTGCATGCATTATGAAGGACTGAAGTAATAATCAACATGTGTCAAGACATCAAAACCTGTGTGAAAGCCTGCTTCAAATGTGTCCAGAACAGCTCCATCCTGGATGTCACCTGTCCTGCTGTGTGGTGTATCAGACGTAAAAGACTGACAGTACCTCTGAATAATGTGCTGAAATCCAGTGCAGGGCACACAGTACATTTTTTAACACATTAAATCCTTGTTATGCAGTGCATTTGATTAATATGTGTATTCTGTTCTACTGTAGGTACAAACCTCCCAGCGCAGAGAGCAGCCCCACATTGGAAGACCCCACGCCTGACTACATGAACCTGCTCGGCATGATCTTCAGCATGTGTGGACTGATGCTGAAGGTGACAAACAGGAACACTCTGTCTACTGTACCTAAATCTTTGGGGAGGTGTCCCGAAGATTAAATCCAGATCCTACATAGTCATTCCTTTTAGATGATGAACCACTTTTGTGTAAATGTAAGGACACTGAGCATTGTAACACAGATGAAGGTTACGGCATTTGGTTAACTGTCTCTCCAACAACAACAAATACATTGTACATCTTGGAAATTCAATGCAAGAGAATCACATGGGTTTATACTTACTGGAGGACATTAGTTGAAATGCTATGAAACCAGTGCGCATGCCTACTTGTGCAGTGGGGAAAAAGCCAGAAAAGCTTGAAAACGTATCAAATGATATGCTTGTAAATGAGCAAACAATTTTGCTACTGTTGTCACTGTGCTTTCCAAAAAGGCATTCAGGTTGGATCATAAACAGCCCTCAAATAAGCCGGATTCCACCAGGACTACTTATTGTCATCAGTATGACAACAAATAAATGATTGTCTCATAGAAGAGAGCAGCTGCTCCAGATACGTGGGCCTGTGGCAGTGTTAAAGGGCATATCTCACTCCAATCAACACTATCTTTTAAAAATTATCTGCCAGATTATGAATAATTACTTCCAACGCTTTAACTTGTGTGAGTCTTGAAGTAGCTGATAAAAATAAACTCGGTCTTACAGCATCTGAAGAATGCATAATAAATTCACAGCTATTTTTAGCAATAAAAGTGATGTAACCTCAGATGCTAACTATTACCTGTCTGAAGGTCAGTCTGCCTGTGTTCAGCTGCAGACTACTTCATGATTTACACCAGCACACAGTCAGTCTGGGCTGTTTTATGTCTCCAAATGTAATATGGCTTTAATTTGGCTTTCAAATAATCAAATTCTTGTATTTTGCAATCAGCAAATATCCGTCTGGCCTCATTGTAACCCGTGATGTATTCATAAAAAAACTAAAGAAAACAACAGCATCGCATACATCTCAATAAGGCTGAATAATAATATTGATTACATATGTTAAAGTAGTGTCTCAGATTTCACTCCTACTGTGTTCACATACAGAGCTGTGTAGAATTGTTCCATTGTGTGGAGCTCCACAGAAAAACAAGCCTGCGGATCCGGTGGATCCAGCGTGACTGGGAGCTCCTGGTAGCACTTAGCTTAGCCCTCGGTTTAGCTCAGCTTAGCCAGTAACTCAAAGGGCTCAGAGCTGTTTCACATCACGACTGTCCTGTTAAAAGCAGCCACTCGTGGTCATGTTCTCTCCAACTCGGTGATCACAGAAGTGTCTTCCTCAGCGGCGCTGTGTCCAGCACGCAGCATCTTGGCATATCGCGACATGACACCACCACACAAACCACAAACACAGCTGGTTAACCCCTTTCTAAGCCTGTATATCCCATTGATGGGAAATTTCACTTTTTATTCGTGAGATACTGACAAGCCAAAATGAGGCGGGTGGTGGGGGGTTAAACGGTAGGAGAGGAAACACGCTTTGTTAAGAATTTTCTCCTGGCCATATGAAAGGAAAGGATAAAGTCCGTGGTTAGATCCATCATGTTTTGAGGACCATTCTCACGCTGTGCTGGCCTTCACCTATGCTGTTTGTTCGAGACACTATAAAAGAAAAACCTCTTACTTTCCTCCTCAAAATATTATTTTTGGAAAATGTGGTTCAAATGTGCCATGTGGTTAAAATGTGCAAAATACACATTTTAACCATTTTGATGTATTCACTGTCAAAGTACACAAAACCACTGATTTCACACTGTAAAAAAAATTAAGTTTTCCCTCATTCATTTTAAGGGTGTGATCTGAGATGATGTCACCAAAATTCATATTCCTCACAGCTTGATCTTTCTGAGCATTTATCAGAGGCAGGTGAAATCATGCCTATGTTTATGACTAATTTCTTAGGGCATATAACACCAAAAATAGAAAGAAATACATTAATATTTTTATTTATTTATTTATTTATTTATTTATTTATTTATTTATTTATTTATTTAGACTAGTTGGCTCATTTGGCATTTTACTCACTTTAAGGCCTGAATGTGAAGGTTTTGGACCATCGCAGGCTGTGGGTGCATTAAAAAAACCTACTGAGCAGGACTTTTTTTGCAGTGAAATGTGACATTTGAAGGTCCACAATGGCCCAAAGTCCAAAAACTATTGCCAGGCCAATATTACCATCAACATTTGTTCTTATGAGCCACTGCATTTAATTGACCTGCGTGCAAGCAACTTCCAAATTGCAGCTTGGTCTCGCCGTCAGTACCTTGTTTTTTTTTTCCCTTTAAAAAAAAAAATTGTACACAAATTGTCAAGAATTCGACCATTTCCAACATTTGTTTGTCTTTCAGCTGAAGTGGTGTGCATGGATCGCAGTCTACTGCTCTTTTATCAGCTTTGCCAACTCCAGAAGCTCAGAGGACACCAAACAGATGATGAGCAGCTTCATGTGAGTGTGAAACACTGTCTGAAAGCAGGGTGTGATTTTAACGCTTGTCCGATTGTCCGAGACGAGTAGAAGAGCTGCTCGGACAGCGGGGCTGTTCTATTACAGTCTCCTACTAGGACAACAAGAGATTTTCAGTTTGAAGTGGTCAAATGTATTATTTTCACTGCATCATTAACACAACTCGGTCATACCGGTGACACCGTTGTACCACACAATATCATGTTCGACTTTATTGAGGAATTTTTGGGAAGCTCCTCCAGTGGACAAATGAGGAAATACGAGGTCTGTCCAAAAAGTAACTGACCTTTTTATTTTTTTTCAAAAACTATATGGATTTGAATCACGTGCGATTGCATCAGCCAAGCTTGAACCTTCGTGCGCATGTGTGAGTTTTTTCACGCCTGTCAGTTGCGTCATTCGCCTGTGAGCAGGCTTTGTGTGAGCAGTGGTCCACCCCTCTCGTCGGATTTTTATTGCAAATAAAATGTCTGAACGATTTGGAGCTTTGCTGCATCAAATTTTTTCCAGAAACTGTGAGAGACCTCCAGGTGGACACCATTCGGAAAATTCAGATGGTTTTCAGGGATGATTTTATGGGGATTACACAGATTAAGGAGTGTTCCAGCCAGTTTAAAGACCGCCCACAGCGTCTGAGAGCGCGGCACACTCCGAGTGCTGATCGACAGGCTGAAACCCCGCTGAAACAACCAGATCATTTACAAAGTGAAGGCTTTGTTGATCCGGGACGTTGTCTGACTACCACAGAACTAGGAAGAAGATGTGGACATCAGCACTTTTTCAGCACATTCCACTGTTACAGAAGTTTTTGTCATGGAAAGAGAAGCAGAGGAATGCGCCACAGAGCCGCGAATGGCGCGGACAAAAGCACCTCCGTGTTGGTCTCACAGGACGGCTTTCAGATGGCTTTCAGACGGCTTACGGTGGCTTTTCAGTCGTGTGACTATCCGAGAAATTGTGGATAGCTGGACATGCCAGAACATGTCCTGTGAGGCTTCATCACGGCGTTGCTTTGTGCCATGCGGCTCCGTCCCGTTGCGCGAATCCCTCCGCTCCTCTTTCCATGACAAAAACTCCTGTAACAGTGGAATGTGCCGAAAAAGTGCTGATGTCCACGTCTTCTGCCATTTCTGTGGAAGTCAGACGACGTCCTGGATCAACAAAGCCTTCACTTTGGAAATGATCTGGTTGTTTCAGTGGGGTTTCAGCCTGTCGATCGGCGCTCGGAATGCGCCGCGCTCTCAGATGCTGTGGGCGGTCTTTAAACCGGCTGGAGCACTCCTTAATCTGTGTAATCCCCATAAAATCGTCCCTGAAAGCCATCTGAATTTTCCGAATGGTGTCCACCTGGAGGTCTCTCACAGTTTCTGGAAAAATTTGATGCAGCAAAGCTCCAAATCGTTCAGACATTTTATTCGCAATAAAAATCCGACGAGAGGGGTGGACCACTGCTCACACAAAGCCTGCTCACAGGCGAATGACGCAACCGACAGGCGTGAAAAAACTCACGCATGCGCATGAAGGTTCAAGCTTGGCTGATGCAATCACACGTGATTCAAATCCATATAGTTTTTGAAAAAAAATAAAAAGGTCCGTTACTTTTTGGACAGACTTCGTATGTATACAAAGACACATAATCACGTTGTTGCTAATAATGTGCGCTTTTTTAATTTTACTTTTGGGTTTCAAGTAGGAAATGTACAGAAGCCCTGAAATGCTCACATTGCCCACTAGATGGTGACAAAAGCTGCTCAAATGTGCAGCAAGGTCTCAAGGCTTTTGGTGAAATTAACAGCCAAAAGTCAGCTTACAGTTGTGTCCCTGCCGTTATGGGATATTTAAATTTAATAAAATGAATTAATGTGGATGTCATGCCATTGATGCTTGTTAGACTCTGCTTCACCTCATCATTTTTAACCACCACTGTAGGATGTGTTATCTATATGAGAAGCGGTCAAAATGCTCAGTGTCCAAACTGTACACTGAACGTGTGCGTGCATACACCTGCAGGCTGTAGATGTTATCATACTGTAACTTGCAAACAGAAAACTCAAATAAACGTCAAGTGGGGAGAAAAGATGGACTTTCCAGAGTGCTGCAGTTGTGGTCCTAGTGTCTGCATGATGCTGCTTCAACAATGTGTGTGTGTGTGTGTGAGATTTAAAAAAAACAAAAAAAAAAAACAGGATGAGATCAAACTTAGAATCACTGCGGTTCTCCAGAAACTCTGAACTCCCAAAGTCCAATCAGTCCAAACATGAAAGTGTCCTGTTTGACATCATAACAGCTAAATATTCAATCTCACGCTGTGCTGTGTGCAGGCTGTCCATCTCTGCAGTTGTGATGTCCTACCTCCAGAACCCACAGCCAATGTCACCACCGTGGTAACCAAGAGCCAATCACAGAAAAGCACGGACGTGAAGTCAAGGCAGTGAAGCGGGAGAGGAGACGGGAAGAGGAAAAAAGAGTCGGGGAACAAATGATTTGGAGAGCTGGTCAGCAAAAACAACAAGATGCTGACGTGATCTTTGCACCGTTCACCGTTTTGGTAACTATTTGACAGATGTATATCACAGGCTGGTGCGATTAAAGTTATTTCGTTTTAGAATGAATGTCTGAGTTCTTTCTGAGAAGCTTTGGCCGATCTGTCTGGATTTGGTTTTTATACAGTAGATGTTGCTGTTATGATGTTTTGAAGCAGGGAGCTGATCAGTAAGAGTTTAAAAAAACTGACATAAATTACACCAGACTCAATATGTTGTGGGTCGACTCTGAGGTCTCCACATCCAGAGGGAATCGTCCTGGGTGCACCTCATAACAAAAGCCTTCAGATGGCCGACACACATCCTACACGCTCTCAACATCACAACATAAATGTACAAGTAAAAGCACATCTGTCTGTAGTGGTGTTTTTGACTATGGATGTCTTCTCTGTGACTTTATTATCAAGTCATTGTACCAGTCAAACTCATATTTTGCTGATCAGTTGGTGCTTTAGATCAGCCTTTCCAAGAGTTGTCTGTAAGTGACCCCTAGTGGCCGATAAGTATATCTGTAAAATATCAACATTGTCATTGCATTATAACTTGTTTCTGAAACTGTTTAAAAATGACTCAAAAGTCTGTAATCCTGATTCCTTTGATACTGTATCAAAAGTAATCAAATGTTAGTAATATACTGTTAGTGGTAAGGAGACCTGTTGTTTTTGAATGTTTGAATATATTGTGCAAGATTTTATTTTTTTTACTTTATTTTTTTATTTACTGATTAAGTGGTCCTAGGTAAGGAAACATTAAGAAACACTCTTTTAGATCATCCATATTGGCTTCTTGGTTGTTGAAATATACAAAAGACTAAAGTGTTTTTCAGACCATGTTTTCCTTTACCTTTGACCAAACTCCTCCAAAATCTGATCACCTGTTTATGTCCATCCAAGTAATATTCTCACTAAGTTTGAAGGAAATCCATCCAGTGATTTTTGAGTTATTTTGCTCACAGTCATATTCCCCCCCACTGAAAACCCTGCTATCGCCGCTTCACTGATATGCAGGGTAACCAGTTCCTTGGAAGCAGACTGTCGGACTTCCTGCACGTTGGAGCATGAGTCATATTCCACCTGCTTCACTATCTGAGGAAACTATCAGAACTACATCATTTACAAAAAGCTCCAAAGCAGTTGTGAAACCAGCGAAACGGTCGATCTCCAGCCCTCAGCGTCATTGAATCTCAGAGAATCAGTGTGTTAAACTTATTTTTGTACCAAGTTTGCATACTAACGATGATGCAGTGTGTAGGTCGGCTCAGGTCTGAGATCAGCTCCTGGTTAAGGGGTTTTGGTGGAGGTGTTTGTGTTTTGTGACAGATTTGTAGGATTCATTACTTGGATGCTGGTGCAGCTTTTAGATGTTGCAATGACCCGTTGTTGTACTGTCTACATTCTGTGTGCCCAGTCATAACGGTGCATTTGCTGATGATTAGTACCAGAGGACAGGATACTGATTTGTTCTGTGTCAGCACTGTTGGCTCTATTCAGTATTGAAGACCAAAAAAAAGCAACAGATTGCTGATCGTAAATTTTAAATTCAGCTGCTGACATCCTGGAGGTAACATTAATTAAATCTAATACCATTATTTTGTTTTGCTGGCATCAATCACAGTTTTTACCACCAGGGGGCAGAGCAGCACCACAATTGAATCTGAAGGAGCTCTGTGGCCTAAAGTAGGTGTGACTATGAAGTCTGTGATTGTGGCCAAAATAAAAGTGCATAGTTGTGTCTTTTTTCCAGGAAAGTTTAACAAGAAGAGCACATACCACCACCAATGTCCAACAGTCCTCTCTTTGCATTTTATTTACATTTTTTTTATTTTCCTTTGATCTTGATCACTGATCTTTGATCCTGATCATTGATACTTATCATTGCTGAGCGTTGGTTGTGATTGTTGACCTTGGATCCTGATTGGGGGATTGTGATCTGATTCCAGCAAACCTGGTTACAGTATCAAAGGAATCAGGATTACAGATCAAAGATGACAGGCAAGATCAAGTTCAAAGAGCGAAAATAAACCATCAAAGGCAAACTCTAAGCATTGATCTGGATCCACACCAAAGTTTAATCAAACCTTCTTGAACCCAAGACCTACCTGTGCAAAAAACCCCCCCAAAAAAAAACCCTCCACTGAAATGCGCTCATGTTCTTTTGAGATATCCTGCTGACAATTAAAAAAGCCAGCAAACAGACCTACAAAGGCAACCTGCTTGGTAGAAGCAGTAAATAAAGAGTCTGGAGGACAAATTATTTAATCTAACATTTAAATACATTCTTATCATTAGATTGGTGGATTTTATGTCACATGGCTTTGATTAAAGCCCACTGTATGAGTTACATAATTTTCATGCATTTTAGTTCCATATGTTTTGTAAATATAAGGACGCTAGGATCGATTTGGGTGTCATATAAAACAAATAATGTTTTCCATTCGTGTAGTGGAAATAAAGTTTTCATTCAGTGGCAGTTGGAACATTTCATTCTGTGTCCCCACTTACTCCGGTCAAAGTTCACGGGATGGAGCCTATATCCCAGCAGTCACATGGCGTGAGGCAAACCTGGAGGACACCGTCTGTCGAATTCAATTCATCAAATCTGCATGTCACTGGAAGTGGGAAGAAGTTGGACCATCCACAGAGAAAACACTCAAACACAGAAAGGTCCAGGCGGGAAGCGATCCCATGACCTTTCTGCTGTGAGGAAAGAGTGCCACTAATCTTCGGAACCATGAAAGAATTCTTACTATATGACACTTATAAACATTCATTATTTTTACCATTTAAACCTCGTTCAGTCAGTCTGGTTGACATAAGTAGATTAAGTAGGCACATCATTTTGTGTGTGTGTGTGTGTGTGTGTGTGTGTGGGGGGGGGGGGGGGGGGGGGGGGGGGGCTGATCCCGGTCCGTGTTTGTTCACTCGGTCTTCTCGAGCTCCACATCATCAAACGTCATCATCCTGTCCGGACTTTCCAGGCTTCTTAAGTTTTCTGGCTGCGGGTTCTGACTCACTTTGACGGCATGTTCTGATGTGGACATGGAGTTCGGTGCCGGACACGTCGCAGTTCCTCCTTCGACCGACCAGAACCGCCGGCTGGTTTCCAGCAGCCTCCAACCAGCAAGTGAGCGGATCGGACCCGGCGGGACGCTGCTGGGCCGGTCTGGATCTCCGGGACCCCGCTGGACAACAGAGACCCTGACGGACAGGTAATAAGGTCCGAACCCGGACAGAACTGCTCCTCACACCTTCTGGATACTTTTCCGAATAGAAAAGATATGTTTTTCCCTCACAAATAACAAACACTCTGGGTTACTGCTGATAAATACATTTATATATGAATAACTGCCGTATTTCACATGAACATTATAAAATGTAAAAGAAAAGATTAATATAAAACAAGTTCAGCTTAAACAGGTTTAAGCTTTACCTGAAATATTTCTAGTGAAGTGGAACCCAAACATCCACAAAAACCACAAGCTCTTTAGGTTTTATATAATTAGTGTTTTCACCATATTTTAAAAATCTATATTGTAAATTAAGCTTGTGTTTTTGTGGATGTTAACAGGCTTTATAAATGGCCTACATTTATACAGCGCTTTTCCATCTGCATCAGACGCTCAGAGCGCTTTACAGTAATGCCTCACATTCACCCCAATGCCAGGGTGCTGCCATACAAGGCGCTCACCACACACCAGGAACAACTAGAGGATTAAGGACCTTGTGACTGGGTGGGATTTGAACCAAGGATCATCTGGTTTCAAGCCCAGCACTTACTACTAGACCATCACCTCCAACAAATGTGTGTGTGTGTGTTTTGTAGTGTTTTCACAGTAATATTTTTAAAAAACATTTTGGGGAAAAAAGTATATTTTAATATTTAAAATTTAACTGAAATTTAACAGGCTTTGTAGTGTTTCACAATAATATGTTTTACATTTTTAATGTCTATTGTAACATTTAAAATTTAATTGAAACTACAGGTTTTGTAGTGTTTTCACAATAATATTTTAAACTTTTTTAAATGTGTATTTTAATATTTAAAATTTTACAGATTTTTGCTGCCTTTGTAGTGTTTTCACAATAATATTTTTCAAATTTTTATTTGGAAAAATGTATATTGTAATTTTTCAAATTTTACTGAATTTTGCTGCCTTTGTAGTGTTTTCACAATAATATTTTCAAATTTTTATTTGAAAAAAATGTAAGTAAGTCCCTTCGGCTGCTCCCTTGTTTGCACTTGGGGTCGCCACAGCAAATCCAAGGTGGATCTGCATGTTGAATTGGCACAAGTTTTACACCGGATGCCCTTCCTGACGCAACTCCACATTACATGGAGAAATGTGGTAGTTGTGGGATTTGAACCCGGAACCTTCTGAACTGAAACCAAGCGCATTAACCACTTGGCCACCACCCCTGCTTTTATTTGAAAAAATGTCAATTGTAATATTTAAAATTTTACTGAATTTTGCTGCCTTTGTAGTGTTTTCACAATAATGTTTAAAAAGTTTTTATTTGGAAAAATGTATTTTGTAATATTGAAAATTTTACTGAATTTTGCTGCCTTTGTAGTGTTTTCACAATAATATTTAAAAAGTTTTTATTTGGAAAAAATGTATATTGTAATATTTAAAATTTCTTTTAAATTTCATAGTTTTGTGGACAAATAGATTAAAACTGGTGCAAGATTTTCCATAAAAGCCTGATAAATTTGCATAATCTCAACTTGTAGTTATTAGTTTAATTTTATACCAGACAAAGAAATAGCAATGCACCCGGAAAGTGTTTACCTACAAAAGGACTAGTTTTTACTTCATCCTGACAGATTTGGCTGGAAATACCTGTTAAGTACTTTTCGTATACAACCCCTGGCAAAAATTATGGAATCACCGGCCTCGGAGGATGTTCATTCAGTTGTTTAATTTTGTAGAAAAAAAGCAGATCACAGACATGACACAAAACTAAAGTCATTTCAAATGGCAACTTTCTGGCTTTAAGAAACACTATAAGAAATCAGGAAAAAAAAAATTGTGGCAGTCAGTAACAGTTACTTTTTTAGACCAAGCAGAGGGAAAAAAATATGGAATCACTCAATTCTGAGGAAAAAATTATGGAATCATGAAAAACAAAAGAACGCTCCAACACATCACTAGTATTTTGTTGCACCACCTCTGGCTTTTCTAACAGCTTGCAGTCTCTGAGGCATGGACTTAATGAGTGACAAACAGTACTCTTCATCAATCTGGCTCCAACTTTCTCTGATTGCTGTTGCCAGATCAGCTTTGCAGGTTGGAGCCTTGTCATGGACCATTTTCTTCAACTTCCACCAAAGATTTTCAATTGGATTAAGATCCGGACTATTTGCAGGCCATGACATTGACCCTATGTGTCTTTTTGCAAAGAATGTTTTCACAGTTTTTGCTCTATGGCAAGATGCATTATCATCTTGAAAAATGATTTCATCATCCCCAAACATCCTTTCAATTGTCCAAAATATCAACATAAACTTGTACATTTATTGATGATGTAATGACAGCCATCTCCCCAGTGCCTTTACCTGACATGCAGCCCCATATCATCAATGACTGTGGAAATTTACATGTTCTCTTCAGGCAGTAATCTTTATAAATCTCATTGGAACGGCACCAAACAAAAGTTCCAGCATCATCACTTTGCCCAATGCAGATTTGAGATTCATCACTGAATATGACTTTCATCCAGTCATCCACAGTCCACGATTGCTTTTCCTTAGCCCATTGTAACCTTGTTTTTTTTCTGTTTAGGTGTTAATGATGGCTTTCGTTTAGCTTTTCTGTATGTACGAGGTCTGTCCGTAAAGTATAGGTCCTTTTTATTTTTTTCTAAAACTATATGGATTTCATTCATATGTTTTTACGTCAGACATGCTTGAACCCTCGTGCACATGCGTGAGTTTTTCCACGCCTGTCGGTGACATCATTCGCCTGTGAGCACTCCTTGTGGGAGGAGTCGTCCAGCCCCTCGTCGGAATTCCTTTGTCTGAGAAGTTGCTGAGAGACTGGCGCTTTGTTTGATCAAAATTTTTTCTAAACCTGTGAGACACATCGAAGTGGACACGGTTCGAAAAATTAAGCTGGTTTTCGGTGAAAATTTTAACAGCTGATGAGAGATTTTGAGGTGATTCTGTCGCTTTAAGGACTTTTCACGGTGCGAGACGTCGCGCAGCGCTCTCAGGCAGTGTCATCAGCCTGTTTCAAGCTTAAAACCTCCACATTTCAGGCTCTATTGATCCAGGACGTCGTGAGAGAACAGAGAAGTTTCAGAAGAATTCGGTTTCAGCATTTTATCCGGATATTCCACTGTTAAAGGAGATTTTTTTAATGAAAGACGTGCGGGCAGATTGCAGCGTCGGCTCGCAGCCACCGCGACGCTCCGCCACAGGAAAAACACCTCTGTTGGAAGCCTTGAGGACAAGTTGGAACATCTCCAGCTGATAAACAATTTCTCACATACTCACTCCACTGAAAGCCATCAAAAGCCAACTGGATTTTAACAAATGGTTATCAACACGGAGGTGTTTTTCCTGTGCCGCCGCGTCGGCTGCGTCCCGACGCGCGGATCCGTCCGCACGTCTTTCATTAAAAAAATATCCTTTAACAGTGGAATATCCGGATAAAATGCTGAAACCGAATTCTTCTGAAACTTCTCTGTTCTCTCACGACGTCCTGGATTAATAGAGCCTGAAATGTGGAGGTTTTAAGCTTGAAACAGGCTGATGACGCCGCCTGAGAGCGCTGAGCAACGTCTCGCACCGTGAAAAGTCCTTAAAGCGACAGAATCACCTCAAAATCTCTCATCAGCTGTTAAAATTTTCACTGAAAACCAGCTTAATTTTTCGAACCATGTCCACTTCGATGTGTCTCACAGGTTTAGAAAAAATTTTGATCAAACAAAGCGCCAGTCTCTCAGCAACTTCTCAGACAAAGGAATTCCGACGAGGGGCTGGACGACTCCTCCCACAAGGAGTGCTCACAGGCGAATGACGTCACCGACAGGCGTGGAAAAACTCACGCATGCGCACGAGGGTGCAAGCATGTCTGACGTAAAAACATATGAATGAAATCCATATAGTTTTTGAAAAAAATAAAAAGGACCTATACTTTACGGACAGCCCTCGTAAATCCCATTTCCTTTAGGCGGTTTCTTACAGTTCGGTCACAGACGTTGACTCCAGTTTCCTCCCATTTGTTCCTCGTTTGTTTTGTTGTGCATTTTGATTTTTGAGACATATTGCTTTAAGTTTTCTGTCTTGACGCTTTGATGTCTTCCTTGGTCTACCAGTATGTTTGCCTTAACAACCTTCCCATGTTGTTTGTATTTGGTCCAGAGTTTAGACACAGCTGACTGTGAACAACCAACATCTTTTGCAACATTGCGTGATGATTTACCCTCTTTTAAGAGTTTGATAATCCTCTCCTTTGTTTCAATTGACATTTCTCGTGTTGGAGCCATGATTCATGTCAGTCCACTTGGTGCAACAGCTCTCCAAGGTGTGATCACTCCTTTTTAGATGCAGACTAACGAGCATATCTGATTTGATGCAGGATTTGCATGGATGCATGGATTTGATTCCATAATTTATTCCTCAGAATTGAGTGAGTCCATATTTTTTCCCTCTGCTTGGTCTAAAAAAGTAACCGTTACTGACTGCCACAATTTTTTTTTCCTGATTTCTTATAGTGTTTCTTAAAGCCAGAAAGTTGCCATTTGAAATGACTTTAGTTTTGTGTCATGTCTGTGATCTGCTTTTTTTCTACAAAATTAAACAACTGAATGAACATCCTCCGAGGCCGGTGATTCCATAATTTTTGCCAGGGGTTGTAGAAGCAACTTGCTTTAATAACTGTCATGGAGGTCTCTTAAATGTTTTTCCACTGTAATACCCCTTAAGCCTTAAATGCTCATTAACCTTCAGTGATGGTGCATTAAGCATGAACACAGATTTCTGTTCATATTTTAACCTTCAAGAATCAGATACAGCAGCAGGTGATACATAGATACAGTATATATGATTCTTTAGTCACATCTTTAAATAATAAATTAAATGAGCAAATGAACTGTTTTTTCCAACTTAAAAGTCAAGTTGTCTAAATAAGTTTTGAAATACATGGTCGACAACTAAATTCATCCTGTTGGGTGACAATAAGACTGTGGTATGACTGTGGAGGTTTAATTCATAAACATATTAAATGCACTGTCCAGCGGATTGAGCTCTAGTTACCGCAGTAGGCAGTTGATGATGAATCTTTCTTAATTTTGGTTAAAGTCTGAGCTGTTGTTAAAGTTGTAGACTTGACGTTTGATATGTGACAACCAGACGAGGTCTCAGAAAACAGAAACACAGATCAGTTTACGTCACGGGCCCCGAGGCACCTTCATCTGTGCGTAATACCGGTGTGTTTGTTCAGTCTGTGTTGATACAGGATGCACAGTGGGGACTGTATTTGCTGTACAGATGAGACCTTTGCTCTCCTTTTATTGGCTCTTTGTTCCACAGATCAAAGATAAAGCTCATTGTGCTGCCGCTATTCTTAGTTTTAATGAGAAGAGCAAAATGCAAATGCGAAGAAAGCAGGCAATGCAGCTGTACCTGTAATTACATGTAAGGACTTCAAACTCACGCAGAAGTTTTTACATCTGCATGAATTCTTTGGAGACATGGTGAACTTTACTAGGCTGAGCAGTCATCCAATCCTGGATTGTGATGGACAACGTTATTGTAATTTAAGTCAAATAATTCTTGATGTTTAACTGAAACAATGCTGCGTCCTTATCCAGATCTGTACCAAACTTAATTTTTCATAAGCTGTGTGTGATGGACAAGTTTTATCAACGTCAGTGAATTAGTTTTTGAGAAGAATCCACACAAACACGGGGAGAACATGCAGAAAGGCCCCAGGTGGGAATCGATCCCATGACCTTCTTGCTGTGAGGCAACAGTGCCAACCACTAAGACACTGGGATGCCCATAAATCAAAGTCTTAATATGTAATATGAATCCAGATCCCCATCAACAATGTGTTTTGTGCAGAGCAGGAGTTGGGCTACCAATAGGAAGACTTGGGTTTGATTCCCGGTTACACTGTCCTTGGACAAGATGTTTCATCTACATTGTCTCAGTGCACTCGGGTATGAATGGATATCGTCTTTGACTGGACAAGTAATCTGCATTGGACCTCTGGTGTAGTTGGAGAGTCTCATCTGCTTCAAAGTTACAGAATCCAGGGAAGGTTCTGGCATCAGTAGGTCTCAGAGCCCATATAGGACCTCCTAGAGAATGTAGAGCATTCTGGATATTTCAGGCTTTGTTAATATGTGTCTAGGTTTTGTATGTCAAAGTTCGAGTTCATAGTCAGAATTGTCCAAAAAACCCAAAACAAAACATGCCAGCTTTGATGAGAGGAATTGTTAACATTTGAAGTAAAAGATGCCAATGGATTGAAAAATTTGGAATTGATTCCCAACTGGAACCTCTTCCCTATGGGCCAAATCTGTTCTCTATTCTTTATGTTAATTGGAAACGGTAACCACATGGTGCCTACAGTCTTTTATGAAATATTTACTCGTGTCTTCCCTCGGAGTCGGAGTGTGAATGTTCCATGTCTGCTTTGTAGACGTGATGCTCTCCGCGTTGTGCCGGTGTAGATTTTGTTACCAGCGTTTCATCATTCTGATGGTTTGTTTCTGTTGAGTCGTGATCGCCCACCGGCTTCACTCGGTAAAGCAGGTTCGGATACACTGCATTAGTTTGTGTGGTTCTTTTCACAGCTCAGTGGTTTAAAACAAACACTTTCACACTTTATTTAGCTCAGTCAGGACATTTGCTCCTTCGTGTTCCCACTTGGGACACTTCTTTTTTCTCCCTCCAAGGTTTTTATTTCCAGGGAATTTTTACTTTTATTTGAGAGCAGCTTGGAGAGAAACAGGGAATGAACACAGAGGGAGAAAAAAGGTCAGGCGACAACATTCTTGTGCTCAGTCGGACCAGCGATGTTGCAGTAACACCAAAAGGACCCCCAAAAACCCACCAGAACCTTTATGTTACACATTAAGTCATAGTGCAAAAATCTCTCCACCAATTTTCATGTTTTTATGAGCTGTCATGAGGTCACTCAGATGTTTAGTGATGCAAGTATCTTTGCTGAAGTCTTCAGGTTCCTGGTGCTTCTTGAACACTAATTGGTGTACAAGTGTGTTGGCTGGATGTGTTTGTTACTTGGTCTACATGGAGGATCCTTGGGTACTGTTGGAATGACTTTGTGCCAAACAAGTGAGGACTAGGGAGACTCAGATAAGGGGTGTCATTTTCATGGTGAGGGGAACATTAGCTACTCCATTTTGAAGCACGTAGCCCATCTCTCTGGTCTGATCCAACATGGAGGCACCTCAGGCAGGCGAATAAGATGTTCATGTTTGACCTGGCTGCAACAGATAGTTACTTTTGAGAGGTGGCGGTGGATTGACTGTCTGCTTGAGTGGTTGCCATCCATGACCTAAGGAAGTTCTGTGGTGTGGTGGATCATGTTGACATGTGGTACCAGCACATGCTCCTAAATCTGACCTTCCTTGACCCAAGGTCTTCCTTCAGGGGCCGATCTAATTTCAGCTTAGGGGATTGGTGTTTTATGACTTTTTAAAGGTGTTTCGAAGGTATGCCAACACTATGGGGGTCTGGGGGAATGCTACCCGGAATTTTTTTTAAAACTTACACTCCTTTTCCTGCATTCTGAGCCAATCTGGAAAACATTTTTTTTTTTATTTAGAACACTAGAAATCTTCTAATTCTGCAGGCGGCAGCATTTATCAATCAGCTGTTGTTTACACAAGCCCTTTCCCATATTTTATTACATCTTTGGCCAGCAACCTCTTCCCCCACGCACCACTGACCTCTCCATCAAACTTCTTGGAAGTTTTTGTTCGTGTTTTTTTTTTTAAGATAAACTGCTGGTCAAAAAAAAAAAAAAAATAGACTGGTGGGAAAACATGATCCTGATGTGAAAGATTAATGCCGCCGTGTCGTAGGCACATCTGTGTGTAAGATCATCTGCGTAGGGACAGCTATGTGTAGGGGCAGCTATGCATAGGGTCATCTATGTGTAGGGTCATCTATGTGTAAAAACATCTATGCGTAGTTATATGTAGGGACAGCTATGTGTAAAGGCATCTATGCATGGGGACAGCTATGCATAGGGACATCTATGCATAGAAACATCTATGTGTAGGGACATCTATGTGTAGAAACATCTATGTGTAGGGACAGCTATGCGTAAAGGCATCTATGCATGGGGACAGCTATGCGTAGGGACATCTATGCGTAGAAACATCTATGTGTAGGGACATCTATGCATAGGGACAGCTATGTGTAAGGGCATCTATGTATCAGAATCAGAATCAGAAGAAGTTTATTGCCATTGCCAGTGAACAGGATTCACAGACTAGGAATTTGCTTCGGTACAATGGTGCAACATTAAGAAGAGATAAAATGCTAAGATAAAATATAACATATGTGTCAAAATAAGATAAAATCTAAGATAAAAAAAAAGAAATATGAAATATGAAAGGCTGTGTGCAACAGAAAAACAGAGAAACAGAAAAAACAGTGCAGTGGGAGGAGTGCAATTAAAAACCAAAGTACACTGTCTAAAGTGACCCGTGATATGGGGACATCTATGCGTAGGGACAGCTATGTGTAAGGACAGCTATGTGTAAGGGCATCTATGCATGGGACATCTATGCATAGGGACAGCTATGAGTAAGGACAGCTATGTGTAAGGGCATCTATGCGTAGGGACATCAATGCGTAGGGACATCTATGCGTAGGGACATCTATGCATGGGGACAGCTATGCGTAGGGACATCTATGCGTAGGGACATCTGCGTAGGGACGTCTATGTGTAGAAACATCTATGTGTAGGGACGTCTATGCGTAGAAACATCTATGTGTAGGGACGTCTATGCGTAGAAACATCTATGTGTAGGGACGTCTTTGCGTAGGGACATCTATGTGTAGGGACGTCTATGTGTAGGGACCTCTATGGGCTCCGAGAACGTGTTTTATTTTGATGCCTTGGGGACGATGCTGTGGCTGCAGGTGTGAAATGATTCTACTTCACCTACGTGGATCAGCGTTCTTTCCTCTGTCAGACCCCCTGGTCCCCCATCTCTCTTTTCATTCGGCTGGTGTTTGTTGCCTCTTTCCATTTTATTGAAGTGCTCTGTCCGTGCTGCCCTTGTGCCTGCACGGGGTGAATGCCGGGTCCTGTTTCCGCTCTTCTTCGTTGACACTTTCCTGTCAGTCATTGCCTCTGTCCATCACTGCCTCCCTCTCTGTCTCTTTCTTGATGTCATTTGAGTGCCACACTTTGCCCTTGTAGTGTCGTATCTGCATGTTTCTGTGTGTATTCGCTGCTGTAACCACTAACGCAAGCAGACCAGCGGGATTCAGGCCCTGCGGCGGGCACATACGCCCTCATTCAGCCAACAAAGTCCTTACCGTAGCACTCTGTCTCGTCGTTGTAGCCGCAGTGTGCCAGCGTAAATCTCTGCGTATGTGTGGGCCTGTCTTTGGGAATTAGTTTTCACTTTACACCATGTCAAGGAGAAATAATGTATAATGCAGCCTCAGCAGATCAACGGAGAAGGAAAATGCTGTTTCCAATACATTAGAACGTGCACACGTACACGCAGAACTACAACCCAGAGTATTTTTTGCAGCTATCTGGCAAAAATTAAAGTGGCAGATTAGAGCCATTACTCTTTACAAGCATTTAATTACTAATGTTTCTCCTTTATCTTCCTCTTCACCCTTTTTTCTTCCCGACACATTGCATTGTTGTTTGTCTTCTTTCCTTTTACTGAATGTCTGACTTATTAATGTTTTTTGCTCACTTTGCAAGGACAAAAACATATATATTTCAAACGTGGTAAAGAGCAAAGTACAAATCCCCAAATAATACATATTTACCAGGCATATATTACAGCAATACACATTAAAATATGTGCTTCATTATTTAATTTTAAGAAATTGTAATTAGTGTGTCATAATTTATCATTGTCATTTGTTTTAATGGAGGACTGGAAATTGTCCATATTGGCTGTGCCAGAATTGATAGAAAAAAAAAAAAAATCTAATCACAGTTCATGGGTTGATTTAAGCATAAATAATATCAATTCTAATGAGCTAGCTCTTTTGGCTCATTCACGTAAAAAGATTTGTTCATTTGGATCATTAGCTTTTTTTATGTTATTATACTCTGGTCCAAAAAGAGATAAATATAAATTCATATTCAAATAAAGGTTAACTTCTTATGTGATGGTGTTAGCTAGCTAACGTCACCCATTCGCCGTGGCACTCTAAACCAGCTAGCTGTTGTAGCTAGGTTGAAAATGAGGCTTATTATTATTTTTTATTTCATTTGCTAGCAGATGGTGTATTCTACTTATAAGTGTGTATCAGTTTAATTTAGACAGTTACAGAACCAGTGATTCTGTACTAGCAACAAAATAGGGAGTTTACATAGCAAGAGTTTTAAACCCCTGCTACAGTGACAGGAAATAGATTCATGTTTCTTGCAGTGATTTAAGCAGACAGGACTTAATGCCAGCTTCTGCCACTGGTTTATACATTTATATAAGAATATTAAAAATATAGATTGAGTTCTTGCAGGAAAAACAGTTGTCACCTGGATTAGCATTAGCTGACATGGCTGATTTAACAACTGGGCTGATTTCATAATAAAAACATAGCTAAAAAGCTTGTAGTTATTGAAAATATGTCCTTGACCAATGCTTTCCTGTACTTCACGCAGTAATGACTACAGAAAAACCTCTCCATTTGCCATCACAGAGCAGCAGGCACGTCGAGCTAACGCTAAAGCTGGTCGTTGTAGTGGAGCTTAAAAATGTTGTTGCTTAAATTCCAGAGTAGTGGTGATGAGACGCACAAGAAGACGTTACACTACAGAGTGTCCAGATTTGTATATTTATGAGGACATATACGAAATTGAGATGTTTTTTTTTTCTTTTTTACTATTCATCTCACGCCAAGTTCCTGATGGCGTCATTAAAAGTGACTTAGACGGTTAGTTTGTTATACCATCATGAAATATTGTCAATTTTCTTGAAAATTCCACGATATGATGAAATTTGGGGTGATGGGGAGGGGGCATTTGGGGTTATCGTTAAGGTTAGAGGTAAAATTAGTCAGCGACTGGTGACAGCGTTACAAAAATGAACTACATGCTTGATGGTATCACAAACAAGTCAGACTGGGCTGATGGATCAGCATATTGCTTTGTCACAAATTTTATACCTGATGCCTTCCAGATGCACAAGAAAAATGGGGCATGGCTGGCCTTGAAAGGGTGGACCTTGGGAAGCTAGCACGTTAATGACTGCACCACCATGCTACTGTAGCGGCTGTACTCTTTATATATTTATTCAGTTTATATAGTGTCAAATCATAGCAAAGCTGCCTCAAGGCGCTTCACACAAGTAATGTCTAACATTACCAACTCCTACAGCAAGCACACAGGCGACAGTGGTAAGGAAAAACTCATTTGAGGAAGAAACCTCAAGCAGACCAGACTCAAAAGGGTGACCCTCTGTTTGGTCCATGCTACCGACACAACTGACTAAACAAATATGCAGGAAATGTTCAGGAAATACTCTCTCTTCTGTGTTGTGTTGTGATTGATGCCTCCCACTTGCTCCATTCGGGATGTAAACTCACAATCTCCAACATGGGACGCAGACGCTCTAACCAGTCAGTTAAAACCCGGGCTCCGGCCTGAGTGGTCAGAGTATCCTTTGGCTGTCGTGGGAGTGAGGCCTAATGACTACCTCCTGCTGGCCTCCAGGACACTAGGTCATATGGATCAAATATATAAATAAACATAAAATACTTATTGTCACTTTGGACCAAGTTGTACACCTTAGAAATGTTCGCCAAATGGCAAAACTGCCAAAGAATGTAAGTATTTAATGGTCTTCTCATCTCATCTGTCTGCTCCAGCAGCTCCATGCTGTTCCCCATCTATCAGGACCATGATGGCTTGGTATGGCCCCAGATCTCATCCTGCTCCTCCTCCTCTCAGGGCCTTCACCAGCCACTGTGCAGCTCTCCCACGCCAGTCAGCGGCAGCAGTGTGGGCATCAACCCCACCTACTACCACGCCATCTACGACATGTCCGTGGAGCAGTTCAAAGACGAGCCCTTCACTGGTGGAGGCGGTGGCGGCTGTGCGGTCCACTCCAGCTGTGGATCCATGTCCTTAGTGATGTCCACTAGCAGCGGTGACCCCATGGTTCCACCCGTCCGCAGGAGAGGAGGGCTGGTGGACCATCGTGACGTCATCTTGGCTCACCAGGCGCACAAACTTCACAACACACCGCAGGCCAGGAGGACACAGTGGGAGTGAGTGCAATTCACTTTTTATTCTAGAGAAGCAGCAGAATCGCCATGTGGGAGGAGCTACAGCTCCTGGAAGCATCTGAACGTATTTTAAAACTGAAAGAATTTTAATATAACTTGACGGTTTCTCAGCATCTTTGATATGTGGAACGAATGTAAAATTTGTGGTACCCATCAGCCTCAGCGGCCCCTACACAGTTTCCAGTCGGTTGGGTCAAACAGGAGAAGTAGGAGCTTCGAAATGTTTTTTTTTAAATTAAATTAGAATCACTAGCAAACTGCATCTGTTATGTGCTGACGTGGGTCAGAGAACCGAACCAGCATCTGACAATGGCCCAGCACTAAATAACCAGAAAGCGGTTCCAAGAAACAAATTTATTCCCCCTCATGTGCAATAATTCGTGTACAACATAAATAGTCAGCTGTCTTGGCAAGGTGAAGGACGGCGCGCTCTCCAGCGCCCAAATGGATCAAAGCCCGGCACTTCTGGACTCAGATTCACCGCCGAACACCCCCCAGGTGGATACGACAAACTGACTCTGTGAAGGACGGAAAAGGTGAGGTAAGTCAACAGAGCTACAACAAATATCCTTCAGAGGCACACACTATCAGCAACACATTCAGGTCTGAATTTAAGCCTTATGTAAATGAGCAGCTTCTCACAACAGGTGGAGGATCATCAATCCGTACGCCACGGCAGTGAGACGCAAACTGCACAATTCTCATCAATGTTCAAATATACTGCGTAACAAAATGCCAAATTACTATTAACGATTATTCAGACGATAATCACCTCTGATGTGCGCTGACAGCATGTGTCCCTCACCCGTCCTCCTTCACAGGCACGATGTGTCAAACCCTGGCACGGTCCTCAGCGTCTCACAACCGAACGTCACAAGGTCGAGTTCCCGGCAATTCTGCTCAAATCACTCATCGCTTAAATGCAGAACGCCATCTCATTATCTGCTTCAGCTGAAAGTCTTTAAGTCTGCACGTGAGCATCATCCACAGGTGCTGCAATTTGTTAGGCCTGCACGTGAACATCCTCCACAGGTGCAGCCAATAGTTCTGATGAGGGTGAAGGACTCTTCCGCCAGCACCTTCTCCACAGAAAAAAAACAGTTTGCATACCACCTGGAGAGCAAAGAAAAGAAAACAGCACCCAAATGTCCAGCCAAACCCCCCAACACACAACAGTACCCCCCCATCAACGGGAAGCCTCCCGGCAACCGAACAGACCAGGCCCAAGAACAGTACCTCCCTCCGGGGTCCACGACAGGAAGCAGACGGTGTAACGCCCCCAAAGTCCACAGCAGACAGCAGGACAGGGCACCGCGGCTGGAAGGCCGGCTGGCATCAACAAAAACCCCAAAAGAGTCCCAAGTACAACCTAACATACAAGAAAAATACAAAACCCACTCAAACCCTCCCCAGGGGACCGTCCCATCCAACCCCGGGAAGAAAAGAACAACTCCCAAATCCAATAACCCAAAATAGCCCCGACAACACAATACAAACACAATTTCACAAAGAAAAATAACAAACAACCCCTCCAGACGACGTGCAGAGCTCAACACCCCCCAGAAGACCTTTACCGCCAGTTCCAGGAGTAATAACCAAAGCCGCCCAGAGGACCGTACCATCAACCCCAGGAGGCACCCTCCCCACAACCCAGGTACCCCAGACCCGGCCACACTTGGCTAGCTGGCCCCACAAATCAATTCCCCCCCAGAGGACCGTCCCATCAACCCTGGAGGTGGAACCTGGAAGGAAACGTAAAAAACACAAAAATCCAACCCCCGGCGGACTCCATTAAACCACCCCGGGGGCAAATAAAACAACCGGAAACCCTGTTACCCTCCCCAGCACCCCGAAAGACCCCAGATTATTCCCAGAGCCTATCATCAGTACAATTCCGGCGAACGACACAAAACTACCAAGCCGGGGAAGGAAACAGGAAAAACTAACCCAGTCCCATCCCCTAAGCGCAGCGGAAAACCGGAAATACGGCCGGTGCCCCTAAACCGACCAAACCACCAGCCTATCGGGAGGGGTGGAACTACCGAAATGGTGAACGGCACAGATCGGCCCACCACTCCGACTGAGGTACGTTCCCGCTGCACTACACCCTGGTAACGCCAATAACGAACGGTCAAAGGCCCACCGGGGCTGGAGTGGAACCGGGTACCAACCAAACCCCAAAAAACGCCCCTGACAACCCCCCCCAGGTGCAGAGGTTTTCTGAGAAACGCTCAGCGTAACCAACCTGCACCACCCCACAACCCAAAAGACAAACGGTCTTAGAGTACGTGAGGTTGGGGTTAGGGAAACAGGGAAATAAAAAACAACAAAACAAAACGACCCAATCCACAAACAAAAATTACCTAAGGTCAAATAATGAAGACATACGATTACATGAGTCCAGCCGAGCTCCGAACTGCCAGTCGTTCACCCAAACAGAACAGCCTCTAATTCCCTAAACACTGTATAACCCGTACATGAAAACAAAAACAGAACCAAATAACTAAATAACCAAAGGTCTGCCTTTTTTTTCTTCTTTTTTTTTTTTATATATTATGCCTGTCCAAAAACACCTGGAGATACGTCATCGTTATCTTTCTTGACGCTTATGTGACTGGGGCAATATGGCTGTTTCAGCTCGTCCGAGCTGCATGGGCTTCAATGTCTCCCGCATAAGGCTCCGGATGACCAGTAATTGGTTCGGAAGCCGACTCTCTGGGTGACGGAGTTATCTGCACCGGTATCGATGGTGCCGCAGCTGGAGCAGCAGGAAGCGGAACGGCTTGCGCTGCAAGCTCTGTAACATGGGCATCTGTTTGTTTCATTCAATTTGCGAGATGCTGTAATTGCTCCCATATCTTCTCCAAGTGTTCTTGAACTCTTTCCGCAAATGGAACCGCTTCTGCCGCTGGGTCCATTTTGTACTGGCCGGGAACTACTGTTATGTGCTGATGCGGGTCAGAGAACTGAACCAGCATCTGACAATGGCCCAGCGCTAAATAACCAGAAAGCGGTTCCAAGAAACAAATTTATTCCCCCTCATGTGCAATAATTCGTGTACAACATAAATAGTCAGCTGTCTTGGCAAGGTGAAGGACGGCGCGCTCTCCAGCGCCCAAATGGATCAAAGCCCGGCACTTCTGGACTCAGATTCACCGCCGAACACCCCCCAGGTGGATACGACAAACTGACTCTGTGAAGGACGGAAAAGGTGAGGTAAGTCAACAGAGCTACAACAAATATCCTTCAGAGGCACACACTATCAGCAACACATTCAGGTCTGAATTTAAGCCTTATGTAAATGAGCAGCTTCTCACAACAGGTGGAGGATCATCAATCCGTACGCCATGGCAGTGAGAAGCAAACTGCACAATTCTCATCAATGTTCAAATATACTGCGTAACAAAACGCCAAATTACTATTAACGATTATTCAGACGATAATCACCTCTGATGTGTGCTGACAGCATGTGTCCCTCACCTGTCCTCCTTCACAGGCACGATGTGTCAAACCCTGGCGCGGTCCTCAGCGTCTCACAACCGAATGTCACAAGGTCAAGTTCCCGGCAATTCTGCTCAAATCACTCATGGCTTAAATGCAGAACGCCATCTCATTATCTGCTTCAGCTGAAAGTCTTTAAGTCTGCACGTGAGCATCATCCACAGGTGCTGCAAGTTGTTAGGCCTGCACGTGAACATCCTCCACAGGTGCAGCCAATAGTTCTGATGAGGGTGAAGGACTCTTCCGCCAGCACCTTCTCCACAGAAAAAAACAGTTTGCATACCACCTGGAGAGCAAAGAAAAGAAAACAGCACCCAAATGTCCAGCCAAACCCCCCCAACACACAATAGCATCACCACAGTTGCTAGATTAAGTTAACTGTAACCAGGACCTGGAACTTCTAGAAGGAGTAGGTGATCAAAAAGTCATAGTATGAAGCAGAAGCTGCAAAACTTTGATTTTAAATGGTCATTCTCTGTTGTCCATTCTGTGCAAATTCTGTTATTTTATTCAGTGTGAGCTGTAAATTTACATTTGTATTTTGTACTTTAAATATTTATAAAGGTTTTACACGGTTAAAACCCAGATTCTTTAACAATCTAACAGGTGAAAACCTTTAAGTGGAAGTGATCTCCTTGGACCGCACGTACACTGCAAAAACTGATATCTTAGTAAGTTTAAAAAAAAAACTTGTTTAAAGAAAATGTGACTTAATTTTTGTCTTAATAGAAAAATAATCTTGTCAAGCATTTTTTACATAAGAAAAAATGTCTTTTTTGGTCGGGGGTGGGTGGGGGGGCGCGTATCTCACTTCTTCCAGTTTTTCCAGCTAATATCAAGCTGCATTTCACCAGTAATAAGGAAAGGCAATAGATTTCGAATCATCCAAGCAAAGGAACAAGACTGTTTTCCTTATTTTAAGACAGAGGATAATCTTAAAATAAAAATTCTATCTAATTTTAAGGCACATTTTGATTTTTCAGTGCCAAGACATTTTGCTACTTTTGAGAATTCTAACCAATTTCTACAGCCTTGGTGAACCATTCGGCTACCTTCTTATTTCTGCCCTCCCCGACACGCTGATGTTGTCATGGCAACTCCACACATTATTTACACACTGACAGTAACTGATACAAACTCATCTCATCTGCACACATGACGACGCACGCCGCCTCCCCTTTGCCTCCGCCCTGCCACTCCCCCCAAGCTCGCAGCTGTGCGGTAGACACTGCTGCCCCCCCACACCCCCAACATTCACATTGCCTCAATTCAGATGACAGACTGTCTTAAAGTTTAGCGTACATAAACAATCAAATGTATATGTACGAGGTCTATTAGAAAAGCATCCGACCTTATTATTTTTTGGAAAAAAATAATAAGGTCGGATACTTTTCTAATAGACCTCGTATAGGTGTTCTAATTCTGATGTCTGCCATTATTATGTTCAACTTGTAATAACTGTGGATTAATTGTGTTTTTGTCTGAGGTGATTGGGTGGGAGAAATTTTGTTGCACTTGTTGTAATGGTAATAAAATTATCTAAACATTTATATAAACAAGTACATTTTTCTTCCCTACGACCCGACCCGACCTGATAAGCAGTTGAAGATGAGTGAGTGAGTGAGTGTAAATTTTTCTTACCCCATTGGCAGATTATTATTATTATTATTATTGTTATTATTATTATTATTATTATTATTATTATTATTGGCTTTATACAAGACGATTTGGCTATATTTCAGATTATTTGTCTTATTTTGAGAAGGACAGTTTTTGTTGTGTAAAATCATGGATTGCAGGATACCAAAAGTCTGCAGATTTTCTTTGCAGTCTGGCTCCACTGCAGCTTCAGCACCTGATTTGACTGAATAACAGTTTCAAACAGAGAGCAGAGGAACTAATCAGGAGTGCAAAGAAAACCTGCAGCTTTTCCTCACAGTGCCACATGGTCCAGAACATTCGTTTGAAACGAGTTGACGCAGACGAAACGTTTCGCGTCATAAGGATCCGGCGGTGGATGGTGACACACGCTTGTTTTTGACAGGTGGACGGGCCAACAGCTGCTGACCCAGATGTACAATAGGTTAGACCAGGTGTGTCAGCAGACCCTGGAGAAGCTCAGCTGATCTTCATTAGACGTGATGCGTTAAAGAACCACTTAAACTGTCAGGCAGTAGAGCTATGGGTGAAAAGATTGCCGGTGGGTTGGATTTTATTAAGCTATGGTCTTGTGGCATCTGTGTTTCTTGTCCTTCTGTCCCTCCCTGTCCTTCAGGTCCTCCCACTCTGTAGTCCATGTGGAACAGTTGATTGCATCCTAATGATGTGTGGCTGCAGCAGCTCATTTGTCTGCTGCAGTTATTTCTCTGTAATTGACTGAGAACATGTTGACAGAGTTTGTTGCATCTCTTCGCTCCTGGAAGAAGATGTTCAATTTCAGTCAATTTATTAATTTATATAGCGCCAACTCACGACAAAGTCGCCCCAAGGTGCTTCACACAATTCATAACAACACAAAGTCATTTAAAATAAAAATTAAAATCAAGAAAAGCACAATCCAAAGACAAAACACAGTAGAATAAAAAGAAATTACAAAGCAAACACAAATTAAATTAATGATAAGACAGTCTAAAAAAGTGGGTCTTCAGTCTTGATTTGAAAGTCTCCACCGTGTCAGACTGCCTAATAACAGCAGGTAGATCATTCCAAAGAGTCGGACCACGGTAGGAAAAGGCTCTATACCCCACAGACTTCTTGTTCACCCTTGGAACACACAGAAGCCCTGCACCCTGTGAACGCAAGGGCCGCGCCAGATACCTAGGGCTTAACCAAGTCTGCCAGGTAGGAAGGTGCCAGTCCGTGAACAATTTTGTAAACCAACAGTAAGACTTTAAAATCTGATCTGGCAGAAACCGGTAGCCAATGAAGGGATGCCAGAATGGGTGTAATGTGGTCAAACCTTCTACTTTGTGTCAAATGTCGGGGAGCAGCATTCTGTACCAACTGAAGTCCCCGAATGCTAGACTGAGGCAGGCCAGAAAATAAAGCATTACAATAATCTAGTCTGGAAGAAATAAATGCATGTATCAAATTTTCAGCATCAGCCACAGACATGGGACGAATCCTCACCACGTTTCGCAGATGGATGAAAGCAGTCCTCCTAATGTCTCTAATGTGGGGGCCAAAAGACAACGTAGGATCGAAAAGTACTCCAACATTCCTCACTTTGTCCGTATGATGCACAACACACGAACCCAAATTAAGCGCCAGCTGGTCAGATTGATGCCAATGTTTGGCTGGACCAAGAACCATCATTTCAGTCTTATCAGAATTCAAGAGTAGGAAATTACTAGACAACCAACGTCTCACAGATATAAGGCAATCTTCTAAGGCTTTTATATGGGCAAGATTACCAGCAGTTACCGGCATGTACAGTTGAGTATCATCAGCATAACAATGAAAGGCAGTCCCGTAATGCCGCAGAATATGCCCAAGGGGCACTATATAAAGTGAAAAAAGCAAGGGGCCTAACACAGACCCCTGTGGAACCCCAAATTTCATTTCACCAAGGCCAGAAGTAGTGTTATTATACACAACACAATAAGAACGACTGGACAAGTATGACGTCAGCCAAGCAAGAACACTTCCAGTAATCCCAAAGTAATTTTCCAGCCTATCAAGTAAAACACGATGATCCACAGTATGAAATGCAGCACTACGATCCAAAAGCACTAAAACCATCGTTAAACCCACATCCTGTTTGCATCCTTAACGCTAAGGAGGTGGTGATTTTCAATATTGGTGCTGCAAATGTATCACAAATGCAGAAGCAAACTAGAGCACCACGCTCATAGAGTGCAAACCTCAGCCAACACTAGTTTGTAATTCCACAAATTTTTACCTTGGAAAAAAGTTTCAAGGTCAGAGTCCTGTTAGAAGTGGCTTTTCATTTTTGAACATATCACACCCATTTTGGCATCTCTACATTTGCTCCCTGTCTCTGTGAGAGCAGATTTTAAGGTTACGAGGTCTGTCCGTAAAGTATAGGTCCTTTTTATTTTTTTCTAAAACTATATGGATTTCATTCATATGTTTTTACGTCAGACATGCTTGAACCCTCGTGCGCATGCGTGAGTTTTTCCACGCCTGTCGGTGACGTCATTCGCCTGTGAGCACTCCTTGTGGGAGGAGTCGTCCAGCCCCTCGTCGGAATTCCTTTGTCTGAGAAGTTGCTGAGAGACTGGCGCGTTGTTTGATCAAAATTTTTTCTAAACCTGTGAGACACATCGAAGTGGACATGGTTCGAAAAATTAAGCTGGTTTTCAGTGAAAATTTTAACAGCTGATGAGAGATTTTGAGGTGATTCTGTCGCTTTAAGGACTTTTCACGGTGCGAGACGTCGCGCAGCGCTCTCAGGCAGCGTCATCAGCCTGTTTCAAGCTTAAAACCTCCACATTTCAGGCTCTGTTGATCCAGGACGTCATGAGTGAACAGAGAAGTTTCAGAAGAAGTCGGTTTCAGCATTTTATCCGGATATTCCACTGTTAAAGGAAATTTTTTTAATGAAAGACGTGCGGGCGGATTGCAGCGTCGGCTCGCAGCCGCCGCGACGCTCCGCCACAGGAAAAACACCTCTGCTGGAAGCCTTAAGGACAAGTTGGAACATCTCCAGCTGATAAACAATTTCTCATATACTCACTCCACTGAAAGCCATCAAAAGCCAACTGGATTTTAACAAATGGTTATCAACACAGAGGTGTTTTTCCTGTGCCGCTGCGCCGCGTCGGCTGCGTCCCGACGCGCGGACCCGTCCGCACGTCTTTCATTAAAAAAATCTCCTTTAACAGTGGAATATCCGGATAAAATGCTGAAACCGACTTCTTCTGAAATGTCTCTGTTCTCTCACGACGTCCTGGATCAACAGAGCCTGAAATGTGGAGGTTTTAAGCTTGAAACAGGCTGATGACGCTGCCTGAGAGCGCTGCGCAACGTCTCGCACCGTGAAAAGTCCTTAAAGCGACAGAATCACCTCAAAATCTCTCATCAGCTGTTAAAATTTTCACTGAAAACCAGCTTAATTTTTCGAACCATGTCCACTTCGATGTGTCTCACAGGTTTAGAAAAAACTTTGATCAAACAAAGCGCCAGTCTCTCAGCAACTTCTCAGACAAAGGAATTCCGACGAGGGGCTGGACGACTCCTCCCACAAGGAGTGCTCACAGGTGAATGACGTCACCGACAGGCGTGGAAAAACTCACGCATGCGCACGAGGGTTCAAGCATGTCTGATGTAAAAACATATGAATGAAATCCATATAGTTTTTGAAAAAAATAAAAAGGACCTATACTTTACGGACAGCCCTCGTATGTTATTGACTTATAAGGTTGTTCATGGACTGGCGCCGTCTTATCTGGCTGATCTGGTGGAACCTTACGTGCCGGCCCGGGCTTTGCGGTCATGGGACGCGGGACGTCTCTGTGTTCCCAGGGTGAAGAAGAAGTCAGCAGGTCAAAGAGCTTTTTTCTTATTGTGCAGCCGCTCTGTGGAACGGTCTTCCTGTGACCGTGAGGCAGTCGGAGTCCGTGGATATTTTTAAGTCAAGACTTAAAACCTATTTTTATTCTCTTTCTTATGAATAGTTTTTATTTTTTATCTGTTTTATTGCTTTACTTCTGTTTTTAATTATGTATTAGAATTGTTTTTGTTTAATTTGTACTTACTTATTTAAATTTTTAAATTGAATTGTTCTGTGTGAGGCGCCTTAAGGTGGCTTTTGTTGTGATCTGGCGCTTTATACGCTGATTAAATTGAACTGAATTGAATTTTCATAAACTAGATTCGATGTGATCAAATGTTAGGAGGATGTATTTAGTTCATGCACTTGAATCAAAGTTTTTTGTGGTGTTGTCAGGGTTTTTTTTTCAGATTTTTGGGTTTCTGAATTCTTTTTCAGATCATTTTCATAGATCATTGGATATCTCTGCTATGCAGAATGTGTCATTGCTTTTTGGCACTTTCTTTCCATCTGATAACTGGAAGATGGACAAGAAGGCATAAAGTTGGATCCATAACAGAAAAATGAGAGTGATTGAGGCACTTTTATTTGAGATATAATGTAAAATGTACATCAAATGGGCTTTCCAATATTAAATTCAAAAGCCCACAAAATCCACAATCCAGATCAGATTCTGATCAAACTTTGTCAGGCGATAGTGAGTGTCAGTCTGCACCTCACTATCAAATATGAGAGTGAGTGGAGCATGTTTGATTAAGATATAATTTAAAATATACATTAAATGGGGTTTTCAATGCTAAATTTAAATGGCCACAAAATATGTAATGCTGATCAGATCCAGATCAAACAGCTATGAATTTTTGAACATTTGTTCAATGTTAAAGGACAGGGATTTTTCCAATTTTCCAAGATTTTTCCTGACTTTGACCTTTGACCTATGACCTTGAAAATTGAATTAGTTCTTTGCTATCAGGATATAAATCCTCTCTAAAAATTTCATAACTATATGAAAACAAACAGGGGTGAAAACATAACCTCCGCCCAACTTTGGCAGAGGATATTACAGTGTTAAAGGGGTCATAATACCCACCTTTTTCAGTAAGGTCCTCCTTTTAAAGAATCACAACTAAAATTGTGTATACAACCCCTGGCAAAAATTATGGAATCACTGGCCTCGGAGGATGTTCATTCTGTTGTTTAATGTTGTAGAAAAAAAGCAGATCACAGACATGACACAAAACTAAAGTCATTTCAAATGGCAACTTTCTGGCTTTAAGAAACACTATAAGAAATCAAGAAAAAAGATTGTGGCAGTCAGTAACGGTTACTTTTTTAGACCAAGCAGAGGAAAAAAATATGGACTCACTCAATTCTGAGGAATAAATTATGGAATCACCCTGTAAATTTCCATCCCCAAAACTAACACCTGCATCAAATCACATCTGCTCGTTGACATTGACCCTATGTGTCTTTTTGCAAGGAATGTTTTCACAGTTTTTGCTCTATGGCAAGATGCATTATCATCTTGAAAAATGATTTCATCATCCCCAAACATCCTTTCAATTGATGGGATAAGAAAAGTGTCCAAAATATCAACGTAAACTTGTGCATTTATTGATGATGTAATGACAGCCATCTCCCCAGTGCCTTTACATGACATGCAGCCCCATATCATCAATGACTGTGGAAATTTACATGTTGTCTTCAGGCAGTCATCTTTATAAATCTCATTGGAACGGCACCAAACAAAAGTTCCAGCATCATCACCTTGCCCAATGCAGATTCGAGATTCATCACTGACTATGACTTTCATCCAGTCATCCACAGTCCACGATTGCTTTTCTTTAGCCCATTGTAACCTTGTTTTTTTCTGTTTAGGTGTTAATGATGGCTTTTGTTTAGCTTTTCTGTATATAAATCCCATTTCCTTTAGGCGGTTTCTTACAGTTCGGTCACAGACGTTTACTCCAGTTTCCTCCCATTCGTTCCTCATTTGTTTTGTTGTGCATTTTCGATTTTTGAGACATATTGCTTTAAGTTTTCTGTCTTGACGCTTTGATGTCTTCCTTGGTCTACCAGTATGTTTGCCTTTAACAACCTTCCCATGTTGTTTGTATTTGGTCCAGAGTTTAGACACAGCTGACTGTGAACAGCCAACATCTTTTGCAACATTGCGTGATGATTTACCCTCTTTTAAGAGTTTGATAATCCTCTCCTTTGTTTCAACTGACATCTCTCGTGTTGGAGCCATGATTCATGTCAGTCCACTTGGTGCAACAGCTTTCCAAGGTGTGATCACTCCTTTTTAGATGCAGACTAACAAGCAGATCTGATATGATGCAGGTGTTAGTTTTGGGGATGAAAATTTACAGGGCGATTCCATAATTTATTCCTCAGAATTGAGTGAGTCCATATTTTTTTCCTCTGCTTGGTCTAAAAAAGAAACCGTTACTGACTGCCACAATCTTTTTTTCTTGATTTCTTATAGTGTTTCTTAAAGCCAGAAAGTTGCCATTTGAAATGACTTTAGTTTTGTGTCATGTCTGTGATCTGCTTTTTTCTACAAAATTAAACAACTGAATGAACATCCTCCGAGGCCAGTGATTCCATAATTTTTGCCAGGGGTTGTACATACAAAGGCAAAATGTGCATAAGCATTATTCTTGCCAGAGGTGTAAAGCTGTGCCTGTGCACGGTCCTTTTTTTTTAAAAATCTGTCATTGTAAAGTTGCACACATATGCACAAGAATGATGTGCACTCCCATCTTTAGTCATGAATGGATGTAGACGCTCCCTCACATAATTATTTGTATGAAAATCACCAAGCGGTAACCTCCAGTGCTGAAAAATAAAACTCACATGGATGTGCCAGATCTTGCAGTTCCTTGAATATTCACTTGAAGCTGGCACCAAAGGAGAGCCACTTCCTGTAGATCCCCACATTAAAATCTTAAGCTTTACAGCAGAAATATAAGTTTACAGAATATTCAGGTAACGAGGCTCATCTCTGAGCGTGGTGCTAATTTCAAGATGTTCAAAATTGAACAACAACAGCGTGGGGCAGTTTGTGTACGAGGTACTACGAGGACAAATGAGGATTATAGAGGAGTGTGTGGTGAGGACAAGGCTGCTAAAATCCCATTATCCGAGCCCCTGACAGCTACGAGGATTGTTTTGGACAGGCTCAGCCCTCCACCTGCTTTGTGCGCTGGGTGCTGTATATAAAATCATTATTTTGTAGCAGATTAATCATTTTCTGTTAGAGCTTGGATGCTGAAAACTCCTCTGATCACTTCTGGAATCACAGAAGATTGTTTCATCTGGATCCTTTTCCTCCCTCTCCTGCTCCATGAGGAACATCTTTTGGAACAACTTAAAGGTAACTATTTGTAATGTTTCAATAGCTTGGTAAAACAGTTGCATGTTCATTCCTAACTGTAAAAGTATGTTTATGATAGATTTAACAGCTTGTTAATGGATCAGATGAGGCGTGCTGACACAATGAATAACGGACAAACACAAAAACACAAAGTTAAAAGTTTGATTACAATGTCTGTAAGCCACGGAAGAAATAAAGAAATTATTATTTTTTTTTTTTTTGGAAATGATCCACACAGTTGTGGCAGCGGGTGTATATAATTAAAGCGGCCACCTCATTCTGGTGTCTTTTTTTTTTTTTGTGGTCACAGAGAGCTGGGCGAATGCACAGAACTGCTGCATTTGACTCTGGAACACAGGTGAACTGCAGCCTGGCGCACACTAGCTGGTGTTGTGCCAAAGTAGTTATCTCCATCAGAGTCTATATCCCCTGGCGCGGGAGTGTGCACTCACTTAATGCAGCGTCCATTTTTGGATTGCCTTTAAAAAATGTGACATCTTGAATGGATGCTGTGAATTGAAAACCCACACTTAAAGGGACCAAGTGTGGGAGGGCTGGAGGTTTGGACCAAACCCATGCCCAAACGTGTACCAATGTCATGTTAACATGGCGCTGCTACATGGATCATATGCATCAACATGAACCACTCCAGGCTGGACGAGGCTCAAATGACAGGTCGGTCGTGGCTCATTGGAGGCACATGCGAGGTACAGAGAGGCACATAGAGGCGCCTTAGTAGCGGATATGTGATGGCTTAAAATGTGGACCATTCTTCAAATAATCGCTGACACACCCATGCGTGGCTCATTATTCATGGCTTATTATTCAGTGGGACCGAGGCTGAAGTGTGAAACATGCAGAGAGCAAAATGTTGCAGCGACACAAGTGAAGAGCAGAGTCCCCGTGAAATGGTCCGTGATTATTTTAATGCCAAATCAGTCATTTTAAAATAGGACATTCCCCGGTTTTAGCCCAACCCTCCCTCAAGATACCCTCATGTCCCACAGGCAGGTTCTGGAGTTTGAATGTGGACTTGTTCCTAATAGTGTCCTGCTCTTACTGGAGTAAAGTATCTGACCTGTTCTTGTGATGATGCTGTTTGCTGATAATGAAGTTGCTGCAGAGTGTGTGAGGTCTGATCTGAGACCGTGCTTACAAGAACTGAAGTGTCTCAGGCCGTCTAAGCTCAGACCCCCGTCGTGCTCTTTCTCTTTTGCTGTACTGGTGCCAGCATCAGTCTCTGGGTTAGACTGGCCTGGTGACGGCGCTCTGCCGCCAGCAGCACTTCTAACTGATTGAACAGCATTCATTTTAATATTTACTCTCCTTCTCCCTCTTTCCTCCCATCCCTCCATTTGCCACTCCTTTTCTCCTCCTCTGTGCTTCCCTCAGTCCATCTGTCTCTTTTGGGAAGCGTCTGGTTTATGGTTTTTGAAAACATGACATGAAATCCAGTTTATGCAGAGCGATTCAATGAAAATAACAAAGCTGGAAAAATGTTCTAGCTGGAGGAATAAATCTCAGACTGGACCTCACACACGCGCACACACACACTGTAGCTGATTTGTTGTGGGAAATGCTGCCCTCTTGTGCTGCTGATAGTGTCATATGTTTGATTTTATGTGTGTTCAAAGGAATAAATCAGAGTTCTCCAGCCGTTTGTGTGTTTAACATCAAGGTGATACAGGAAGAAATGCGTCACGGTGCAGCAGCAGATGCGTCACACTCTGACGCAAGTTGGACTCTGAGCTCCCCCCCCCAACCACCACCACCACCACCACACACTGGACTAAAGAAAATCAGGTCCAAATTTAGACATCAATCAATGGGCTCTGAAAAAGGTTTTTCACTCACTCACTCACTCACTCACTCACTCACTCACTCACTCACTCACTCACTCACTCACTCACTCACTCACTCACTCACTCACTCACTCACTCACTCACTCACTCACTCACTCACTCATCATCAACCACTTACTCCAATTAAGGGTCACGGGGGCTGGAGCCTAGCAGTCACAGGGTGTGAGGCAGGTTCACCCTGGACAGGGCCACAAGGTTTTTACATTTTTGAGAAAATCTTTTAAAAATATTTTTTCCTTCCCTATTTTTAAGTTTCTGCTAACGTCTAATCAGCACATGTGGGGTCCGTGTGGACCCTGGAGGGGTAAAATGCTATAAAAAAAATGCATTTTTAACTGGTTATCTGCCAGGTCCTTACACTGTACGTCCACTTAATAAATCCATTCTGTTTTTGGAAAAAATATCAAGAAATATTTTTGAAAATTAAATTTTCCTCTTGGGGTCCACACAGAACCCAGGAATATTTGATACTTGACCATAAGCAAACATGTGTTTTGAAGCCGTGTGTGATGTTCCATGTAAGTCCTCCTTCTTTGCAACATTCAGACATTGTTATTGCTCACCTACTTTTACAGGTTAGAGTGAAAAATAATTACAAGAGTAAATAAAAATGGCAAGATACACAGCTGCAGAAGCCCTAGAAGGAATCCTAGAATCCTCAAGTGATGACAGTGATGATGGACATTGTGAAAATGTCTCTCTGTTGGGTAATGAATCAGTTTCTGAAGAGGAGGATCACCTCTCAGAAGCTGCATCTTGTGTCCAAGAGAAGCTGACAAGAAAATATGCCAAACATGCAGTGCACGTGGAAGTCATGTGTGCAAAAGTCACTCAACACCAAGCATCATGTGTGCATGCAAATAGAGTGAGAGAGAGAGAAGGTGAATCACTCTTTCAGTAGATAACAGAACATTTCTTGTACACGTGGTACATGTGTGCCATAAGGACAGTTTGAATGAGCGTTACACAGACGTAATTGCATTATTCCATGAACTTCTGTTGATGAAGATGAAAGAAAGGTCTGCAGTTTTGTAATCAGGTTGCATGTGTGCTGTGAGGGCATTTAATGAACATTTTCTAGATGTAATTGCCATATAATTGATCTTCTATAGGTTAATGCATGTAAGAAAGTCTTCGTCAACATAAATGCAAAAATTAAAACATTAGTTCAGTCACATTTTAATGAAATATTCCTGTTTTTCTCTGGGGGCCCAGTTGGTCCCCAAATTGCCTGGAACATCAGTTTCAGACGCGTGCTGATGAGAGTTAAATGTGCAGGTGCCTTTTTAATTGCTTATTTTTTATACTTAAAAAAAAAAAATCAAAATGAAAATGTCAAAAGAAAATGCATAAGGTGGTGTGAGTGACTCTGGACTCACTCCCACCACCTACTGGACACATGCTCAGTGGCAGCTCAGACACGTGTGATGTCATTGGCACAATCTAAAATAAATAAACAATATTCTCTAAATTTCTGCTCTAGTTTCATGGAAAATATCTTCTACTTCTGCATTATTAGTTCCAAAAAGTTGCTGCTTAAAAATTTTCACAACCAGTTGTTTCTCGTGTTTTCCTTTTCTTTATTTGCGATGGTTAAATCGAAAAACAACAAACTTGAAGCAGATATAAAACCTTCAAGTTATCTTTATTTTATAAATGTTCCTAACAGTTTTTATTTGTTTTCAACTGTTTATCTCCTGGTAGAAATGAGGTGGTTGGACGTTTCAGCTGTATTAGTTTAACACCAGTTATTTGTGTTTAAAATATTTACATTATTTTATTGCTTTGTTCCTGCCTGAAAGCGTTGTCATGGTGTCGCTGAAAATAAGACAAAAAAAAAAAAAAAAACCCCTGCAAATTTTGCATCTTAATTGTAATCAGCATTAAATTGTTGCACCACTCTATCTGGCCACTAGGTGCCAGCAGATACAAACATAAAAAACGCGTGAGCGTGTCTATTTTTGCACTTAAGATGTTTTTGATGCAAAAACTGAAAGACAACCGTTTAATTCACCAGTGAATTTAAAGTGTTTTAGTTAATTTTTTGAATAAATTTGAGGGGAAAAAGTAATTCCACAAATTAATAAAATGCATTAAAAACACAAATGTTTGAATATCTTTGCAAAAGATGCAAAACATATGCAGTACCTCATCTCACCACTAAGTGTCAGTGTAAGACTGATAATAGCGCTTACGCTGTTATATGAGGCAAACAAAACCAATAACTGATTTAAACTCACAAAATTGCTGTTAACTTGTGTTTATTTGGGTTTTACTTTTTCAGTCTGTTTCAGCATCAGCAGAAAGCTCATCTGTTTCCATGATTTATAACAGACGCACTGTTGTAAAGAGAACCACAACTGCAAAAATAAGTAGGTAATTTAACCATTGTATCTCAAAAGTAACCTGATCTTGATTCAGTTATTATTTTCATTGTTTTTGATCAATCTCCCCAAATGAATTTTGATATTTTATTCTCTAAGAGAGACATTTTTGGACACATGTGCTCCAGCTTTATCATCACATTTGTGCAGTTCTCCTCCAGTCAAGACAAACCGGTTATATAAACCAGTCTCCATTTAAAATGATGACATCGAGGTCTGCAGATCGTCCAAAGTGACGTTATGATTTTTGGTTCTGATAAGAGGCAGATTAATTTGTTGTATTTTAAATGCATAGAGCACAAACAAAATCTATATAAACTGCTTTATGTTTGAGTGTTGACTGATAATTCAAGTGCACATATGAAAACGGAACAACCAAAACAGTCTCCATGGACAGATGCCACATCTCAGAAGACAATTTGTATTTATCAGTGGGAATTAAGCAGAATTCCATCATTCAGCGTGTATATATAAGAAATGAAACAGCAAAGTCTTACTGTCTGCAGATCTCTATGCAGCAAACAGTATGCACAATGCCTTGTGATGTCATAAGGCTGGTTATTGGGGTAATAAAAAGGTAACTCTTTAGGCTAAGGGTTCAGTAACGTTCTCTAATTTAGCAATAAGTATTAACTAACAGTAAATTGGGCATCAGTGTGTCCAGTAATTGTTTATTAATGGTATTCATGTTAGTTAATGCTTTAGCCAACAGTGAATGAAGAATTAACTATTTAGTAATCATTTATTAACTGTATTCAGTGTCTTTATTATTTATTACTTTGTGTACAAATTAATACCTTGTCTGACATGATCACCATTAATAAATATTTGCTAAATACAGGTAGCTCTTCATTCATTGTTTCTTTCTTGAGTCAAAGACCATCTGCCCACAAAATTTCATTAGAATCCATTTTCTACTTTTTCAGTTATTGTATACAAACTAAATCATGGTTTATTACATAACCTCCACCACCGTCAGTTTTCAAAGGTAATAACTTTGTGGAAACCCTTAAATAATTATATCCTAATATTTCTTGATGGACCATCGACTGAAAACATTATTTACTTGTGAATGAGCGCAACAATTCCCTTTTCAGTTCACCTGCGTGCTAACTATCCAAGCTAGCTAGCTACCCCAGTGTCTCAGTTACTGGCCAAATAAGATATTACTCTCTATCCACTGCTGTCATTCAGCCAGCGGCAAAGCATATAACCAGTTTGTGGAACAGTTTATACTTTTGTAAGGCACAGTTTTGTAAAACTGTATAACATGACCAAGCTAGCTAATATGATATCTGCTGCCATTTTGACTGCTCACCCTTCAACATCAGTACAAATTCACGTGGATTACTTTTGCAAATGTATCACCTCTTTGAGCAAATCAGCAAATAGAAATGAAATATGTATTGAAATAATTTTGATAGCTGTAAGGTTTGTTTAGGATAGACTTCTGTGTAAGATATTTTCCTGTTTTTGTTTTTTCACCGTAACATTAAAAAGCATTTTTTTTAAACTGTAAAAGCTTGATTTACAAATATATAGATATTGTCATTATATAAGAATTTAAAGTTACGGTGTGTAGGATTTAGCATCATCTAGTGGTGAGGTTGTGGATTGCATTATGGTGTATTTGTTTCTGTTCACATTTTTGATTCTTTGGCATCAGGGTATATTACTCCTTTGCCTTGTGTGGTTATTAACAATATGTACAATCCTCCGTTTCACAAAAATTAGAGTTCCCAAACTTATTAGTCCACACTAGCAACCAGCAGACATGAGGAGGCTTGATCCCATGTAGATATGAAGGGCTCATTCTTCCATTAATTATACATTAATGAACAGAGGGTTATGAATGCTGTATTCCGTTTATGCTGCTAAACGCCTCTGAGCCATTTAAGCTAAGTGATGCCGAAATGTTTGCATCCACGTGTCTATGCGTGTATGAATGCACAGCAGGACCTGTGCAGCTTTTCTGCAGAAACAGCAGCATTGCTCAGCAAGACTCTCTCCTGAATAAATAGAAGCTTTTTAAAAATTATTGATTAGCCCTTTATTTTAATGAGAACAAATCCACCAGGAGCACTTTTTATTTATTTATTTATTCCTCTGAAGCGTGAACTGTGCACAAAGCAGCACTTGAAACAAACATCAGTGTGGAAACCTTTATGTTACCTAATATATGCATAGACAAACTGTCATGATGATGGATGATCGCTGATTTGATCCACAACAAGAATATAAGAGACATTTCTCCATTATTGTTAAAATGAATCCAGTCCCCTAAAACGAGATTTTCGGGATCATTCCAAAAGTGAAACCTTGAAACTTTGGCACCTATTAGGAAGAATGCATACATTTCAGTGACAAACAAGAACTGCATGTGGATTCTGAATCATTTACAGAGAAAAATGCAGCATTGCTCAATATTTCAGTGATGTTCTTTAAGCTTTTTCATCAGTTTCCACAAAAAAAAAAGTTTGGTACAAATCAACATCACACAGTTGTGATTGGGAGTTCACATACATTCATCATAAGCATGAATGTCACGGTCATTTCGGGCTTTTAATGATGTCGTTGAACTGTTCTTTTATCAGGGTGGAATGATTGTACAGCAAACATCATTCATGACTTTTAAAACCAAGAATTGGGTGCACAATTTAGAATTTATTTTGGATCTTCTCAAATCCACACAGATCAAAATGATGCATTCAGGCTCAAATATACACATATATCTACCATATGTCACGGCACTTCATCATTCAGCATGACAAAATATACATTAATCTATTGGTTTGTGATATTGTCACGAAAAGTGCCACATTTTCGTAACAGGAGCACAAAATGCAAAGTGATGCAGGGGAGTCTGGGGGGTTACGGGTAGGGTTAGGTTATGGTTAGGGTTAGGGGGAGGGGGAGGGTTAGTTATAGTAAGATTTAACAAAAAAGTCACGAAAATGACTCATTTGTGACGGGAGCATGAAAAAAACCCGTGAGACTGGGTTGCATACAGTAGTGTTCAGAATAATATTAGTGCTATGTGACTAAAAAGATTAATCCAGGTTTTGAGTATATTTCTTATTGTTACATGGGAAACAAGGTACCAGTAGATTCAGTAGATTCTCACAAATCCAACAAGACCAAGCATTCATGATATGCACACTCTTAAGGCTATGAAATTGGGCTATTAGTAAAAAAAGTAGAAAAGGGGCTGTTCACAATAATAGTAGCATCTGCTGTTGACGCTACAATCTCAAAACTGTTATGTTCAAACTGCTTTTTTTTTTTTGCACCACCATGCTTCACTGTCTTCACTGTGAACTGTGGCTTGAATTCAGAGTTTGGGGGTCGTCTCACAAACTGTCTGCAGCCCTTGGACCCAACCCATTTTGATGGTTGTTTTCCGTTTTCTTCCACACGTCTCTCGTTTTTTTGTCCATTTTAAAGCACTGGAGATCATTGTAGATGAACAGCCTATACTTTTTTGCACCTGCGTATTAGTTTTCCCTCTCCAATCAACTTTTTAATCAAACTACGCTGTTCTTCTGAACAATGTCTTGAACGTCCCATTTTCCTCAGGCTTTCAAAGAGAAAAGCATGTTCAACAGGTGCTGGCTTCATCCTTAAATAGGGGACACCTGATTCACACCTGTTTGTTCCACAAAACTGACGAACTCACTGACTGAATGCCACACTACTATTATTGTGAACAACCCCTTTTCTACTTTTTTTTTTACTAATAGCCCAATTTCATAGCCTTAAGAGTGTGCATATCATGAATGCTTGGTCTTGTTGGATTTGTGAGAATCTACTGAATCTACTGGTACCTTGTTTCCCATGTAACAATAAGAAATATACTCAAAACCTGGATTCATCTTTTTAGTCACATAGCACTACTATTATTCTGAAAACTACTGTATATTCACTTAAATCTTTTAACCCTCCAGCGACCGAGTGGGGTTATTTATGACCCCTGGCATATATTTTTTGTGCACCATTTTTCTAATTTTAACAGGAAAAAAGTTTCCTACCATGAATTTGTCAATTTATTTGTCCTACATTTGTTTGTCGAATTTTGCAACGATCGGCCGCTCCGTGTGGCAAATATAATCCAAAATCTATGAGATTTTCAACATTATAGCTTCAGATGGTTTTGTAATTTGCCAACTCTGATCATTATATTTTACTGTTTTGCAGGGAAGCCAACAGACGTAGAATAGCAAGATTTACAGATGCACAAGCACTGAGACTGATTCATGATGCTCAGAGTGAGGATGAAAAGGATGATGGACAAATATATTAGAGAGTGACATAAATATGAAGAACCCTAAAACAATCATTTATATAAAAGGATTCCAATATAAAGTCAATGGGGTCATAAATAACCACACTTGGACATATTAGTCGCTAAAATATCTTGGTCACATTAAGGGTTAATGAAGGCTGGCAGCCGCTGTTCTAGATCTTACGTGTGTTTGGGCTTTGAGGTAACTTATGATTTGGCTCTGTATGAATAAATCAAATGGATCTTGCTGCAGCACACTCAGTTTCAGTTCAGTTCAATTTAATCAGCTTATAAAGCACCAAATCACAACAAAAGCCACCTCACGGTGCCTCACACAGAACAGTTCAATATAAAATTTAAAATAAATAAGTACAAATAAAAAATTCTAATGAATAATTAAAAACAGAATTAAAAGAATTAAACAGATAAAAATAAAAGCTATTCATAAGAAAGAGAATAAACATAGGTTTTAAGTCTTGACTTAAAAATGTTCCATGGACTCCGACTGCCTCACGGTCGCAAGAAGACCGTTCCACAGAGCGGGTGCACGATAAGAAAAAGCTCTTTGACGTGCTGACTTCTTCTTCACCCTGGGAACACAGAGTAGTCCCACATCCTGTGACCGCAAAACCCGGGCTGGCACGTAGGGTTTCACCAGCTCAGCCAGATAAGACGCCGTCAGTCCATGAACAACTTTATAAGTCAATAACAAAACCTTAAAATCTGCTCTCACAGAGACAGGGAGTAAAGATGTAAAGATGCCAAAATGGGTGTGATATGTGCAAACTCATATGTGTTTGTGTGCATTTCCTCCGGGTGCTCAAGGTTTCCTCCCACATTTAAAGACATGCAGGTTAGGTGAATTGCAAACTTTATAATTGTCCAGGTCTCCTTTACAAAAGAGGTCTTGATCTCAATGGAACTAACTTGGTTAAATAAAAGTAAAAAATAAATAAAATAAAATAAACGTATCCCATGACAGAAAACAAACTGAGCTTCTGCATCAGTTTATGCAGCGTGTGATGCTCATAGATACACCAACTGCTTTACAATTATCTTCTGCATTAACTGATGCTCATATACAGTAGTGTTCAGAATAACAGTAGTGCTATGTGACTAAAAAGATTAATCCAGGTTTTGAGTATATTTCTTATTGTTACATGGAAAACAAGGTACCAGTAGATTCAGTAGATTCTCACAAATCCAACAAGACCAAGCATTCATGATATGCACACTCTTAAGGCTATGAAATTGGGCTATTAGTAAAAAAAAGTAGAAAAGGGGGTGTTCACAATAATTGTAGTGTGGCATTCAGTCAGTGAGTTCATCAGTTTTGTGGAACAAACAGGTGTGAATCAGGTGTCCCCTATTTAAGGATGAAGCCAGCACCTGTTGAACATGCTTTTCTCTTTGAAAGCCTGAGGAAAATGGAATGTTCAAGACATTGTTCAGAAGATTAAAAAGTTGATTGGAGAGAGGAAAACTTATATGCAGGTGCAAAAAATTATAGGCTGTTCATCTACAATGATCTCCAATGCTTTAAAATGGACAAAAAAAAAAAAAAAAAAAAAAAAAACAGAGAGCCGTGGAAGAAAACAGAAAACAACCATCAAAATGGATAGAAGAATAACCAGAATGGCAAAGGCTCACCCATTGATCAGCTCCAGGATGATCAAAGACAGTCTGGAGTTACCTGTAAGTGCTGTGACAGTTAGAAGACGCCTCTATGAAGCGAATTTATTTGCAAGAATCCTTCACAAGGTCCCTCTGTTAAATAAAAGACATGTGCAGAAGAGGTTACAATTTGCCAAAGAACACATCAACTGGCCTAAAGAGAA